>NW_023144623.1:7521754-7785240 GCF_012932325.1 Thrips palmi
TAAACACAGCGAGGCTGTGCCAGCGTCAAACAGCGAGGCTGTGCCAGCGTCAAACAGCGAGGCTGTGCCAGCGTCAAACAGCGAGGCTGTGCCAGCGTCCAGGGCCGCCGAAAGTACTTTCTGGTGGGGGGGGGCAAAATTTTTATTAAAAATTGTTGGGTTGCCTACCGTTAAGGGGCAACACCCAATACGGTTTAGACTTCTCTAATAGTGTTCCAAATCCAGCGAGCGAAGCGAGCTTAAAGCGAAAATTCACACAATTCTAGACTTTAACACAATTTTTGCCATTTTTAGAGCTTAATCACACGCTTTATTGGTGGGCGAAGCGAGCCAAACGGCAAAATAATGGAGGAAAATTAAGAAAACCTGCGAGCGAAGCGAGCAAGAAGCCAAAAATCAAAGAATTTGCGACTTTGCTATATTTTTCTCTCTATTTCGAGCTCAAAATGGCACTTTAGTGTCTGAAAGGGGGGGGGGCGATGCCCCCCCACCAGATTTTGGGGGGGGGGCAAGCCCCCCCCCCCCCCCCCCCACCTCACTTCTGGCGCCCTTGCTCGCGGCAGGGGAAGCGCGACGGCCTCGCGGCAGGGGAAGCGCGACAGTGTCGCGGCAGGGGAAGCGCGACAGTGTCGCGGCAGGGGAAGCGCGACAGTGTCGCGGCAGGGGAAGCGCGACAGTGTCGCGGCAGGGGAAGCGCGACAGTGTCGCGGCAAAGGAAGCGCGGCAGTGTCGCGGCAGGGGAAGCGCGACAGTGTCGCGGCAGGGGAAGCGCGACAGTGTCGCGGCAGGGGAAGCGCGACAGTGTCGCGGCAGGGGAAGAGCGACAGTGTCGCGGCAGGGGAAGCGCGAGGACGTCGCGGCAGGTGAAGCGTGACAGTGTCCCAGTGACAGTAGACGATACTTCAAAAAAATTTATAATAAAAATATAGGGTAGGTCAACTGTGGGGTAGGTCAACCTTTTTTGTTAATATTTATAACACTATTATTTATAGTCCCATATTTTTATTCAAATATTTATATTTATATTTTTATTAATAAATATATTGGTATGTCAACTGTGAGGTAGGTCTAATGAACAGCCCCGGGAAATCCTCTGGCGTATGGAAAGGACATTTTGTTGGCATGCGAGCAGCGGCGCGGCGTTCACGGTTGGCCGCCTGCTGCCGCCTGCGGACCGTGCCTTGGGATTCGGCCGATTGAGCCGCCAATTAAAACTCGAACCGCCCACGCCGCCCACCGCCCCGCCGTGAAAGGCGGAGTGAGAGGCAGACACGGGACGACGCTCGGCGGCGGTGCCATCGGCTGGGGCTGTGGAGACAGTCGTAGAAGGGTCTGTTTGGCAGGGTAGGTGCGGAAAGCCGAACGAACACCTGAATGAGTTTCGGGTGGTTTTGATCCCCGAGCCCTCGGGACCCTCAGCCCTCCCCAAGCCCCGTCCCTCGCCGCGTTCGGCGCGTCGCTGTTTGATCGTGACAACCCTCTCTGCCCGGAAACGAAAACAAACAAAGGGTCCGCGGAAGCCTAGGCAAAAAAGCGCCTCCGAACACGCCGCCGCCGCGCCGCTCTTTGACGAGACAAACCCTCGCCGCGCCACTGTCGGCCAAAATAACCCCCTGTCGCCGACAATCATCTCGACGCCGAATTCGTTACAATCCGGATCATGGAGCCATGGAGCCGGGCCTTTGTGACGGGCGCGGCGTTTATGATACCGGACGGAGGGAACGCCGCTCTCTGTCTCTCTCGCGTCCCCGCGACCAGTGTGCCGGAGCGACGGGGCGCGCTGCTCGCCAGGCGCGGCCCGCGGGGGAAATTGAGGCAGAGCGGGCAGAGATTATGACTCGGACCCCCGAAAAGGGATCCGCGCGTCGAGGGCGGGGCACAGGCACGGCCAGGCACAGCATCGCTCGTGTCACACGCCGGCCTCGTCACGCGTGACACTGTCGTGCCGGGAAAGGGTTTTCGCGCACGCCGCGCACGCGAGGAGATAAGCCAGGCTTTTATCTAATCCGCCCTTTTATTGGCACGGCCCGGTATACGCCCCGCCCCGCCCCGTCCCGCCTGTTGCCGGGGATGTTCGGCGAACGTGGATTCGGCGACGATTATGAGAATCATGACCATAAATATCCCCGGCTGCTTTCATTAAACGCGGCGGCGTCACCGGCCGGCCGAGCGACAGCGCGCTCCGTCTCTCTCGCACTCGCGGGCCGTCCCGCTGGGGTGCGAGAGAGACAGAGCGACCCCGAGGCCAGTCGACTGTGCTGCCGGACGCAGCGAAATGACGACGCCTCCGCGGCTGCGCCTCTCCGTCGTCGCGACGCCACGGCGACGCCACGCACAACAAGGAGAGCACGCGCGTTCGTTCGAGGCTCTCTAATTCGGGGGGCTCTCTAATTCGCGCCGACCGGCTGAGCCGTGCTGTCGTCGCAGTCTCTCTCTGTCTCTCTCATTCTCTCTCTCTGCGTGTCTCGCAGAGCCGCCTCTCAATTTTGCAGCCCTTAATGAGGCCCTTTAAGTCGTGAAGGTCGTGTCCGTGTCACACCTGTGGAGCGCCGAGACGCACCGCCGCCGCGCCCACGCCCGCCCCGCCCCGCCCCGCCCCCCCCACCCCGCCCCGCCCCGCCCTCCTGGATATCAGCCTCACTCCGGCGGCTCGCGTTACGCTCCGAATCCACTTTGCCCCTCCTTATTAGGCCGGCGTTTCGCGTGACAGCCGTAGAGAGCCGTGTGCACAGGAAAAAAATGTACACTGTAAAAAAAAGGAAGAAACCGTGCGTTTTGTTTTGAGGGTGCCGACGGACGCCATCGTTACTGTAATTTGAATGTGTTGATGTCATCGCTGGAACCACTTGAAGTTTACTTCTGGATTAGTTTAGTTTTTAAAAAAAGGGGTGCTCGGTGATAAACATCAAATGTCCAAATCACAACAGCAGACAACGAAAAAATAAAAACAACAACTAATTCACCAAAATTCACTGAGTTCCCCGTCCAACCATCAATCTACTAATGGCCCGAATGCCCCCCAATCGATTTCCGTCGACTTTTCTCTCGCGAGGGCGAGGCGAGGGGATAGGCCACGGCCATGCCATGGCTGCCAGGGCGCGCCAGTTAATTTCGAAATTCAATTTCTTCCGGCTCACTTCCTCTTCACTCCATGCCTGTCTGCCTGGTTGTCTGGCTGGCTGTCTGTCTGGCTGCCTGCCTGTCTGTCTGTCTGTCTGACTGCGTGCCAGACTGCTCTGAAAGTACCAAAAGCGACTTGAAAAATACAGAGCGTGCGTATTGAAAAATACCCCTAGTGCGAATTGGCTTGTTTCTGTCCCTCTCGCACTCATGCGGCGTCCCGTGTCGGTGCGAGGGAGACGGAGCGACGGAGTCAGCCTGCAGGGCCAGGGTCGGCCGCCCGCTGCACCGGCCCGTCCGGCGGCACGGCCCACCCTGCACTCTGCAGGCGCTCCAGGCGCTCCACGCGCTCCGGCCGGCGGGAGGGGAGGGAAGGACAGACACTGCAGGGTCACAGAGGTTTTGGGTGAGGTGCTGCTGTGACGTTCACTGGCCGAGACGCGTTAAGTGCCCAACACGCGCGCGCGCGCGTGTGTGTGTGTGTGTGTGTCTAGCGTGCTGTGAGAAGGGGCGCGGCCGAGCGCGGCGACCGAGCGTCTCATGTGGTCTGGGATGCTGCAGAATGGCTAGCGGCGGCTCCCCCCCCCCCCCCCTTTGGCTACGTCCCTGCTACAACCCCGCTCCGCTGCCTGCCAACAAACACTTTCCCACCCGACACCCTACTGCCCCCCTCTTGCCCCCGCCAGTCGAAGGCAAGGGCCTGACACACACACACACACACACACACACACACACACACACACACTCGCAGACTTAAGTCACACAACGGACGCCCGCCCGTGCTACTATGCAACGGTTTCGCAGTGTAGCAGACTCGCGCCTTGCAGCCAAAGAAAGTACCTCCCCCCCCCTTCCCCTCCGCGGGGCGCGAATCGCTCGCTTGATGGATGCGGCGTTTGGGGGCGACGCCGTGGCAGCGGCAGAAAGAAGACGGGGACCAAGGAGGGGGAGGGGGCGCCTTGATGGCGCGGAGCCCCTCGGGACTGCCAGCGCCGCCAGCAGACTGATTCCGAGAGTCGTCCTCGTCGCTCTGTCCCCCTCGCACCCACGCCGCACGCCCCACGAGTGCGAGAGAGACGGCGCGAGGGGCCGCCGCAGTGCCGCCGTAGTGGCGCTGCCGTCCCGGGTAATGACGTTGTCTTCCTAATCAGTCATCAAGGAGCCTCGCGGAACTGCGCCCGGAACTGCGCGGCGCCCGGATCCACGCGGAGGCGAAGGTCGCGGGTTCGAATACCACAGCCAGCCGCCTCCGAGATTTTCTCCGCCCGTCGCCGGGCCGGGCACTTACTGCCGGGGCGCCTTCGTTCCGTCCGCGGAGGAGGGCGGCGCCATGACGACCCTCACGACGACGACGACGACGGCGTCCCCCACGGCGCGGCTGCACGCGACAGTGACGTCACACACGCGTGCGTAGTCTGTCACTGTGCGACCACCACGGCGACCACGCCCACGACGGGCATGAGTGAGGGGCGCCGCGAGGCGCCATCTAGCGGGGCATCAATTAAGTGACGTGCGCGGGGGAGGGGGAGGGGAGGGGAAGCAGACGGACTCGCAGTAATGAAGCTGCGCGACGGCGAGCCGATCGCCCGGCCATCCAAGCGACACATTCAATCCGAAATCTGCCGCCGCGGGATTGCATCCGGATTGCTTCCGGTCGGCGGGGGGCGCGGCCGGAACGGCGCGGTCCCCGCGGCTTCCTTCTCCCTCTCGCCCTGGCGGGGATTGCTGGGGATGGACGGAGATGGGAGACGATGGCAGCGCGGACGCGTCCGGCTCGAGTCTAGTCTGTTGCGGGCAGTGTTGCGCAAGCAGGCGAAGAGCCCCACGACGTACCCGCGTCGAAAGGGGTGCTGCCTGGCGGGGGAACAGGCTCTGCTCTCGAGAAGGGGCCTAGTAGACATTCTTGTTGAAATATTTGCCTGCTTGTGGCAACGCGCCGCCTTGGCGGTAGGCAGCCCGGCGTGCGGGAGCGCGTTGGGTTGCCTAGCCGCCTCGCTGCAGGCGCTCTCCGCTGTGCTGCCCCGCCGTCGACGGAAGGGGGCCTGGCCCTAGGGAGGCCGAACTTGGTCGCCCAGCTCTCCCAGTCGGCGAGTCGTCCCAAAGGCCGGAGGCGCCAAGGGCACCGAATCTGCCGCCATTCAAACCACAGCCCGCGGGGTTTGCTAGTGTGGGCACAGAGGCGGGAACGGCGCCGTCGATACGCCGCGCGCCGCGAACACGTGTCCACACTTGGCCGTCAGTCGAAGACGACGGGGCGCGGGGTAGCGCCGATCGGGTTCCTCTTTTCCACTGAGGACCTGGCCGTCGTCGAGGTGGCCGTCGTCAAGGTGGGCGCCGTCAAGGTGGCCGCTATTCGAACCCGGGGCCAGCGGCGCCAGCACGCGGCGCACGGCGCTCAAATCCTTTGTTTGGCGTTTTCCGTTGTTGTTTTTTTAACCCAATTGGAAGAAGTGGTGGAAAACGTCCGTGACGCCAGGCGCAGGCAGCCTCGCCTCGCGTGGCCCTGGTGGCTAATGTAGGGTGTAGGGGCGGCAGGGCCGGCAGGGCCGCGCCAAGGACGCGTTCCAGTAAGAGCGGCACGCGCCCGGCCCGCCCAGCGCGCAGCGCCGGCAGCGCCCAGCGGTCAGAAAGTGGTCGCCGAATGGACCAATCCATTATGGCGGCAAGGCCAAGCAAAACCACGCAAGGCCACGCGAGGCCGGACAGCATTTTTCAGAAAAATATTTTCTCTTTGCCTTCTTTATCGGTGTGCTGCAATTCTGTGCGGTGCTCTTTTCGCTCTCCACGGCGCGGGTTTTCTCTCTCTCTCTTTCTATCTCTCTCTCTCCCCCCTCCCCCTCACTCTATTTACAGTTCATAAAAGGCGCGGCGGCGCAACCTTCCCGGGCCGACTCCTTTACATAACTTTTCGGCAACTCTTTTCGCCGGCGCCTCCACCGCCACGGAGTTTGCAGCGATGGGATTGTCGCGTCGGCATCGCAGAGGCGGGCCGAGGCCGGGTTAGCGACGCCGTCGCCCCGCCCCCGGGGACACCTTGACGACGCCCACCTTAAAGGCGGCCACCTTGACGACGGCCACCTTGAAGGCGGCCACCTTGACGACCGTCACCGGCTACAAAGCTCTGCTTCCCCAACACAGACGGACAGGCAGACAGACAGGCAGACAGACAGGCGGACTGGCAGGCGATAGCTCGTCCTATCCCTCTGTGCTCGCCGCTCGCCCTGCACACCATGCGTGGCCCGGTAGCTGCGCCACTGCGCCAAGCTGCGCCGGTTCGGGCCGATGGGGGCCTGTCTGTCAAGTGGAGCGTATACATTCCGCCGGCCTTGTGTGCTCCAAGCCAGCGCCAGCCAGCGCCAGCCAGCGCCAGCCAGGGCACTGAGGGACGACCCCTCGCCTCCCTTGTCCACCTGTGCGAGCGGGCTGGGCCGGCCCGGGCCGCGTGCAGCAGAGGGGCCATTGTTTATTCTCTTAGACCTCCCCTTGTCTCCTTGTCTGCCTCCTCTTCTTGGCCGGCGACCCGCTCCACCCCTCGGTCCACGCAGACAGCGCACTGACGTCGAGAATCGCTCCGTCTCTCTCGCACCCGTGGGGCGTCCCGTATAGGTGCGAGAGAGACGGAGCGACGACTCTCGGAGTCAGCCTGCCGCCTCTTGGAATCGTAACGACGCGTAAATAATGGAACGGAGGCGATCGGCAGCGGGCCGCCTTTGTGACGAGCATGTGACGAGCATGTGACGGACGAGTGGAAAGAGTGACGAACGATGTGACGGACGGGCGCGTGTCGAGTGACCGAGTGACGAACCTGTAGACGTGTCGGAAGGCGTGTGCGCTGACTTTGTCACGCACCACATCGAGATACCCAAGTGCCTGTTGAAACTGGCGGCCGCTGTTTGGCTTTGCTGGTTTCTGATTAATGTGTGACGTTGTGTTAGTGCGTTAGCGTGTGTAAGTGTGTGTGTGTGTGTGTGTGTGTGTGTGTGTGTGTGTGTGTGTGTGTGTGTGCACTACGATCGGCCGATGTGACCAGCGCGCTTTGGCACTGCGGAGGTGCGCCTATATGGACACGGCCCGCCATCAAATATTGCCGCGTTGCCCCGCAAATAGACCGTGGCGGGGCGGGCCGGGGCGGGCCGGGGCGAGGCGTTTGCCAATCCCCACGTTCGCCGCTTTCGCCGTTAGCTCATCTACGAAGCGGAATGACTCGCCGGCCTGCCTGGCGCGGCCATCCGTCCATCCATCAAACTTCATATGGCACACTGCAGCAAACAACAACAACAACAATAATAACAGTAATTGCTTTGGGTTAATGCCCATTCGGAATTCTGTTGTTGTTGTTGTTTTCAGGAGCACTTGCAGCCCCGTGTGCCGTTCCGTGCTGAGATTGCCGTTTCTGGGTTTGCAGTGGAGGAACGTTGGGGGAGTATACGTTTGCCGTGAAACTCGTTCGGCATCAATGTAACGTGGATCCCTGCCCCCCCTTGCCGACCCTTGCCGACCCGCACCCCTGTCAACACCCTGCCAACAGGCCCCCAAAGTCCGTGGGCCACACAGGAGTTTGCACCTGCCCCCTCCCCTCCCCCCTTCCCCCGCATCGAACGTGTAGCAGGAATAATTAAATCCCAGCCGGTCCAGTCCGCCCCGTGCTGCCCCTTGCTGCGTAGAGGCGGACACCGAAAAGTTATGGCGTTCGCCGCTCTGTCTCTCTCGCACCCGTACGGGACACTCCGCGAGTGCGAGAGGGACAGAGTGACGATCGTGGATGGCACGCCCCACTTGCAGAACAACTAATGCGAACGGCAGGCCAGGGCGCCGTGACGCCGTTTGCCGCCCTCCCCCTTCCCCTCCCCCTCCCGCCCCTCCCCTCCCCCCCCCCTCCCCTCGAGACCCAGCAGAGCCAGCAGACCCATAGCCCAGCCCCCCACGTGCATCGCCGGCGCGTCACAAAACCAACAAGTCAAACCGGAATTCCAATATTCAGGCGGCCTCCGCCTTTTTCACCTCCCTCCCCCTGTCTCCCCGTATCTCCCATCTCTGTCTGTCTCCCTCGCCCCGCCGCGGCGCGCCGGGACGAAGGCAGCCCCACGGCCCGGCACGGCCCCGCGGCCCGCAAATGAAATGGAAAACCACAGCAACTGAAATGAACGAGAGAGAGAATGTTAGTGTCTGGCATCGACGTTGCGGCTGGGAATAATGTTGTTGTCGCTGTTTGCAGACCGCCACGCGGACCACGCGGACCACGCGGGCCAGGCTGGGTCCGGCCGGGCTGTAGAGCGACGCCCAGCGCCGCGGACGCTGCGGACGCCGCGGACACCATGTGGAGCTCCGTGACGGACACCCTGGGCAGCATCACCAAGCTGTGGCGGCGGCGCAGGATGGCCAGTGAGTACCGCGCCCATGGCAAAAATTTTCTCTTCATTTAAGCGTAACATCTTCAACTCTAACTGCAAGCTTGACTCGGGCATAACTTTACCAGTGTGGTGGTGGTGAACATGCGGATAAGCACATGCGAAGGTGGGGTTTTAGCCCCGGAAAGCGTTCGCCCCCCAAGGCGGCCCCAAGGTCACGTTGTTTTCTTTTCTCATTTGTAGTTTATTTATTTAGGCGTTATCTCCGCGCTGCCCGGCCGCCTGGACCCTTCCCGTCAGCGCGTCGCGGCGCGTCGGCGGGGCCAAGTCCTCCCGCCGAGGGAGGTCGCGGCGAAGGTGCAAACTTCGGGCGGGGCATTTAAATTTTTGTAGGGAAAGTTAGCGCAGGTTGTGTGTGTGTGTGTGTGTGTGTGGCCCCGCTGCGCCCCGCCTGCGGCCAAACTTTGCAAAGTCCTGCCAGTGTAGCCGCGGGGCGGTCGGGGCGGTTCATCAACAAACGCGGCACGGCAGGCGTGGCGCCGGAATAAATATACTCCAGTGTACCTGGCACACAGTGTGGTGGGCGCCGTGGCGCCCGGCAGCAGGCGCTGGACGTCGGCGAGAGTGCGGCTGCACTGTGCCTGCACAGGGAGCGCCGGGGAGATAGGCAACGCGGCGACTGGCCGGGCGTGGGGTTGCCTACCCTGGCGGTGGCAGGCGCTATCTCCGTCTCTCTCTGGCTCGGCTGGAGGCTGGGCTCCAGTCCGCTTCCAGTCAGAGGATCAGCCGCGCGTCGCCTCGCTCTTTTTAAACGACGTCTTTCCTTCTTTTCCTTTTTCTCTTCGTGCCGGCCGCACCGTGCTGCTCATCGTGTATCTCATTGTGTCTCCATGGCAACGCTTCGGCCGCTGCAGCAACGCCGGGGCGTCGGTGCAGTGCAGCGCCCTGGACGTGGACGAGTAGGGACGTTGCCACGTGCTGGCTCTGGAGGATGCTCCTGTCTGCCTGCAGGTTCATTCCGTCGCTCCGTCTCTCTCGCGCTCGAGGTGCCCGCACCGTGGAGGTGCGAGAGAGACGGAGTGACGAGACCTCCTCCCTTCCCCCTCTCGAAACAGCCCTTAAGTCCCCCCCCCCCCTCCCCGTGGTTGACGCACGCATCATTACTTCGCACGGCTAACTACGCCGGCAACATGTCTGCCACCGCCCCGCCCCGCCACGCCATGTCAGGAGGCTTGTCGGAGGCTTGTCCAAGGCTTATCACGAGGGCCGCGCCGTGGCAGCCGAGCCTGTAATCATGACGGGCAGCAGGCTGCTTCCGACGGCGGCTTTGATCGCGCCGTGCCTCTCTCTCGCACCCTCACGGGGCCGCCCCGTGAGGGTGCGAGAGAGACGGTCGCGACGAGAGGTCCCTCCGGAAGCGGCGCGCCGCGCGTACGTGGGCTAAACTGGCAGACAGGGAGTCGCGATTAGGCCAATTTGCCCGGCGCCCCGGACACGGACGTGGACGAGGACGCGGATGAGGGCGCGGGGGCGGCGATCGGCGGCCCGGTTTACACTGGCATGGCGGACCCCGAGGAGAACAGACGAGTCCAAACGAACTCGATCCCGTTTTGGCTCATCCGCTGTCCTTAGACTCGTTTCGAGTGAGAGGCATCCACCACTGGCACCACGTCCGTGTTTTTAACTGCGTCGTCGCATCGCGTCCTATTTGTGGAGCCCGAGCTCTAACCTTGTCTAGAGTAGTTATACGTCCCACGCAGGCCTGCGGCTCCGGGGGCGGGGCGGGGCTGCCGTGACTGCAGCGGTAGTTATGAGTCCGGGGGCAATCCGGACTCCGGAGACTAGGCGATGTCGTCGCTGAGTCACGAGGCCGAGGCCGCCGAGTCCTCGCACGGACTTGAGCTCACAAAGGGTGGACATATGCTGGCGCGGACGTGATATACTAGTTTTGCATGGCTGCAGGCCGGAACAGAGGCGGGGTGGGGCGGGGCGGGGAGGGGCGGGGCGTGGCCTTTCCGCCCCATGAGCCGCTTGGTTTATTACGGGACAGCGCTGTGCGACCGCGGCGGAGGAATCACACGCCACGCCGGGATTTCGGAGTGGCCCCCACACTGCTTGTGCGTGTGGCGTATCGTCGCGGTCGCGGACAATTTATCGTTTCCCCGCCGTTTTCTTTCCTGTCCGCGACGTGAATTTCTGTTCGGTGGGGAATGCCGCGCGCTGCCGCAGAATTTAACGCTGTCTACGGTTTCCACGGTGCGCGACGACGACGGCGGCGGCGGGGCGCTCCGAAAGCACACCGCAACGCGTCACCGCGACGACAACCCTCCCCTCTCTCTCCCTCCCTTTCTCTCACTCCCTCTCCCTCTCTCGGAAAGCCTCCTCCCCGCCGCTCTTCGCTGCCTCCTCCGTCGCGGCTTCCCAGGACTCTGCCGCTGGTAGTCGCGTCGCTTAAAGACGTCCTCTTTGTGCCGCGAATATTAAATAACTCCCATATTGCACGACCCAGCCGGCGAGGAGAACCAACAGACAGACAGACAGACAGACAGACAGACAGACAGACAGACAGACAGCCAGACAGACAGACAGACAGACAGACAGACAGACAGACAGACAGACAGACAGACAGACAGACAGACAGACAGACAGACAGACAGACAGACATTCTGGCGGGTGGGCGGACGGACGGACGGGCATTCAGACCAGACAGACAGACAGACAGACAGACGAACGGACTGACACACAGACAAACAGACCACTGCCGACGCGCGTCCACCCCCGGTGCCGTTGCGTCACTACGACGGTGTCCCCTGTTTCTTAGTAAGGGAAAGAGAGATAGACAAAAGCAAGGCACACACATAATGCCGTTCCAATAGGTAACTTGAGGTGCCGTGCCGCGCCGTGCCGCGCCGTGCCGTGCCGGCCGCGTGACCGCGCGTGGTGACGTCACCGCCCCATTATCTGTCCCCGCGTGCCGCGCGTGCCGCGTGCCGCGTGCCCCGCGTGCCCGCGTGCTGCAGGTGGCGGAGCGGCCGGAGCAGCGCGTGCCGCGTCCCCTGCAAACAGGCGGGGATTACGGGGCGCCGCTCTTCGCAAACAGTGGCGCGGCGAGGACGAGGAGGAGGGGGAGGAGGGCCTTCTTCTTGAAGTTGGCGGTGTGGCGGCGACGTTGTGTGCGGGGGAGCCCGATACACAGGGCGTGCCCCGCCCTAGCCCGCCCGAGGCACCCCAAGGCACGGCCGGCACGGCAGGCACGGCGGTCCAAGGCCCTGCTGGACACATTTATCAGAGCAAAGACCCGCCCTCCCCCTCCCCCTCCCCCTCCCCTCGGCGGCGCGTTATTTCAACGACGCGTGGCGCAAAAGCCGCAGGCCGCGCACCGCTCCGCACCGCCTTGCCAGCACTGCCTCGCCAGCCTTAGCGACATGTGCATGATGGAATTTAATAACGCAGCTGCTGGACGCCACACGCCCCGCCCGCCCCGCCCTGGGCTGGTGTCGAGTGTGCGCTCACACACACACACACACACACACACACACACACACACACGCGCGCTCTCTCTCGCACGCACTCTCGCAGGCGCGCCTCGGCTCACACACACACGGACGCAGTGGATGTGGTCTTATAAACTTGGTCCCCGCCTAAAGCCATAAAACTTGACCAAACAGATGCCGTGCCTGCGCGCGGCGCGCAGATCGCGCCGGGCTGCGCTGCTG
Organism: Thrips palmi; assembly: GCF_012932325.1. Classification (NCBI taxonomy): domain Eukaryota; kingdom Metazoa; phylum Arthropoda; class Insecta; order Thysanoptera; family Thripidae; genus Thrips; species Thrips palmi. The sequence continues at coordinate 7,533,939 of NW_023144623.1, forward strand.
CACCACTGTTAACTGAACGAGTCCGTCCGTGCGCGGTGCACCGCGTGCGCGTCTGTTGCAGAAAAAGACACTCGGAAAAAGGAAACAACATGAGCCGAGCCGCGCCGTGTTTCGTGCTGTGTTCCGTGTTCCCCGACCCGACAGCGCACTGAGCCCGGCTCGGCCCGGCTCGGGGTCGGTACGGGGGTTTACGCGGAGCGCGGGGCGCACTGCCCGGCACTGCCAAGCCAAGCGGACAACCCGTGCCAGCAGACTGATGATTCCGAGTGGACGTCCTGTCTCTCTCTCGCTAGTGGGGCGTGCCGGGCGTGCCGTGTGGGTGCGAGAGAGACAGGCCGACCGGGCTGGCCCGCTCGGAATGAGCCTGCAGGCCCTGGCTAGCCGGGGTGGCGCTGGGCCGAGCCATAGGCCGCATCAAATCGAAATTTTTTTTTGCGAATTGACATTTTTTGAAAGATCATGTTCAGAAACGACCCTCCACCAAATTTGAGCGCGTTCCGACAACGGGAACCCGAGGCGCAGAGGGCCTATTGATTTGCGGCCCGCGGGTTGCCTACCTCTAGCTGCTTCTTCTCGGCTCCGCGGCTCTCTGCTGGTGCACTCAAGGAACGCAACACAGCGTTGGGGCTGTCCTTTGGGGTCAGTACTACACATTCAATACGTTTTGAGCACCGTCGGGTGCGACCCCGCGAGTACACCGCGAGAAAACCGCGAAATCGGTTTGCTCTACTTTCTACGCATTTGAAGCGTTCGCGGCGGGCGAAATCGCTGGTGGAGCAGCACAACCATATCGGCCAAGGACACACAAAGTTTGAGCAGAATGCGCCACCTGCATCACCGTCAAAATGAGGGGAATAGTGTTGCGCTCGGTCCGGAGGTAGGCCACCTGCGGCACAATCATATTTTCGCCCAGTGGAACTCGTTTTCCTGTTATCGGAATGCGCTCAAATTCGGTGAAGGGTCGTTTCTAAGCATGGTCTGCTAGAAATAGGCGGAAATAGGTCGATTTGCAAATATCGGTGACTTTTGTTATGGCTAACCAGTGGCCTAGCTTCCCGGCGCAACACTATTCCCCTCATTTTGACGGTGATGCAGGTGGCGCATTCTGCTCAAACTTTGTGTGTCCTTGGCCGATATAGTTGTGCTGCTCCACCAGCGATTTCGCCCGCCGCGAACGCTTCAAATGCGTAGAAAGTAGAGTAAACCGATTTCGCGGTTTTCTCGCGGTGTACTCGCGGGGTCGCACTCGGCGGTGCTCAAAACGTATTGAATGTGTAGTACTGACCCCAAAGGACAGCCCCAACGCTGTGTTGCGTTCCTTGAGTGCACCAGCAGAGAGCCGCGGCGCCGAGAAGTAGCAGCTAGAGGTAGGCAACCCGCGGACCGCAAATCTTTAGGCCCTGTGCGCCTCGGGTTCCCGTTGTCGGAACGCGCTCAAATTTGGTGGAGGGTCGTTTCTGAACATGATCTTTCAGAAAAATGTCAATTCGCAAAAATCGGTGATTTTTGATGCGGCCTACCGAGCCATGGCCGAGCGCTGGGCGCTGCCACGGCGTGGCGAGGCGAGGCGAGGCGAGGCGTGGCGCGCTTCACGGAGCTTGCTTCGGCTTGCTTCGGCTTGCTTTGGCTTGCTTTGGCTTGCTTTGGCTTGCTTTGGCTTGCTTTGAGCTTCAGCCTGCGTCGGCCAGGCCGGCCTCGCCTGTATCGCCGCCGACCAGGCCGGGCCATATCAGAGTGGCGGCTGCGTCTCCCCTCCCCCTCTCTCCCTTTCTCTTTCTCCCCTCCACCCCTCCACGCCACGCCAGGGCGACTGCCCCCAGTCAGTGTATTGGAAGCCACGCATTTGTTGAGTCGAATTCTGTCGTTTTGAAACGGCTGGGGTCTGGAAGGGGGAGGGCGCGAAGGCGCACAGTCATGGCACAGCACTGCAAAACGACCCCCGTCCCCCCTCAAGCCCTTGCAGGGAACAATGCCCTTCGGGCCTGGGGCCTTGGGGCTGGGCTAAGGGCGGGCCAAGGAGGCAGCGAGTCGAGCGAGACCGAGAGGGAGGTCTCCCTTATTGCCAGCCTTGACCACCCTTCGCGCCTGCCAGGCCTAAGGGCGCGGAGGGCCACGCCAGCCAAGCCACCTGTAGCAGTGTGACGGCCAGGAAGGGCCCGAAGGGCCCCATGCTGCAGAGCGGTCGGCCGCCGTCCGCCTGACTGACCTAAACTCAATGTCTGGCTGGTCCGCCTGCGAGAGAGGCTCGCCGACTAACCGAATAGGAACGAATGGGCGCGGACAAGCGGACGGAGGAACTGCAGATAGACAGACTGATAGTGCTTTGCTTCGGCGGAGGCGAAGGCGAAGGCGAAGTGAACCTTGTCAAGTTCGCGCCGGGAGCGAGCTGGGGGCAGGGGGGCGGCCGCGAGGGGTGGGGGTTGTAGCCGACGAGTACTGTTGGTCCCCGCGGGCGGTGCTTCCGTCCCCCCCCCCCCCCCCCCCCCCGCCCCGCCCCGCCTCCGCGGACTGAGGACAACATTATTTGGCAAACGACGTTAGGTCTCGAGGCGATTAGCATCAAAGGGTTGCTCGCCGCGTCGCCAACACCCGGAGGAAGAAAGACAAGGTAAAAGCCACGCCAATGTTTTTGTATCGGTTTCGGTCAACACGCAGCCAACGCAGGGCCTCGCTTTTGCAAATAAATGCCCCCCGGGAGTCCCCGCGGGGGCAAACTAGGTACGTGCGTGATGATCAATAAAAAAAAGAGTGCCCCTTCGGCGCACCCTTCGGGCCGTGCAGGCCCTTCAGGCGGCCAAGACAAGGTCGCGAACCCCTTTTTTTCGTGAAATATTCAGGAGGCCCAATTTTGTCCCGAGGCAATATAATGCCGGCGCAAAAGGCCAGCGGTAAGGAAGGGACCGCGGCAGGCCGGTGCCGCAGAGTCGCCCCGTCTCTCTTGCACTCGTGGGGCGACCAGCCTGAGCGCGAGAGAGACGGAGCGACGAAACGACGCTCCGGAGTCGCTCGCCAGGACTCGGCAGGACTCGGCAGGGACTTGGTAGGCGCGGGCCCCAAGGACCATGCAGCGGGAACCTGCGGGGACACAGGTGTGCCAGAAAGACCGCCAGATTGACAGGGCAGGGCGGGGCGGGGCGGGGCGGGGCGGGGCGGTCTGAGCCGAGGTGGTTGGGGCTTAGGGACGCGTCCGTCCGGCGGTCCCCTCTCTTGGATAAAAATCATTTTGTCCCCCCTTGTCGCCTGTCCGATAGGAACAGCGGCGCGATTATTTTAGAGAGAGAAAGAAAACCTCAAATAAGCTCCTGCGGCCTGGAGCCAGGGAGCCGGGGGGACACTGGCTAGCCGTCCCTTGGCAGGATCCGACCTAACTCGAAGGTCGTGCCGTGAGGGCCGTGCGGGGCTTAGACACGGGACTCTATCCCGGGGAGAACAAGCGGGTGATGGAGTGTGCGGCGACGGCAAACGGAGCGACGTCTAGAGAGTCTAGCTCGCTGCCAAAACGCCCTTTCATTTTGACGATAAAAGAGACCGGGTTTTCAGAAACTTTTCACTAAAGTTTGGTTTAGGAACGGCTCAGACGAGTATACCGCACCGAACCTGGCGCCTCAGCCTGCGTCCTGCCTGCGTCGCCTGCTTGGGGTGCTTGCGGTGTGGACGAGAACGGAAGAGAACGGCAGAGGCTCTATTTTTACGAGCTTGCTGGTTGAAAAGGACTGCTGCAGGGAGCAACACTGTCGCCGCGGCGTGTGTGTGCGTGCGACGCCGTGCGTGTGTGTGTGTCCGTCCGTTTCTCTTGGGACAGGTACAGGGCCTCCACCACCCCGTGGCGGCGGTGGCGGCCGTGGCGGAGGGGCCTTCCACACTGTGAACGAGGCGACGGGGACCTCCGAGGGGAGGGGGCTGTCTCTGGACATTTTGCCTCACGTTGCCGGTTTCGGACCCGCCACGCCACGCCACGCCACGCCACGCCGACCGTGTGTGCTGCTGCCGGCGAGGCCTAGCGGGAGGGGGGCAGGGAGCGGGGTGACGTTCTGTTTTATGGCTGCCACGAGAGGGGCAGGACAAGCATTTTGGTGGCACTAAAATTTGTCTCCGGCCCACCCTGCTGCTGCCTGCTGGCGAGGCTGGCGGGTGTCGCGACGCGCGTGACGCCACCAGGCTGACTCCGCTGGCGTAACGCTGGCGTCGCTCTGTCTCTCTCGCACTCACGGGGCGTGCCGACGGGGTGCGAGAGAGGACACGCCGTTCGGGGCCATCCTGTTCTGCTGCTGGCCGAACGTGGCCGAGGCTCGGACGGGCGACGTGTCCTCGTCTCGGCGGTCAAGCAGAAAGCAGCGGTTTGCTGTTCCGCGCGGCGCGCCTCGGGGCACAGCCCCCCCCCCCCTCCGTTTCCTGTTCTAATGAACGGGCTCTCGCTGCTTCGCGCTTCGCGGGGCGGATGTCAATCCGGGCGCAGAAAGGTCGCGCGCCGCCTTTCTTGTCGTTTCTGTTTTTGTTCTTGTTGTTTTTTGGCTCCAGCAGGGCGCGAACCCGGGCCGCGCGGCACGCTGGCTCGGCGAGAAGAGAGAAGCGAGAAGCCTCCTCATTATACCGAACGAGACGGAAGAAGGGGCTGGGCGCTGCGGCTCGCTGTCCAAGACGCGGCGCTCTGTCTCTCGCTCCCAGGCGACTCAAAACAAAAACAAAATGCCTTCTCCATCCCAATTATTGATCCTCACTTCGGCGCCTCGGAGCCCTATGCGGCCCGATGCCCTCGCCTCTGTCTCTCTCTCTCTCTCTCTGTCTCTGTCGCACTCGTGGGCCGTGCCGCCGGCGTGCGAGAGAGACAGAGCGACCGGGCGTCGAGCCTTCTGCGGCGGAAATTGTAAAACCTCACGCACCGGCCTGGGCCGGGCTGCGGGGCTGCGCTAATCCGCGCGAGGAGTTTGCCCATTAATCCGATCCAGGCTTCCAGCGTGCTTCCAGCGTGCCTCCAGCTTCCAAGCTTCCAGGATCGCCAGGCACCGCTTAATTATTTTACCACCGCACTGGAAACTGAAGCGCTCCAAGTTTCCGCCACTGTAAACTGCAGCGCATCTCTGCAGTCGGGCCCGCGCTCTGTCTCCCTCGCACTCACGGGACGTGCCGTATCGGTGCGAGAGAGACAGAGCGACGGAGCGCATACTGTCCAGAGTCAAGTTGCTGGACCACGAACATGGTGGTAGGTACGACTGGGACGTAAAGCGAACTGGAAAACTGATTGCGGGAGCTTTCCTGGAGCCTGGCTCGGACAGTCCTCAAACCTTGCTGGAGCCTTGCAGGAGCCGAGCTCGTTCTCCCTCTCCGGTCGCTGATTGTTTTCGAATCGATTTCCCCGCTCCAGGTCCGCGATGGCCGATTTAAAATAAGAATCCCGGCCGTCGTTCGGGCCATCGCCGTGCCATCCTGGGCCATCCGCCTCGAAACAGGACAATTTCCGGTCGCCTGGCCACTTGGCGCTGCCGAGTGAACAGTGCTCCCTGTCTCTCTCGCGCCCACGCACGACGCCCCATGCCCGCGAGAGAGACAGAGCGCCGGAATCACTGGACCGAGTAAGACGGCCGAAACACGACGTGACCTGGCGACCCTGGCCTTGGGGCTGCCTCGGGGCCGAACACCGCTTTCGTCGCTCTGTCTCTCTCCCTCTGCCGCCCTCACGGGAGTGCGAGAGAGATAGAGCGAGAAAGGGAGTCTTGCTGGTCTTGTACGACGCCGTAAACCACCTAATTGAGCGTCGCTCTTTTACTAACGACATAAAAACGGCGGGGAGGAAATCACTACGGGTTCGTCACACTTCGTCACGCTTCGTCACGCTTCGTCACGCTTCGTCACGCTTCGCCGCGACTCAGCCGTGTGCGTTCTGTGTTCCAGGGACCTGCTGCCAGTCGGGCGCTGGCTCGGGCGGCGAGGGCGCCGCCATGGAGTCCAACGCGGCGGGGACCGACGGCGCGGAGGGCCGCTTCGTGCCGGGGGTCGGCGTCGTCGGCGAGGGTCCCGCGCGGACGCCGGCCGGGCCGAGGCGCGAGGACTCCGAGGAGCGCGACCAGCCCTCCGCGCGTAAGCAAGCCGGACCAGCCGGACGCGGGTTCGAGTCCCGATCCACCGCACGCTTTTCATTCGGTCGTTCCGTTCCAGTGGACGCGGCGGCGGTGCTGGCGTGGCTGCGCGCGCACCCCGACGTGCTGGAGAAGCACGTCATGGACGAGCTGGAGCTGGAGACGCTGGAGCGGTGGATCATCCGGAAGACGCAGCGCGCCAAGAAGCAGGCCCAGCAGGGCGCGGGTGAGATAGAGAGAGCGTCGCACTCACTAACAGTGGCCCCATTTTAGAGAAGTCCGTGCTTCTGGCGTTGCACGATATACGTAACCAATTGTTTCCTGCCTTTTTTTTTCGCCGCATTCATTTCTATGGCTAACCCATCCCCTTTTATGAAAAGATATGGCCGCGTAAAAACGCACAGACTCCCGACTGTCAATTCACTGACAAACTGTCTAAACAAAAACAAAAAAAAAGCTACTGGTCTGCGGCCCTGGGCGAGCGTTGCCAACGGGCCGAGCCACGGGCACGGACATGGCGAACGAGTTTGTTTACGAATGTGGGCGTTGTCAACATGGCGCTGTGTCACAGAGGCTTTGTTATGCGTTCTGTTGCAGGGAAGAACGGAAGGAAGACTTCGCTGTCTCGGTGGAAGGTGAGTGGCATTGCAGGCGGAGGGGGAGGGCAGCACGCGTCCAGTCCCCTCAGCGACTACGTCTTTCACTCGTTTTCCGCGCTGAAACTCGATACAGCGCCCAGGGGCAGCCCCGGCCAGCCCGTCCTGCCGTGCCGGCTCCTTTTCCTTGGTTCTTTCCCCTGCTCGCCAAAGAGAAGAGGCCAGTGGGGCTCCGATGATCGAATCGCCAGGTTCAAACAGAGCGCCTTCCTTGCGCCAGCCCGTTGTCACGGCCGTGCACTTGTTGTTGTTATTGGTCCCGTTGTTGTTGTTGCTGTCCCCGCAGTTCTGCGTCCACGCCGACAAGCGCCAGATGCTGCAGGAGCTGACGCAGTCCCTGCAGCGCGGCCCGTCGCGCGCGCACGTGCTGTTCGAGCTGGCGGGGTGCATCAGCTCGGCCGTGAGCGCGGACGGCTTCCGCCTGTTCCTCGCCGAGCAGGGCGAGCCCGACAACCTGACGGAGTACGTCGGCGAGGAGGAGCCCACCCCGCTCACCGGGTACGCTTGCGCGCAGAGCTTTTTTTTTGTCGATTTTATTTTTTTAATAAATGAAAGTTACCCGTGTTTTACGGCGTCCTTGTGCCGCAGGTCCTCGGCGCGCCGCTCCTCCGGCGTCACCGTCCCCGGCTTCGTGGCGAGGACCAGGGAGCCCGTCAGACTGTCCTACACCGAACCGGACCCCCGGTTCCCCAACGGACTGGCCTACAACGTGAGCAGCCTCTCATTCCCGCACACTGTATAAGCGGTGACGGACAGCCGAACTGACGCGAACCCTGTGCGCCCTGCTCCCCCAGGGCCACGTCATGTGCCAGGCCGTGCTGCAGCCCGACGGCTCGCTGGCCGGCGTCCTGGAGCTGCGCCGCGGCCCCCACAACGCGCCGTTCCACGAGGAGGACGAGGAGATCAGCCAGTCGTACCTGGTGTGGGGCGGCATCGCGCTGCACTACGCGCACCTCTACCTGTCGCAGGACCGCCAGCGCAGGCTCAATGACTTCCTGCTCACCGTCGTCAAGTACGTGTGCACGCCTCCCCCCCTCTCTCTCTCTCTGACACACACCCACGGGACGCCCCGTGAGTGCGACAGAGACAGAACGACGGCACCGGTCGGTGCCGTAGGGCGCCTGCGAGAACAGGGCTGGGCCAGCCCGCGAGACACGGCTGTGTTGCGGGCCGGCCTACGCCGCCGCTCGCAGGCTGACGGCCGCGCCGCCCCGCGCGCACCGCTCCAGTGCCCAGTGTTGCCACATAAAAGGCACAAAATAAAACACAGCAAAAAAAGCACACCAGTGTCAAAAGAATTCTTCCAAGTAATTTCTAGTCACTCGATAAGTTGCCTTGTAGGCAGGCTGAGGTACGCAACTTTTTCGACCCTGGAAGTTTTCGGTAACACTGCCCTGCCGGCTCTGCCCCGGCTCTGCCCGCGCAGGTCCATCTTCCAGGACATGGTGAGCATGGACCTGCTGGTGACCAAGGTGATGAACTTCGCCCAGCGGCTGGTGGACGCGGACAGGGCGTCGCTGTTCCTGCTGGACGCGCGCTCGGGCGAGCTGTACGCGCGCATCTTCGACGTGGGCGGCGAGCAGCAGCAGCAGGGCTTCGAGGCCGGCGCCGGCTCGGAGGACTCGCTCGCCTCCGCCTACAAGCTGCACACCGAGGAGATCAGGTACGTCGTGAGGTACGTCAAGTATTCGGGTCCCCGACGATGACGTCACGTTCGGGCTCGGCTCCGCCAGGTTCCCGATGGGCACGGGCATCGCGGGCCAGGTGGCACGCACGGGGGAGGTGCTCAACATCCCCGACGCGTACTCGGACCCGCGCTTCAACCGGTCCGTGGACCAGCTCACGGGCTACCGCACCCGCTCCATCCTCTGCATGCCCATCTTCATCCGCGGCGCCCTCATCGGCGTCGTGCAGATGGTCAACAAGCGGTCCGGGACCTTCAACAAGGAGGACGAGGAGGCCTTCGAGACGTTCGCCGTGTACTGCGGGCTGGCCCTGCACCACGCCAAGCTGTACGACAAGATCCGGCGTTCGGAGCAGAAGTACCGCGTCGCGCTGGACGTGCTGAGCTACCACAACACGTGCCTGGACGAGGAGGTGCAGGACATGCTGGGGCGCGGCGTGCCGGACGCGCTGCCGCAGGTCGACCAGTGAGTGAGCGTGGACGTATACCGAGGAGCGTGGCGCATTCCGTCCGCATGACTAACGTCCGTTCCCGCAGGTTCCACTTCAACGTGTTCGACATCGACGACCTGGAGAAGGCCCGCCACGCCGTGTTCATGTTCAAGGACCTGTTCGGCCTGAGTCGCTTCGACGAGGACAGCCTGATCCGCTTCACGCTGACCGTGCGCAAGAACTACCGGCGGGTGCCGTACCACAACTGGACGCACGGCTTCTCGGTGGCCAACACCATGTACGCCATCATCAAGCACTCCGGAGGGGTGTTCCGCGAGGAGGAGGTGCGGCCATTTCGTTCGTTCTCATCAAGTACTGTGGTGAGTGACGTGCTGGTGTGCTGACGTGGAGGTCTGCCGCAGGCGCTGGCGCTGTACATCGGCTCGCTGTGCCACGACCTGGACCACCGCGGCAAGAACAACCAGTTCATGCTGGAGACCGAGTCGCCGCTGGCCAGCGTCTACAGCACGTCCACGATGGAGCACCACCACTTCAACCAGACCGTGGCCATCCTGCAGCAGCAGGGACACAACATCTTCCAGAAGCTGACCAACAGCGAGTACAAGCAGGTGCTGGGGCTGCTCAAGCACTGCATCCTGGCCACCGACCTGGCCGCCTTCTTCCCCAACCGCGAGCGACTCACGCGGCTCGTCAGCAGCGGGGCCTTCTCGTGGGACAACGACGAGCACCGGTAAGAACACCTCTCCGTCTCTCTCGCACTCGCACGCCGCGCCGGCGCGACCCTGACCGGCTGGTGTTCTTCCAGGCTGTTCCTGGGCGCCATCGCCATGACCGCCAGCGACCTGTCGGCCAGCGCCAAGCCCTGGGAGCTGCAGGTCAAGACGGTCAAGGTCATCTTCGAGGAGTTCTACCAGCAGGGCGACGAGGAGCGGGCCGTGGGCATGGTGCCCATCCCCATGATGGACCGCAACCAGCCCGACCAGCAAGCGGCGTCGCAGGTACGGCACCCGCCTCGGCCTTTTACAGGAACACGCCAAAAAATACCAATTCAAGTGGCTTGAACCCGGATCCTCTTGCCCGCAGGTGGGCTTCCTGACGGGCATCTGCTTGCCCTGCTACTCGCTGCTCAGCGCCTTGATCCCGGACACCAGGCCGCTGCTGGACGAGTGCCGCACCAACCTGGAGCGCTGGAGGGAGCTGGACAACTCCCGGCGGGGCGCGCGGGGCAGCCAAGACTCCGGCGAGCCACCCCACGGGGCGAACGGGCCTCCCAACGGTCCCCCCAACGGGACCCCTCACAAGACTCCCAACGGGGCACCTCCGACCGCGCCCCTCACCACAGCAGTGCGTTGATGAGCACCCCATGCGTGCTTCCATCCCATCACCGAAACGCTGTGCAATTAATTTTACCTTCACCGCTCTCGACGAAATTGGTTTACCCTGTGCTTCCCTTTACAGGGGCCGCTGCAGTCGACACTCTCCCTGGATTCGGATTCGCCCTCGGCGATTGCTTCCCTGTCCCACGGTGGCTCTGCGCCCGACTCTTCGGACGAGGCGACTCGGAGCGCCCCGACCTAGTCACTGACTTGTCACTGACCGTCTCCTCCCCAATGCATCACCGTTCTTCGCCTTCATTTAGGGACCCTTCCGTGTCGCCGTCGACTCGCGCGAGTGTCATCAGTGACAGCCAACGAGCTGCGATACGAATTTCCCCCTTACTTTAGACTTAAGTAGGATATCTCGTTTCCGAACTGACCTAGCCACTATTTCGATCCCTTCTGGGAGGCGTGTCCCCCCAGTTTTGCGCTGATATGTGTCGACTGTGATGTGTGTGCGTTTGTGTGAGTGTGCGTGTGTGTATGTCTATAGTTGTTACAATGTTGTGAGTTTTAAGAAATAATGATGCGTATAAAGTAGAGATAACTTCGAGTTTGAATTTCGATGAATTTTGGCCGCTCATTCAGCGTGCTGCTCTTGGAGGCCTCCCATACCCGCCCCGCAACACACCGCTGAGTTAGTGAGGACGGTGGGTGGCCCACCTCCCATGCTGTCCTATGCCTGCAAAGCGCGAAGGCAAAGTGAAGATGGGTCCTATCGGCCGGGTCGGCTCACGTGGGACACCCTCAGACTCGTCCATTAGAGGCGTGAATTTGTAGAGTTCGTTTGTGGTTCTTCTGCTTGTCCACGGCGGCCTGTCGCAGTTCACCAGCCTTCAGCCCGATTTCATGGAATTTAGTGACACCCATTCACATTTTCTCAGTATTAATGCACTTCAGTCGGGCAATAAGCGAACAAGTCCCATTTGTTCCTCCTAAAGAAGTGTTTGGGTATTGTAGCTTAAACTTGATTTATCTTTTCATCTCACATATCATATTTATGTTTTTCAAAGATAGTGATTGTGTGCTGAAGGAGTGCCTGTTATTCCAAAGAACATTCCAGAAATGTCACAATTTTTGTTCAAATTTCCCATCTGCTGAATTGGATTGTATTTATTATCCCATGGACAACATTTTTGATCAATAGGTTTCCTTTTAAGTTTCTGTGTTTGAGACCATCATCTGGATCAATTATGTAGGCAAAAAATTGATGTGATTACCAAGTTTTATCTTTTAATATGACCTTAACTATAAAGAATCTTCTCTTAGACTGAACTTAGTCTAATTTCTCAACATGCTATAGCATTGTAAGTACCTGGAGCTGAGCCTTGAGATATGCAAAGTGTATGTGTATATGTATGTGAAAGTTATTCAAAGGATGTAATATATTTTGTGACTGGTTATTCAAGGGAAAGAAAAAAGTTGAACAGCACTGTGGTTGCGTAAAAAAAGAGTTTTTTTTAATTAAACTTTTCCCCTCCCAAATTAAAATAACAAATAAACATTTATAAAACACTTGAAGAGGTCAGAATTTCAAGTTGAAAGAAATTAACACAGAACACCATGAGGTCATAGGAAGAATCATAATTCACTTTTATGACCTATCTGAAATTACAACAATTTACAAAAGAGATATTTGGATGAGCACAGTAAGTGCCATTCCCTACTTTTGCCAGAAAAGCACCAAAATCTGCCTTAATGGCCAATATCACATACATGCATTTGAGATGATCTAGCAAATTGGACTAAATTATGAGATTGAAACAATAGCTAGCACATTATATCAAGAAATTGTAGAACATTGAGAGCTGCTTGCTGCGTGGCAGCAGACTCATCTTTATGAAGCCCAGCCTGTATAGTTGGTGGTTCTGTTTCAAGCTGAACAAAGACAATGGATCCTGCAACAGAGAAATTTCTGGATTATGGAACTACCCAAGGTATAGAAAGAAATGGTGATTCGCTAAAGCTCCCAATTAACAGGGGACCCATACACTTTAAGATTTCAGTGACTATCCTTCCTTCAACTTCATTTAATTCACTGTTATTTATACGACTTCTTGAAACAGAAATGAAACTTACTTCCATCCTTGCCTTGTTCTGAGGTTACACAGATCTTAAACTGAAGTTCCTCTGCTATCATTTGTAATTTCTTGAAGGGATTTGGCTCGGTCTTGATTACAGGCTTTGCCTGAAAGTAGAACAGAAGCACAAAATTAGATAAGCAATCAACAAAAGTTGTCAGAGAATTCTAAATCAAAAAGAAAAATTTACCACGATATCTTTGTAGCCCTCCAGCTGTGAGGCAAACTTAAGATGGTAGTCCGCAAATTTAGTTCCTGGACTGATCAACGGTGCTGAGGGAATTTCAGCAATATTATCTCTGAGAATTTTATATCGTTCCACAACTTCAGTATCTGTTTTCTTGTGCTTTTCTAAAACTGAAACAGGCACTTCTTTGTTTTTTTGGGAATACTGCAGCAAAAAGGTTTTAAAAAACAATTAAATTGAAATGGACACAAAAAAATATTACAAGGTTGCAAAATGAATTAACATATGTACCATTGAAGAAACAGCAGGATCATTAGGAATTTCATCTAGAATCGTTTTCATGCTTGAATTGAGAATCTTCAGCATTTCTAGTGCAGAATAGTGCTTTGCAAGTTGCTTTTTGCGTGCGACACCTAGAAAAGTATCAGACACCAATTTTAAAAAGACAGCATAAAATATTAACCCAAAGACATACACAAGCTCAGTTTGGAATCCTCACAAACCTGTCGCACTCCTTTGAGAGACAGTACATTTGTAGGTAAACCGCTTCTCATGTGGCTCTCCTTCATCTCCAATAACTGTGTATTCAGGTGCTGGAAAGCGTTTAGCCATGCACAAATTTTGAAGCTCTCCGACAGCATTCAGTCCACTAGCATCTTCATGAGGGTTTATCCTGCAAAAAGTAAAAATTAATAAAGAACATAATTTACTTTAGAGGGCATATGAGACAGGGCACAATACTCACGGCCCCTTGCTCTGAACAGTAGTAACAGGTCTATCGCTACCATCTGTCAAAGCCTTTTCCTTCAGTTGTTCCAACGCTTTCTTTGCTGCATCATGTTTAGCTGCTTTCTTTTGTCGTCCTCTACCAACTCCTGAAACAACAGCACATACCAGAGGTAAAAAGGGTCACTGGAACTTGCACCAAATGTTCAATCAAATGAGCACCAAACCTTTGATTCCATTGCAGAGGGTAACAGAAACTTCAAACATTGGGTCATTAGAGGGCCCACTGATGTCTGTGTTTTCGTAGAGTGGCGGATTCCATTTTCGCTTCATGCATAGCTCTTGCAAAATAGCAACAGCAGTTTGATTGCAAGTCATTTCTAGAAGAGAGAAACGCAACTATTAGAATTACACATCTTGAATAATAACAATGAAATAAGAATTTTATCACAATGCTGATGAGATATTGAGGAAAGGCTCTAAGTTGTAAGGAGGCATTGGCAAATGTCAAAACAGTCAATCGTACCACTTGCCTATCGCCAAAAGCACAAATGAACGTTGTAGAATTTAGGTCTAAGAGTAGTCCATGCGAGAGGCGAATGTTAAAGCTACTTCCCTACGACTCAAAACGCAAACTGACATCCTACATTACAATTGTATGACACTTTGCGCACAATTGTAACCCTGCACGACAGGAAAATCTTATGTCAACAAAGATATTGGCAGGTGTTTGGCTGTCTCATTCATCATTGAAAGAGACAAAACTAACCTATTTGATACTGATGAAGACTGTCGTCGATTCTTAAAAAAGACGAGCTTCCGAGATATCACATCACCTTTGACAGCGAACAGTTTACAATATCGTGTGAAGTGTGAAAAGGTAAGAGATCATTATTCGGCAAACGTATACAGCAAGAAGAAGAAAAAGTAAAAGAAAACTAAGCCTCCCTCCCTTCCTCCCCACTCCACTACCCACCACCTTTCGGTGAATCCCCGACCCGAGAAAAGTAGAAGGAAAAGTGTCTGTCCTTTTGTCTCACACTTAAAGCCACTGAAACCCAATAAAACGCCTCCCTATTATCATCCCAATGAACACGGAGGAAATTAGTGGAAAGGCAGTAAAATGATGATCCGTTTGACAAGAGAGCATCAACACCAAAACAGCGGCCGCTACAGCGGTAGTGTCAAACAAATAAGAAATGTCACTCACTAGGTCTTTTTGGCAACGACGAATTTCCGTCATCCTGTTTGTTCTCATTCCCGTTTTCATCCAACGCCTCCAACGGTCGTTTCAATGAGTTCGCTTCTTCTGTTCCTTCGTTTGGCATTGTGAATGTGAGTACTAGCGGGCTATTCCTAGTGGGCCTCGAGGATGATCTTTGGATGATCAGTGAAGAATGTTCGAGGATCAAGCTTCCTGGAACATCACGAAATAGCCCGTACTCGACCACGGAAACGCACCTTCAACAGGGCAGAAAGGGAGCCGGTGCAACGACAGAACGCACCACACTGACGTGACCGGACGGGTTGGTGATGCAACAATCAAGATCGAAGGTCAAGACTGGACAAGCTGAGACTCGCAAAATTTACCACTTCTGCCAACTATGGAGCAAGCTAGAGCAGCAAGCAAGAACAGAGAGGTGGTAAGTCAGATGAAGAGAATAGGTTTACCTCACTGACACTTGATCTTTATGCAAAATTTATCCTTTGTTCTGGAGAAGGCTTGCGGTTGGAACATTGCGAAACGTGGAGAACCGTCGTGAAAACTTGAGTGTTGGCAAGGAAGAACTGGGAAGAACTCAAAGAACACACATAAGTTATGCATAATGATTTTAAAACAATGTTTTATTGGTGCAAAAACAGGAGTAGGATACAGAACTTTCTCCATTATGCTAAGAACAAATCTCCTCATCACAGTTGTCAAACATATAAAATAAGCAATAATATCACAATAGTCTTAACAATAAAATCTTTAGTGTCTCGATACTTTTTTAGGAGACCGAATTGATAATTGATTTTTTTAAAAAATGTGTGGGCAATTACAATAAGTCAGCCCATTCCTGAACCTCCGGGCATAATAACAGGGGTATGCATCATTCATTAAGTTTGAAAGTTCTCAAAACCATCAAAATGCCAGTTTCTTTTTTTAACAGATGGTAAAGATAAAGTATTTTTAATCATGTTAACAAGGCTAGAAATCTTTTCATCTTCAATAATTTCATTGAACCAAGAATTATTTTCCTCCAATACCCTCTCTGTAAGGTCACAATGCTCCGGTTCTGAGGATTTCAGCTGAACCATGCCCATCATGGCCCTGATGGCTTCAAAGCACAAGGGTTCCTGCAGAGTTGTAACAACATTGGGATAAATATTTCATTTCAATGCACACAATGCTGTGACAATATAACAACGAATACTTACCATGAATGATGAATAATTTAGATCTCTGTCTTTATCATGAAGAACTTTGGAAATCCTCTCTTTCTGCAACATCAAAGAGACATCATTTTATTCAATGATTAACTCGCAGGTGTGGCTACCAGCAGGAAATAAACTTACGGTCTTGTAAAAATTTGCTGGCTCTTCAACCCCAAGAAATAAGGAAGCAACATGAAACTTGAGCCAGTCAGGATGAAGATTTCTGACATTGATTTCTACATCAGAGGATGCTAAAACGAAATTTGTTTTGGATTAGTTTTATCTTTTTTAAAAGGCAGAAAAAAAAGGCACTGAAGAAAAACAAAAGAAGTAAAAAATACCAACATTTGATTTCAAAATATAACTTATATGCATATGTTCGAGTCATTTGTCCCATTTCAGGGTAAACAGCCATCTCTTTCCTATGCAAAATGGCTGCACAAATAGCAATAACATTCTGTTGAGAAAATTTTGGTATAAATTCTTTAGACCAGACACAAACTAAGACAAGGACCATTAATCAAACACTTACTCCACAACTTTCTTGTAGATTTGGAATCTTGGAACTTTGAGAGTATAAGGAAAATAACTCAAGGACTGATGCATTGACTGAGCCCCAGTCCCCAGTCCAGGTGGATGAACCCCAGAATAATTCACTAATGATGGGACAAACATCTTTCCTGAAGCAGGAGGACATACAGAATTATTATTATTATCATTCCTCAATTGAAAAGCAAAGACAGCTATGATTGAGTAGGGGTTTACCTAAATAAGGCACTTGATTTTTTTTGCCAATGACGGATAGACCACTGAAGGAAGCTGTGTTCCATAACTTTAGAAAAATACTTAAACAAAACACAAAAATGTTGCAATTTATCATCCCTCTTTAAACTCAAATACTTTTTCTTCTTTTCTATGGCTTTTCTCTTAATGACAGAAGTGTAATCATCATGCGATTCTGAATATACAGATTCATTTGTAACTGGTTGTATTTCCTGAAAGACAAAATAAATTAATCATACAAGGGATCACATGAATCGCGGTCTCCAGAGCTAAACAAAAATTTGAACTGATTCCATACCTCCTGGACACCTCCGGAAACACTCGGCTCTTCCTTCAATAAAGCGTTGACCTTCTTCAGGAGAATGCCAAACCAATCTTGGCACATCTATAAAGGAATAAAGTGTCCATTATTTCAACACTGAGTTTGAGACAGAGTAAAAGGATAACAAAATAATCAATATTTCAAGAAAATTTCAACATTTACTTTGAGATAGATGTGGTGCATTCCTTCTTTACACGGAGGGTGAAATTTAAGTAATTTGTACAAAATGGAGACACCCAAATATAAACCTTTAGGTTCCGGTAATTCCTAGAAAGTAAGACAGTCAGTAATAGTAAATACAATATGAAACAAACATATGCAACCAAGAGAAGACAACATACAAATTTCAGTTCTGAGCCAAACAAATATTGTAGCAACAGATTTAATAGAGATGGCTCTAAATATTGTTTATGGCTAACTGTTCGATGTGCCATAGCTCTGAGAGCAAACAGATAAAGATTTTCATCTTCCATCATTGTTTCAAATAGAGCTTTCGACTGCATTGGTGTAGCAACTGATTTGGGCTAAACAGAGACATCTATATTAGATAGCTTAACAATAGTAGTCATTAAAACCACGTTCAAAGAACTTAAAACAACAACCTGATTCCTGTGGGTTTCATAACATGAAGTAAAACTCCTATTGCAAGGGTTTAAACTCTGTCCTTTAAACCCTCCTCTTAGAATAGAATTAGAAATCCTCTTCTTAATTGTTGACAGTTGTAAGCCAAATGTAATTCCTGATTCTGAATTTTCATTTACTAACTTCAGAACCTTTGGATGAGGTTCGCTAACACTGGCTTCTTTCTTCGGGCTTCTCTTCAGAAGATTAACTTCTACACACAAGTCAGGAAGTGTTTGTACATGATTAATGAATATATCGGGGAGGTCTTCATCAGAATCTTCAGCCTTCACTCCTCTTTCATGACTGACATCCTGAAAATCTTCCTCATCTGAATCTTCAATGAGTATTGTAGATGTAGGATATCCTATAGGAGGACGGTAGCTACAAGCGTGTAGCTTGAAACTTTTCCCTGCTTCTTCACTGGATGTAACTTCATCATCAGACCCCAGTATTATGTCTGTGTCATCACAGTCTTCATCATCAGAAGATATAACAATCACTTCCTCACTCCTTAATGCAGGTATTTTTAACATAGACATGCTAGGTACTTTAGTATGTCAATCATGGGATCAGATCATGTACGCTTTACAACTTTAAAAGTTATACTGTCTCGATAGAAAGCGAGGTTAGTCCACTGCAATTCACTTTGAACTCGGAGAGTTAAACATTATCATTTCATCAAACCAGTGTATAAAGTCTAAGAAACCAAAAATATGCCACAGACAATATGTAATTTGCAAGATTTATCCGTTGGACTGGTTAAAATCGAAATCGTCTCGGCTCAGCACACGCCAAACACAAACAACGTTCAACCCAAAATTACAGATACAGTGTTTTGTTCTGCCTTTGAGCAGACCAGAGCAGACGATGTTGTGATCGACAATATATTTACGTGCCCATTAGAGTGTAATCTTTGAAAACTTAGCGCCGCTTGCACGTTTTTAATTGTGTGAATATTTAGCTTTGACTTAAATTATTAATTTCGCAAAGACGAGTTAAAAAGAAACCGACTTTTTTTTTGTTTCTTCTTGTTGGTAATACCAATCCGTTCGATGGGTTGCCTACCACCACGGCGCTTGGGCGCTTGGCGCTTGCGACACTTCGAGGATGCTCGTGCTCGAGCGATGGTAAAGGTCTTTCAAAGTAAAGGGCGTAGGTTTACCAAGAAATTCTGACGAAAATACGAAGAGAATATTTGTAATTTATTTCTAGGGATCACAGTAAGAATCTACAGAAAGAAGTACACAACATAAATACCAGGATAAAAAGACAGTGCGTTCACACAATCAAGGATTTTAGACTTTAAATCACTCAACAGAAGTACTCATTAACTTAAGAAACATGAGAAAACAATCAATTTTCAAATAAAATTTGACACAAAACCTTAAAAAAATTATATGGTTCTAAAAAACCGTCATGCCTTTATGTTAAAAGTCCGACTACAGAAAAATCTTCTACCAAAATGCTTCAATGCAACTCAATGCTTAATACTGTGAGGCCATAACACATCCACTTTCAACAGCAACAATCTCAAAAGGCTGTGGGTTGTTCACATGCAGACCAATGCACTTGTTTTAATGGAAAGACATACTGAATCTTTCTTAAAATATCAATACATCTTTTTCACACATGCAAATTAATAGTGCCAAGTCACACATGATACATAAAACATGACGTAATAATTATTTCTAAAACTTATTAACACACTCTTCAAGTATAAAATACAAAACATCAACTATTGCCATTCTTCATGGACGGACTGAAATTATTTTTGGTTGAAATTAACAAAACAAAACGTTCAGTCAACAATAATAAAAGTCAATCAAAAACACAAATATACTACAATCAGCATGAAAACCCATTCACATGAAGACACAATGTCAACAAGTCAAGATGAATTAAGATTCAAGACAGATAATGACGTGGGGTCAAAGTTTACTTCCACACACAGAGTGCCGCGAAATGAAATTAAGTTGGATCACTAGAAAGGTCAAGTGTCGAAGGTCAACAACGATGAGGAGATATCAGATACACATTCAATCACAACTTTCATTCATGAACACTGCTTCAAAACAGAATAAGACATTGAAAACAATTCTGCACTCTTTACAGCCATTTAAAATGGAAAGGAGAATCTCATGAGGTCAGAAAATACTATCCCCTTCTTGAAACCACACAAAAGATGATTTTCAACACATTAAACTGTGCACACTGAACTAAGATATATAAGACAAAGTAGCTGTCAATCAAAGACAGAGCTGTGATATGAGGACAAGAAGCCATACGACATTTCAAAGGAAATTATGTTTTCTCAATATGAGACAAACTACATAAATACAATCTGATAAAATACTGGATTGATGTAACAATGTGATGAGCTTACAGAACAAACACTAATGGCCAGGACTGATCTAGGACTGGTTTTGTTGTAACAGCTTGAGTTTTCTTCAAAAATTATTTACAATCAATAAATAACTTAAAAAGAAAATGACTTAAATATTAAAATGATTAACTAACATAACAAATGCATGATTTTCTGGAAAGGGCTAGGTGCTGGGGAACAATTTGTGATGTAATAAAACATATTAATTGACAGCATTACTTACCTTAGTGCTAAACAACCCCACACTAAACATAACATTTAATTGCACGTAGCTGTCAAGCAACAGTTAACAGAACAATGATATTTACTGGACCAAAATAAGATATTCCAAAAACTAAAGTACTATGATGTAAATGTGGTCAATAATGGTTCAGTTCAATTTAAATTTTGTTACACAAACACTTATATTTGGGCTTTGCTACCCCATACCCGGTTTGGGCTATTGCGGGATAGTCGTTTTCCTATAGTTTGTACAATGAAGCCTATGCTCTGCAGTTTCTGGTGATCCAAGATTTTTCGTCCATCAAACACGTAAGCTGGCTTCATCATACCCTCATAAATGCGCTGATAGTCCAAGCTCTGAAATAAGAGAAGCATCTTGTTATCAGATTGACAGTTTCCACCCAATTGTGTCAAAGTAGATTCAGAATGAAACTCACAACAAATTCATCCCACTCTGTACACAGCACAATAGCATGTGTTCCAGCAGTTGCTTCATAAGGGTCAGAGTGAATGGTCAAAGACTTTCTCACATGTTCCGGTTCCTCAGTCACCTGAGGATGTGTCAGGTCTTCCAGAATTTGACTGTGCTCCACCTGACAAGAAAAAAGATAAACCGGGATAATTTTATCACAAATGGAAGTTTGACTTCATGTATGATCACATCATATAGGTGGTTGACCAGTTAAGCAGTACCTTTGGGTCATAGACATGGAGCTTAGCTCCTTCATCAAGAAGAGTCTTTGCTACATCTATGGCAGGGGACTCACGAGTATCACCAGTATCTTTCTTGAAAGCAAAACCCAGAAGTGTTATCCTCTTGTCAGTCACTGTGTTAAATAGGGATTCAATTACTTTAGCTGAGAAACGTGACTTCTGATAGTCATTCATATCAATAACCTGAAATAGGAGAATCGAATATGAATAATAGTTTGGTACAAGTATAGAGACACGGCTACAACACAAACAAGTAGAAGAAATATTTAGATGACTCTTACTTGTTGCCAGTAAGCAGCAACTTCAGGCAGATTAAGGCCTTCACAGATGTAAACCAAGTTGAGGATGTCTTTCTTGAAGCAGCTTCCACCAAATCCTAGATAACCAAAAGAGGGGAATAAATGAATACACAATGAATGTATCAAAACATTTCATAGTAGTCACCATAACCCTCACCAATTGATGCTTGTAAAAACTTGGGCCCAATGCGGGAATCCCAACCAACAGCACGGGCAACCTCCGATACATCAGCTCCAGTTGTTTCACAGACAGCTGAGAGTGAATTAATACTAGAAATTCTTTGTGCCAAGAATGCATTAGCAGCCTGTTATTTTATTGTTTAAAAAAAAGAAGAAGAAAAATTAATCAGAAATATGAGGGAATTCCTAAAGTTAAAAGGGGCATAGCAGAAACAAACCAGTTTTGATAGCTCCGAGGACCAAGTGTTGGTGGTTAGAATATTTTTGCGTGGTAACCATCTTTCATACACCTTACAAAGTTCTTCAATAGCAGCATGACCCTCAGCACTGTCCTCTCCACCAATAAGTACCCGGTCAGCATAGAGAAGGTCATTAATTGCTGTCCCTTCTGCTAAGAACTCAGGGTTTGATAATATCTGGAATTATGAACAACATGAGATCAACAGTACCAAATTAAAACAATTATTGATATACTTTTTTTACCACAAGACAGGATTTAAAAAAAAAAAAAAAAAACTTAAACTTACCTGGAATTTTACATTAGGTTTGTTAAATGTGTTTGCAGTCAAAATGTTGCTGATACTTTCAGCTGCTCGCACAGGCACTGTGCTTTTCTCAACAACGATTTTACTTGAATTAGCTACCTCAGCAATCATCCTAGCAGCAGATTCGACATACTTCAAGTCAGCAGCACGGCCCTAAAAAAAAAAAAAGAGTTAAGGGAAGGTGGGGACCCATGTATCACTTTTTTTTGTTTTGAGTGTCAAAATTTTGGTTTTGGGCATAAACTAAATGTTTTGGGTCAGAAGCGTGAGTTAATCTTCCTTCTACAAGTGCCAACTGAATTTGTTCATGTATCTCATCTGGTTTTGCAAAGAAGCGCAATCTACTAAATTCGTGTATTTGATACATGGGACCCCATACCTGGGGTCCCATGTATCACCCATGGGGACCCATGTATCACAGCTATTTTCTTCAAAAATAACTTTTAAAAGAGGACAAATTATGCAACATTTCCTTGCAGCATTAATTTCTACAATATGTTTATAAGTTTGACCGAGTTTGACCATTCCTAAGGTAAGTTGAGGTCAAAGAGAGAAGGTGAAGATTCATGTATCTCAAGTGGGGACCCATGTATCACAGGTGGGGACCCATGTATCACTCAATTTTTGGTATTTGTTTAATGGCAAAATGTAACTTAACTGTAACACCTGTCGCCTGTCACTCTATTATAAAATTGCAATGATTACAGCACAGGCATTAAAACAGGAAAATTTCAGTGATTAATTGCCCTCCAACATGAAATTTGAGTGATACATGGGACCCCAAAAAATGTGATACATCGGTCCCCACTTGTCGGAGCACTGGACATTGCGGTGTGCTGCCAGAACCTATGCTCGGATGTTGCTGTTCGGCACTGCTAATTGTTGTCAAAGCCCTTCCGCACACTCCCACATCAAAAAATTGCGACCATGTTCCACAGCAGGAAGCTGATGAAAGATGTTTGAAGAAATTTCTTTTTTACTTTCCCTCAGTTTTGGGGACCAAAATTTTCACTTAGTCACGCCGCCATGCTTGTTGGAGATGCAAGGTCACATCCTTTCATAAAATGAAGCTCTCTAGATCGTGTTTCGATTCCGCACCACGTGACTCGCCTCGCGGGCGAAACTGAAATTAAATACGCCGTGATACATGGGACCCCGTGATACATGGGTCCCCACCTTCCCTTACTGTAGGCTTGTACATCTCTCCATGCAGTAGGTTACCACCAATTTCATCTGTATAGCTTGGATAATAATGTTACCAACCTTTCCATTTCCAAATGTCTTTGTTGGGGTATTGACAGAAATGAAGATGAGATCTGCTTCTTTGATAGCATTATCAATATCAGTGGAAAAGAAAAGATTTTCACCTCGGCGTTGCTTTACAACATCATAGAGACCCGGCTGGAATAGATAAATTAGAAACATTAGGACAACAAACAAAAACTAAATTAATTAAACAAACAAATATTTATACGATTTTTAAATTGATTTTTTTACCGAATAACTTTTGGCATGAGAAAAATAAAAGAGTAGAAAGTTCTGTCTATTTGTATCATTTGAAGTCTTACACACCTCATATATAGGGAGCTTTTCTGAGTTCCATTGATCAATTCGTTCTTGACTTTTGTCCACAACTGTCACTTTAATATCAGGACATTTGAGAGCAATGACGCTGCATGTAGGACCTCCGACATATCCAGCACCAATGCAACAGATCTTCTGAATTGGCATGGTTACCTGAAACAAAAAGACCGAAAAAGGGAAGCTATAGGTGCCCTTTTCTCAGACAGCAAGAGGTAAAAGTGAATGCGAAAAAACACAACGTTATATCTAGAATAAACATAACTTAAATCTTATACTGACTAGACTTAGGACCTTCTTGTCTTATCTATTTGAGGACTGCCGACATTCATGATAATGAGTCTGACGGAGACATTTCCTTTTCTCACTGTTCTATAAATTGATAAGGAGTAGTGTACGCAGTACTCTTCCAGTAGCTGAGCTCTTGAGCAGCCACAGTATTTGAAGACAGGACAAGAACTCGTACATAGCAACAGCAATTTGAAAATGTTAAAAGTGTCTCTCATTTAAACGGGAGCTTTGGAAGATAATGATAAAAATGCAAAGTGGCCATTCAAGACCTCAACCAGAAACCAGAGCACTAGCCAGAGAAAGTCTCAGCAAAAACAGTCCAGTGATAATACGAATCGATTCCAGGGCTCAATGTGCTAAGAAAAGCGTAAACAAACTAATACATGCAGTTATCCTCAGCTATTCAGTCAGCATCACAGAACAAACAAGGCCAAACTTCACACTTTGACAGCATAACCTAAACCACTGTTGTGGCCAATTTCTGTGCAAGATTAATTCTGCGCTCACGCGTAGCGACTGAGACAAATCACTCGTGTTTGCTCGCAGTTACCTTCTCTAACTCTGTCGCGGGACTGTCCTGATCGAATGCCTCTTATTTCCTCATGAAATCATCGAAGACGGTTTCCTCAATCCCTTTCCCTTATCGTGTCGTCTGCACCTGCGCTGCCAGCTCAGTCGGCAGTCGGCATCAGGGGAAGGGGGAGGGGGCGATGTTCGCGTTGGTTCGCGTGGCGGAGAGAGGCGGAAGGGAGGGGGAGGGGAGTCCACAAGCGCGGCACACCCGCACACGCACGCAAGATTCCCGCTCGAAACTCGAAACCCATTTCATTTCCACGCGTGCAGGTCCTCACTGCTCTGTGGGAATGAAACAGTTTTACGGACCGATTCGGTTTACGACTTGGACCACAACGGGCAGGAAGCGGAAGAGCACAGCACTGTGCCCGTCAGCCCGATAGGCAACCCAGAGGACATTCCATTTTCTTATTTTCCCATCGTGCAGCATGCGGTGTAACTAGCAATGTGAAAACTGCCTGCAGGGCAAAGTGCAACTTTCTGCCCGCCAAACTTCCTGAGGGGGAGGGGGAAGGGGGGGGGGCTCAGACACATAGGGCAGAGGAGGACGAGGGGGAGGTATCCGCGGTTATTTGCCGAGGACCAACTCTAGCTTTCGCAAGATGCTCTCCAAACTCCACGCTGGCCTTCCCTGATGCTGGAGCATTCCTACGCCGGTTAGAGTCCGAGGGGAAGAGGGAAGGGGCTCTCGCGTCTTCAAGGCCAAGGGTCCCTGGCAGGCGGGCTGGCTGCTCAGCGTCTGCTGCTAGGCCCTGTTAAGCCCTGCTAGACCCTTCCCGCCAGCGACCACGCATTCACCAGCAAGCCTCCGTCGCTCTGTCTCTCTCGCAGCCCTTGGGGGCGTCACATGAGTGCAAGAGAGACAGCGACGATAGCGTAAGGACGTCTGTATCGCGCAGAAGACAAACAGTCGTGTTTGCAGAATGCTGAATGTCGCATGTCGCCACGCACGCCGAGCTGCTTGCGCACCTGTGGAAACACCGTGGAAACACAGGCAGTCTGCGCTGGCCTACGCCAGAGCAGACTACTTGCGTGGCGAGGCGCATCGGCAATCGATGAGCAAAGCCACACCGGCATGAACACACAAGGGAAGTCAGCGATGGCTAGCGCAGCCCGCGCTGCGACGCTGAGCCTCGAATGTCCACCGATAACAAGTGCAGGTGACAAGTTTAGTGGTCGTCCTACGTCAAACCGCCACTCACTAATACTCTTCATGATCGTCATTATGCTCATGTCTCTGGACGTCACTCCTTATCACTGGCGTGGCCAGATTGCGCCGAAGGCGAGGAAAGAAAGAAGAAAAGGGGGGGGGATCAAAAATTGGCTACCTAATCTCCTCAGTAGGTATCGCTCATTCGCGTTCTGAGTTTACGCCAGTTAGGAGGCGCATCCCAGCACTGCTGTACTTACGTACTTCAACGCGGTGCTGCTAGTTTCCTTATCGGCCGCCTGCTATCCCTGCTCTTCAGTTTGAACGTTGAAAGTTTGGTTCGCGATTTCGACCGACTCAAACTGAGTTCTGCTGGAGTCACCCACACCTTGACTCTGCTTATGGTAGTGCTACCTTGCCGGAGATGCAGATGACCTCGCGAGTTGGTGTCTGATGACTTCACGCGGCGGCACCAGTGACGCGATGTTCCTCGGAGGCCGAGTGCAACGCGGAAAGTGATGGAAGTAGTCGCAGCAGACTCAGTGGCGGTCGAGCGGTCTCTCCAGTGACTCCAGAGGCAGGGGCCGAAGTCGCTTGACGTTCCGTCTCCGAGCGCTGGGCGAAGACTGGTGGTGGGCTGGTTCTGGGTTGGTAGCTGGGAGCGGCAGCGGGGCGACGCCCGGGGGCCCGGGGGTCGGTCTGCTTGGTCTGCTCTGTGTGCCCGGACGCTAAGCCCCGCAGGGGAAGGGGGAGGGGGAGCGCGGCGACGCAACTGCCAAAGCCGCCGAAGCGACGCACGACGACGAGACGACGTCGACGGGTCGTCCTGTCCTGCAGATGCCACGCCGCTCGGCGCTGGAGGCAAAAGGTTTCACACAAGCAGCAAAAGGACGGCCCTCCCTGGCCTTCCTCGGCCCCTTCACGCCAAGCTCCACGCCCTGCTGCCCTGCCTGCGTCCCTGCGTCTCGCCAAAAGCCGAAAGGGCGCACCAACCGGAATGGAGACGGCGGCGTCGTCGCCATGGAGGCGACTCTGGCGCCAAGCCTCTGGCGCCAACGCGCAGGGAGCGGTCGGATTCCGACCGGTGCCTTAGTCCGGCTTTAGTGCTCGCCGCTGTCTCTCTGGCACTCATGGGGATCCGCCTGCAGGGAGTGCGACGGCTCGTCATGGGGTTTTGGCGCAACAGCTCACTTGCGAGGGTTTTTCCCCCAAGAGAGGAAGGTGTATTTCCCGGTACTGTAAAATCTAATCAAGAAAAGTACGCGCGCGAGCGGCACAAAATTTCAATCTCAGTAACGTTTAA
This sequence comes from Thrips palmi, assembly GCF_012932325.1. NCBI lineage: Eukaryota > Metazoa > Arthropoda > Insecta > Thysanoptera > Thripidae > Thrips > Thrips palmi. The sequence continues at coordinate 7,560,563 of NW_023144623.1, forward strand.
TTATGCTGTAAGTGCCATGCTGAAGCCGAAGTGAGGTGGGGGGGGGGAAGAAGGCGAGCGCCTCAGAGGTTGATGAGCCTGAGCGTGGCGCGGCGTGGCGCGGCGTGGCGCGGCGTGGCTGGGGTCACGGACAGAAGGGGTTCCAGCGCTCCGGCGGCCCGAGGGGCGTGGCGGGGCGTGGCGGGGCGTGGCAGGGCGGGGCGAGGCGAGGCAGACGCACTTCGACGAAGCCAAGCATTTGCGGCATGCAGTACGACAGACGCGAGACCCTATTCCGCGCGCCACGCCCGCCACGCCTCGTCAGGACTGCGGCCGGATGTGGCTGGCTGGCTGGGCTGCAGTGTTGCCGCAGAGAGCCCGGCACGGCTCGGCGAGGCGATACGAGTGGACCTGCTTTGTAAGGACTTGCTCAGCAGCGGCGGATTTTGGCTGGAGCCGGCTGACTCGAGCCGCTAAGGTCTGCATCATAGGCCCAGCAGCGCTGATGATGGCCTGAGGGCAAAGTAGTGCGTTTTGTCTGCAGTGTGCCCCTTTGCCTAGCTCAGTCCAAATGCAGTGAATGAGCACGAAGCCTGCAAGCCTGCTTGGCCTGGTCGTTACGTAACAGCCGTGGGTGAAAGCTTAGTAGATGGTCTTCTATGCTCCCAAGGTCGTTAGGTTTGGAAGTGTCGGAGCGCCCTTTCCCCCTCCCTCTTCCTTTTTGAGTCGTTGCGGGCAAAAGACGAGGAAGGTAGTGTACCGGCATGTGCGACTTAGCAGTGTAGCGACACTTTTCAGGGCGTACACGTTTCAGTCTTACGCTTTTGTTCCTTGAATTATGTTTTGCGGTATACTCCGTGCCGTCCGTGTATACTCCGTGCTACATAGCCCCCCCCTCCCCCCGCGCGCATGGGCTTTCCCTCTCGCAGGTCCGGGTCTCCGCCGCCAGATGGCGTCGTGCTGCGAAGGCGGTTCGCGGATTGTAAAATTGCGGATTGCCAGTTTGCGCGTGTTGCTGTGCCGCTGCCGAGGATTTATTTCAAAGATAGGAACTACTGGTTTGACGCGGTGGCGGAGTTCAGGACGTGCGTGCCATGGCGCCGCGGTGCGAGCTCTGGCAGTGTGGCGTCCGCGCGCTGCCGCACGCGAGCGACCACGGCCGCCGACTTGACTTGTCTGGGTCGCAACTTTTCTCTTCATACTTACCTGGCTCAGGAGTTAACCGTGATCACCAAGGCGGTTCTCCCAGTGCGAGGCCTCTCCATTGCACTTCGGTGGGGCTGACCGCTGCGAGTATCCCAAATGTGGATACCTCGGGAGTATAATTTTTGATAGTCGGGACTGCGTTCGCGCTGTCCCGGAATAATTACACACAAAATTCTCTTATCTGAGAGGGAAGTTTGGACGGGTATATCACTTCTCGTGTCTATTTACGTCGTACGGCTCAGCTGTGAGCGTTGCATAGGAAATAGCAATCCATACTGAATGATGTGTGAGGGTCTACAGCTTACAGGTGCCCTGGTGTGTAATCAAAACGAATTTCATTTGGTGGGTCGCGCAGGTACAAGGTGCCCACAACCTTCCCCTAATTTAAATGAAAATTTTCAGAATTTTTCACTCTTGAACAATTTTTCCATCTTTTTCAAATTGTGCTAAGTGCTTGGGGTGTTAGACTTGACCAGGTAATGTAGGTTGGATGTCAGCCAAGGCATGACTATAGTTTGAATCGTTGGAAAGGAGAAATGAAACAATGTGTAAGTACAAATACAATGTTTTATTGATTGTCTATCAACTACATGTAACAGCTCCACCCGAAATTTCAGGCCTACCTAACCGAATCACTATCTAGCATAATAAAATAAATTCAGTACTTTTTACACTTTGTCGAATGTCAACACAAAGAACTACATACATCATCAACTCAAAAATTAATTAGCTCACCTTCATTGTAGGCAGCTTATTATGAATAAGTGACATTCCAGTATTGTCAAAAAACAGTTCTTTCAGATACTGTAAATCATCAGTAATATGCAAGTTAACCTTTGATGTGATATGAACAGCAGGTATGGTCAAGAATTAATTAATCAAAGGAGATTTACAGGGAAGAAGAAAAAAACTTCTTAAGCAGAGCTAAATGGAAGCACTGGAAGATCACCCATAATGAGAAATGCCTCCCAATAATCACAATTTAAAGCAGTGATGACATATTTTAAATTAAAATAAAAGTTTAAATAACTTTCTAACAATATTTATCACAAAGTAAATAATTTACAGACATGTTCACGACATGAAATAGTATGAATATACAAAATTATTCAGTTCTTTGACACAATGGCTGAGGCTGACAAACCAGAACAGCAGCAGAGATTCTTAACAAAAAGAGATTGCAAAGAACTTACTAAGAAAAGGAAGGCTTGAATCTACTTCAGAACTCTTTTATCAAACAAATGAGAAAATTAATTTTAAAAGAAAACAAACAAAACAATGCATATTTGCAAACTGCTTCCTCAGAAAAGGAGGACGACAATCCATTTTGAAACTAAATGCAAAATAAAATAAAATAGAATGACATAACGGTAGCACATCAGTCGGCTCTCTTACTGAAAAGAGGCAGATGAAAATTTGCAAGATGACAGGAACAAATTACATAAACAATTCCCCCACAATCTCATTTTAGGTAATTGTTATTACAATAAGCCAAAATTGCAACTGACTTAATAGATTCTGATTAAAAGATGCAATATGGCAAAAATATTTTGTTTTAAGAATAAAAAACATTGATTCAGAGTGATTCACTATAACATACAATCACTCACATAACTACCCAATCATCTGGTCTTCTTTTGATAATATTTGTACTTTAAACTTCAAGTCAACCTTGAAAATCATGCAGGTAAAAATGGTTTCTTTGAAGTATCTCTCATCAGAATAAACAACATGACAAAACAGTACTGTTTCAATGGCCAGCTATGTTTCAATAAATGGAAAATACTTCAAGTGGTCTTTTGGTACATTTGTTTCTTAGACAGAACAGCATTGAAAAACAAATAAACAAACAAAAAAACAAAACCAAAAGAAAAAGTGGTTTTTAGCCAAGCACCCTTATCAATACATATTTGTACGAAAATGCAATTGACTTACATCTGCGGCAGAAAACTAGGTTTGTGAGTGAGAAGTATGGATGCAGCAAGGATGATACTGAATCAAACATGATAGAAAACTACACTTGACACAAAACAGATATAACAAAAACATACCTTCCAGTTCTAAAAATCACAAGTGCAAGAGTTGCCTAGTTTTGTATCTTTATGTACACAGATGCTGTCTGTATTAACTCGTCAAATTTGACAGAGAAGAACAATGATGACACCTCTGACGCATAGTACAGGCTATTTTCATCTAAATCTATCCTATTACTTTGTACATTTAAGTAAAAAGATATATATAAATGTATGTACAAAATGGCATTTTATAAAGATCTTTTTAACAATCAACTCAATGCAAACACTTGATTATTATTACTCTGATTAACTTTTGTTGAACATCAAGTCTTGAAAAACTTTTAAGTTCAACATTATTTTCAACTAAGCAATGATTACTACTTGGCAGCAGTTACCTTGTGACCAATACAATAGTGAGATCTTCATTACACCAAAGAATGATAGCACACGAGTCGTGATTTATTAACTAAAGAAATGCAGTTCAGCAGCACACATGATCAAACTAGCAATGTCAGGCAAAATTACAGACAAACAGCACCAATGAGCACTGAATCATTTCCAATCAATGTTGGATTATATTGAGCACTTATTTTGAATGAAACAATAAATAAATTTCAATGACAGGTTCTGTTGTAATATATTTGTTGGTGCAGTGCTGAACGAGCAAAACACACAAATTCGGCAACATCAAGAAAGGCACTAAAATGGCAATTCCTACTCATGTGTATAAATAAATACATTGTCCTTTCCCTGATAAAAATGGGAATAAGGGGCAAAAAGGAATCTAAATATAAATAGCTTCAGACTTTGGATGCTGACTGGACTGTGGACAGGCATTGGGGCTGGAAATTCCCTCTGACCAGTCCGAGTTTGACAGAGGTGAGGACGACGACCAGTTCCACGGTGATTCCGGGGAAGGAGTTGGGAAATTCTCAGGAGCCTGGATTTGAGGCTGGTGCTGAGGCGTGCCGTCTGGGCCTAGGTGCGCCGAGTGCTGAGACGGCGGCGTTAGGTATTGGGGGTAAAAATTTGAGCTCTGCTGTTGCTGCTGCTGGAGCTGCTGCAAACTCTGCTGCTGTTGCTGCTGGTTCTGCAGGCTGTACGCTGCCAGCTCGAAGTCGAAGCTCACAGGCTGCTGCCCAGTGGTGGGACCGTGCTTCTGGTGGGTCGCGGCGCGTAGCGCGGCGTAGTGGGTGGGCGAGGTGGGGAGGGACGGTCTTGACTTGGTGGGCGAGGGCGAGCTGAGGTAGCTGGCGGGCGACAGGCTCATGTTGATACTGTGGGGTGGGCTCTGGTTGTTGGAGTAGGGCGGCGACAGCGTGCTGGGGTGCTGCAGCTGTAGAGGCTGAGGCTGGCCCAGCGTTACGCCCAGCGTGAGGGGCAGGCCTCCGCCTCCGCCCCCGCCGGCTTGGCGGCCGTGCGGCGGCAGCCCGAGCGACGTTTGCTGGTCGTGAAAGCTGGCTACACCATAAGGACCTGCAATCAGAGTCAGAGGCACAGCGGGTGAGAAAAGGAGACAAGAGAATGTCGCAGCTTTCAGTTTCGGTACCAAATAAGATTCAAAATGAATTGAAAATGCTACGTACTGTTGTAGTGATCCAATGGATCAACCCGATCCATGTTGTCTAGCTGCTCTAAGTGGATGCTTTTGTAGGTGTCTTCATAACTTGGCGGCTGTTTCACCTGGCCACTCATTAGGCTGCCATACATCTGTCCACTCTCGTAGTCAGGCATGCCAGGTGACTGCCCTGGAGATAGGGCGAGCACGCTTTCTACACTGCGCACTCCTTGGTCCTGTAGAAAAATAAGATGACAAAAATGAGACAAATTGAAAAATTGACGCTCTACCGTTGTGTTTTTGTAAGAGAACTGACCATATTGTGAGATGGACTCGCTTTCTTTTTCTTGACACTAGGTTTCCTTCTCACGGCAGCAGCACCATTGTTATTGTCCATGTCTGGACTTGTAGGATTGTTGTTGGGACCATTGCCATGCATGGAAGACTTTGGTCTCTTCTTTGACTTGGTTGTTTTGGCCCCAATTACTGTTGGCTGGCTGATGAGGTGATGCTGACTACCAGGGGAAGCTACACAAAAGAAAGGTTGAGAATTAGATGGTGATATGCTTCAAGTGTAAAAATAAAATGTCAAATGTAATGCAAATTAAATAGAAAATCTCATATAACACACCTTCAGCATTGCCTGGTCCCAGCAATGGGCCACTAGGAATGACTGAAACAGGATGTGGGCTCCGCGGCACATGGTCATTGAGAAGTCTTACAATATCATGGTGTAATCTCTCACTTGCCACATCCTTGGGCAACCTATCCATGTGATCAGTGATTTCTCTATTGGCAAAGCTGTCCAGCAGTGCTTTGCATGCTTCATAACTGCCTTCACGAGCGGCTAAGAAAAGAGGTGTCTCCTCCTATTGAAAAAAATTGGAATAAAGAAACAAAAAAATTAATAAGATATAATTGGTGGTAAAAATTTTGTAGGACACATGATATGAACTTATTGGCACTAACCTTTTCATCCTGAGCATCTCTGTTGGCGCCATGGGTCAACAAGATGTTGACAGCATCCACATTGTTGACGGAAGCCGCCCAGTGAAGGGCGGTCTTGCCTGAATTATCCGCAGCATTGATATCAGCATCAGCGTTGATGAGATCTTCCACCATTCCTTCAATTGCTAGACGGGCAGCCAAAATCAATGGAGTTGTCCCATCATGCATACGGGCATTCAGGTTTGTAGCTCGGTTGCGCAAGAGAATCTAAAAGTGAACAAAAGTAAAAATACCATAAGTATCCTGAAACGACAAGAATGAAGAAAACAGTCATTTAGAAGGGGAAGGGGGTCTTGCCTGGAACACTCCCATGGCATCAGCAGCTACAGCTGCATGAAGAGGGGTCCGTCCAGTGTTGTCCTGAGAGTTTGCATCGGCTCCAGCATCAAGCAGTCGCTTAGCAGCATCAGCCCTGGCATAACGGGCTGCTAAGTGCAAGGAGGATTCTCCAGTCTTGTCCATTGTGGCATTAAGGTCAGCACCTTGTGCAACTAAATCTGCAATGGCCTGGCAATTGTTTTCTTCATCTTCTTCATCACCAGTATCCAGGCCACCTCCACGCACAGCTGATGCAGAGGCTGCGACCATCAGGGGAGTCATGCCACATGGCCCTCGTGCATCCACATCACAGTTGTTGTCCTATGAAAGATAAAAGATGAATTATTCCCATTATTCGCAAAACTTAAAAATAGATGTAAGAAAATGTGAACATTGAAGTACTGATACTAACCATTGGAGGCGTCATAATACCAGCATCGGGGCGTCGAATATCTGCCGCATCCAAATGCAGTTGGGTCCACATACGAGGTTCAGCTTCTTCATAATCAGTGACAACTGTGTGATCTGATGCATAACCACCACCCATGTCACCACGCATCCGTTTCGGAGGTGGCAAATCACTCTCGTCATCTGACCAGTGGCTTTGAGCCATCATGTTGCCCATGCTGCCCATGCCTGGGACCATTCCGTGAGGAGGAAGCTCCATGTCAATATGGCCCATTGAGGCTTGTTTACTACTCAGATTGCGCATCTCTTGTCCATCAGGTCCACGCCTCCTAGAGCGTCTGCGCTGCCCACTGTTGTTGCGTAAAAAGCCTTCGGGGAACCAGGTGATGCCAGCAGCCTTCTTGCGTTGGGCAGTTACCAACACACCAACAAACATGCCACACAGACATACCAGCATTACCCCCACAAGAACATATTTGGCATTCGCAGGTTCTCCTATTTCCGGGTCATCGCCTGAAGGAACCCTTTTGATTTTGTAGATGGGGAAATCTTGTGACAGAGCCATTTTAGATGCTTTGGCAGCAAGGAACTCAGCAGCTTCAGTAGCTGAGTTGAAGCATTCCGTGTCTGTCGATGACAAACAACGCCTGTTGTCCAATTCGAAGTATGCAATCACTCCTGACCTCAAGTTGATGTCTCCAGATAATGGGTTCATATCCCAGGAGTAAATCATGTCATTTCCCATATCGTCCTGTTTGACTCTTACTGTCGTCTGAAGCTCATGTCCCAAAAGACGCAGGAATGCAATGAGATTGGTCCGGAAAGAGTGCATGTCCATCCGCAGAATGATGGAGAAGGAGCCTTGTGCAAGTTTAGGAGGTTCCTTTTCACAGTCCATACCATCCCAATTGCATTCTGCAGTGTTGCAGTGCTCATCACAAATACCGTTGGCATAGCGCTTCTGACAGAACTTGTCGTAAATAGGGCTGCAAGGCTGGAATAAGCGACCACAATCATACCCATCAAACAGGCAGCCTGCATTGTTGCAGATTGGGTCACAACGACCGTTGGCAAATACTTGAGAGCATCTTGTTGGACTTGAGCAGTTGAGCCAAGGATCAATGCCATAAGAGCAGTCATTGCCGTCAAACTGACAAGCGTAGCTGTTACATTCTTGATCGCATTTGCCATTGCCTGCTTTCTCTACACATCCCTGGCACTTATCGTCAATGTCTAATTCCAGGCCACCTTTGAACTTGCCAACAGGGCGGTAAACACCTCCTTGGAACTTGGGGTCATATCTTTCACAATTTTTACCAGCCCAAGTGCGAGGACAGTTGCACAGGTAGTCTCCGATGAAATCCTGGCAAGCCCCACCGTTCTGACAGGGATTGCTCTCACACTCATTGCGGCTGTCCAGCTCACAGTGATGACCGTAGGATCCTGTAAGAAGAATTTCGTGTGCTCAGCAAAAATTACAAAGAGAAGATCTGGGGAATCTGGCTGATTTGAACTCCATTCATATCATCAGTAAATACATAGAGATTGGCAGAAAAAGTGTCTTACCAGGTAAACATTGACAGAGGTAGCCACGTCCACTGGTAGGCTGTCTACAGGTACCACCGTTCTGGCAAGGGTTGGAGTCACAGTCGTAGCCAAAGAATTCACAATTGGCACCCGAATATCCTTCTGGACACTGGCAAGTATGACCTGATTGGTGCTGTTGGCAAACTCCACCATTTTGGCAAGGTGAGCTTTCACAGAAGTTGACCTGCAATCAAATTTGATTATTAGATTTATTATTGGCAATAAGGTGAAGACGTGCCTGAGACAAGTTCAGAGGGTAACTCTTACCTCAGCTTCACAATGGCGACCCATGTAACCCGGCTTGCAGTTGCAGAGATAATTATTTACGAGCTGCACACAATCTTGTGTTCCAGGGCTGCGACACGGGTTAGACAAACATTCGTTGATGTCTCCTTCACACCGTGGGCCAACAAATCCTGGTGGACACTTGCATTCGAATCCACCCACTTTATCGACACATGTGCCATTGTTGTGGCATGCTCCAGGATGGCAGTCATCTACGTTGATCTCACAAATTATACCCAGCGTTCCTGAAAAACGAATAAAATAAAATAAATAATAGTAATTTTTTTTTCAGTTTCTGTAGAAATGAGGGGTTTGAAAACAAACCTGGAGGGCAACTGCAGCGGAATTTATTGATGAAATCATGGCAAGTTCCTCCATTTTGACAAGGGTTGGGGCGACAGTCATCGACATTGAGCTCACAGTTCTGCCCTTGGAATCCCTTGGCACACTGACAGTTGTATGAGCCCACCAGGTCCTCGCAGGTGGCCCCATTCTGGCAGGGAGCAGATTCACACTCGTTGATCTCCTTCTGGCAGTAGCTGCCCGTGTAACCGTCCAAGCAGCGACAGCGGTGGCTGTTGCCAATGTCTTCACATGTTCCGTTGTTGCAAAGACGGTCCCTGTGCACACCTGGAGGGAAAGGAAAAAAGAAACAAAATTAATCACATTGCTTTTCAATCAAAAAATGTAGGGAAAAAAATGATTAAACATTAACAGTTGAGCCAGGATTTGAACCCGGGGCTGGCCGCTGGCCGGGCCCTGACTTACCTTTCCGGATGGCCGCGTCGCTGCAAGCAACCATTTCCACGTCGCACACCTTGCCGGTCCAGCCGGGGCTGCACAGACACTGATAGTGGTTCCTGTCCTGCCTGCAAGTGGCGTTGTTCTCGCAGGGCTGGCCCTGGCCCTGCCCCGAGCACCAGTCCACGTAGTTCTCGCAGTGCTTGCCCGTGTAGCCGTAGGGGCAGTGGCAGGAGTAGTACTTGACGTGGTCGTTGCAGGTGCCGCCGTTGAGACAGGGGTTGGAGTCGCACTCGTTGATGCGGTACTGGCAGTTGGAGCCCGTGTAGCCGGCCTGGCACTGGCACGTGTACGAGTTGATGCCGTCGATGCAGCGGCCGCCGTTCATGCACGACGACTCGGTGCAGTCCTCGTCGTTGGTCTGGCAGTTGGTGCCCGAGAAGCCGAGCGGGCAGGCGCACGTGTACGAGTTGACGTACTGGTTGCAGGTGGCGCCATTGCGGCACGGGTTGCTGGCGCACTCGTCCACGTCCACCTCGCAGTGCTTGCCCATGAAGCCGTCCACGCAGAGGCAGCTGTAGTCGCCGATGCCGTCCAGGCAGGTGCCGCCGTTCTGGCAGGGGAAGGTGGCGCAGTCGTCCGTGTTGGTGAGGCAGTCGTGGCCCTCGAAGCCCTTGGTGCAGGCGCACACGTACGAGCCGTTGGTGTTCTGGCAGGTGGCGCCATTGCGGCACGGCGCCGAGACGGCGCACTCGTCCACGTCCTCGTCGCACAGGCGGCCCGTGTAGCCCACGTCGCACATGCACGCGAAGTCCAAGTAGTTGGCCGAGGGCGTGCAGCGCGCGCCGTGCCGGCAGTGGTTCGGCGAGCAGGGGTCGAGGCGCGACAGGCAGTCGTGGCCCGTGAAGGGCAGCTCGCACACGCACTTGTAGCCGTTCACCAGGTCGATGCAGGAGCCGCCGTGCTTGCAGGGGCTGTTGGCGCAGTCGTCGATGTTGAGCTCGCAGTTGGTGCCGGTGTAGCCGGGCACGCAGGCGCAGCTGTAGGCGTTGAGGTGGTCGGCGCAGGTGCCGCCGTGCTGGCACGGGTTGCTGGCGCACTCGTCGAGGTCCTGCTCGCAGCGCCGGCCGCCGTAGCCGCGCGGGCAGTGGCAGATGAACTGGTTGACGCCGTCCTCGCAGGTGCCGCCGTTGAGGCAGGGGTTGCTGGCGCACTCGTCCACGTCGCTGAGGCAGCGCGCGTCGTAGTAGCCGCGCGGGCACTCGCAGCGGAACGTGCCCACCATGTCCACGCACACGCCGCCGTTGGCGCACGGGTTGCTGGCGCACTCGTTGATGTTGGTCTCGCAGTGGTGGCCCGTGAAGCCGGCCACGCAGTCGCACGAGTAGCGGTTGATGCCGTCCATGCAGGTGGCGCCGTTGCGGCAGGGGTTGCTGTAGCACTCGTTGACGTTGATCTCGCAGTTGGGCCCCGACGTGCCCGGCCGGCAGCGACACTGGTACCCGTTGATGAGGTCCTCGCAGTGGCCGCCGAACTGGCACGGGTTGGACTCGCACTCGTTCATCTGCGTCTGGCACAGGTAGCCGGTGAAGCCCGGGTGGCACTGGCAGGTGAACGAGTTCTCGCCGTCGATGCACTCGCCGCGGTGGCACGGCGAGCTCTGGCAGTCGTTGATGTTGACCTCGCAGTTGGCGCCCGTGAAGCCCGGCGGGCAGTCGCACGTGTAGCCGGCCACCGCGTCGTAGCAGATGCCGCCGTTGCGGCACGGCGAGGACTTGCAGTCGTCGATGTTGGTCTGGCAGCGCGCGCCCGTGAAGCCGTTGGGGCACACGCAGCGGAACCCGTTGATCATGTCGCTGCAGATGCCCCCGTTCATGCAGGGGTCGGGCTGGCACTCGTCGATGTCCACCTCGCACTGCGTCCCGGTGAAGCCTGCCAACCACAAACGTCAAAAGTCAGAGCCACCACATAATACGAAGAGTAGCAAGTCAAATTTCACGGTGAAAATTAAGTTGCAGCACCGCTGCAGTGAGGTGCAGTCCCCGAGAGTGGCCTTTAACGCCTGCGAGTTAGGCCACCGGCCCAGCCTGCAGCACGCCGGTGAGGAGACGGTGGCCTACCTTGCGCCTGTCGTCTCACGGGGCAAGGTAGGCCACCGTCTCCTCACCGGTGTGTTGCGGGCCCGGACGGTGGCCTAACTCGCAGGCGTTTCAGGACACACCTTGACGAAGCGGAACTTGTCCAAACTCGCACTTGGCGGAGAGACTACCGACCTGGCATGCAGACGCAGCGGAAGGTGCCGGGGTCGTCGAGGCAGGAGCCGTCGTTCTGGCAGGGGTGGGACTCGCACTCGTTGACGTTGGTCTCGCAGCGCGGCCCGGTGAAGCCCTGGGTGCAGTTGCAGGCGAAGGAGCCGGGCGTGTTGACGCAGATGCCGTCGTGCTCGCAGGGCGAACCTGGAACGGAAAGGAACAAGTTGCAGAACGGTCAGTACAGCGAGGGGGCCGCTCGAAAACAGGGTGACCAGTCTAGCGCGAGGGTTGCTGCTTGGTCCTATTTTAATTAGAAGGTAAGGGGCCGCCGATAAATGTAGGCCAAGAGTGGACTACACTCGTCACGCCGTTTCGGGACGTTCCCCGTCGGAGAGTGGACAGTCGACGCCCCGTGGCGGCCGGCACAAAGAGCACTGTCTCCGAGGAGACGTTTCGTCGCTCTGCCTCTCTCGCGCCCCTGCGAGACGCCCCACGAGTGCGACGGGCGGGGCCCCGCGGGGGGCTTTAGGGACGGCCCCGCCCTTATCGGACGATGAGAGAGCATTGCTGCAGCGCTGCAGCGGGGCGTGGTCGCGGCGCGGCGTGGTGCTCTGCCTCTCTCACTCCAGGGGCGTCCCGGACGGGCGCGAGAGGGACAGAGCGGCCCGTCAAGCCCGTCTAGGCCCGCCTCTAGGCCAGCCAGGCCTGCCAGCCCAGCGGGCCCCAGCCCACTCGCATGACACGGCGACATCGCGCCGTCTCCGTCGCACCCAGCGTCGCGGTGCGCGATGCGGCCAGACCGAGATAAGTTAATGGCCCTTTTAATAGGCGAGCAGAGCAAGTCCTAGGAGCGGAGTGCGGGGGTACGGAGCCGTGTGTGTGCGCAGCATCGCAGCGCGCCGCATCGCTGCGGGCTGCCTGCAGGCCCCAGGTGGGCGCTAACAGTGGCGCGGGCACACACACACACACATACACATATACATCCCGCGCGATACGCCACAAATTAAATTCGCCGCCGAGTCGTCGTCATCCATCAAGACAGCGCGCTGCAGCGGCCGCCGCGCGTCCTCCGCTTTGTCGTGTGCGTGACTGCGTGTCGCCCCGGCACCATCCGTTTTTTTATTTCACTTCAGTTTCCTCCTCCTTCTCCTTGTTCTCGGTTCGCGCTGCAGCGCAGTGCCCGTGCCCCGGGGCGCACCCCCGCCCCGCCCCGCCGCGGACAGGTAAGGCGCGGCCGATCCGTCGCGACCAACCAGCGTGAGAAACGAATTAGCGAGTTTGTCGTCGGTGTTCTTTCCTTTCCCGGAGCACGCGCTGCTTGGCGCTGCGCTGCGCCGCGCCGTCGGCGTGCCGCGCAGCACCGCGCGCCCGCCGCCTTTTCCTTCGCTTTTTCAAACATTTAATGGGAGCCGAAGAGTTCGGCTTCGGCTCCAGCCAGAGTCGCTCGCTCCGAACCCGAGACCCAAACCGGTCCCGAGCCGGCGGCCCAGCCTGCCTGGACTGCCGCGCCGCGCCGGTGTTCGCGAGGCCGCGACCAATCCTGGCGAGAGGCCTGCCTTGCATGTCTGATCACGCGACGGCACGGACGCGGGTTCAAATCCCGCCCCATTTTTACCTGCCCCGATTTCGAACCGCCACACTGCAAGCCTCCTTTCGCCGCGGCGGCTCCCAGACTCTTATCCCTGCCGCCGCCGACGACGACGACAACGTTGACTCACCTCGGGGCGTCTCTCCGCGCCGCGACGCCGCGACCCACAGAGAGCGTATTGAAGCACATTGTACTCGATCGCCCCCTCCCCCCTCCCAATCGTGACGGCTAAGGGCCTTCCAGCAGTGTCTTATTATGCCGACCGAGCACAGGCCGTGGTCCCCGGCCCCAGTCCCCAGGCCGGCCTGCACACTCGTTCCGAGAGTCGCGTTCGTCGCTCCGTCTCTCTCCCTGCTGGACGCCGCGCGAGTGCGAGAGAGACGGAGCGACGAAAAAGACTCTGTGCCGGCCGAGGGCCTTCCCCGGCGTGCCCCCGTAAGGCCGAGGGGGCCCAAGCCGAAGGGCCGTAACGGTGAGCGGGAATTTAAACTAGCCCGGTTCGCATGCCCCGTCGCGACCCCCACCCCCGACCGACCTGACTCGGAATCCCCTCTTTAAAGCCAGGAAAAGCGAGGAGCAGCGGCACGTAAGTGAGCGCGACGCGGCGATCCCCTCATGAGGCGCGAGGAGGACAGGCAAACGCGTCCGGATGGCGGGCCGAATGAGGGACCGGCTTGGAGGCTCGCACGGAGGCGGCAGCCAGCCGCGCAGCGAGAAACGCGACGGGGACTCAAGACGAATATCGGAAGCCGAAACTGACGGCAGCCGATCGCCGTGAACGTAAACTAAAAGAGGGCCTTGGAATACTATCACTTATCGGCTCGGAATCTGTAGAAATGCAACAATGTGGGCGACGGCGGCCGTCTCTCTCTCTCTCTCACACACTCGGGAAGACAGACGGGCAGGCACACCTCCTGCTCTGTCCACACAAGGGACCGAAAAGCGACAGTGGCGCTGCCGCGGTGCCGCGGTGCCTCGGAATGCAGTCCGGGAAGGACCCTGCTCCCTGCTCCGCCCTGACCGTCTCCGTCTCTCTCGCACTCACAGGGGGGCCGGCAGGGTTGCGAGGGAGGGAGAGAGACGGAGAGCACCGCTGGAAACCGAGCTGCAGCGGCGGCGCGGCGAAAAAGTCGAGAAAAACAAGAAGCGTCATCTGGTGGTGTGGTAAAAGCGCGGTCGGCGCGGTGCGGCGCGAGACCAAGCCTGGACGATGCGGGCCTCCTCGATGTCGGCGGGGCCCTCACGTCTCAAGGTTCGACATTTCACCCGCCTCCGAGTCCGAGTCCCGGGGCGGTGCCGGAGGGAGACACGCCCAAAGCAGGACAACGAGGACGTCGCGCCGATGGACAATGGCGGACAAGGCAGGGCTCAGCGCGCTGCAGGCACCGAAGGGCGGGGCGGGGCGGGGCGGGGCGGGGCCCGGGACGTGACCGACTCCGCCGCGACATGCGCCGAGGGCGGCCGAGGCCGAGGGGCGTCGCGACGCGGCCGACCGGCTGGGCGACAGGTTCCCACACGGCAAACGCACCGTGTTTTCGCGACGTCAATGGGAATCTCGGCAAAAGCATCTCCGGGGATGACAGGATGCACACTTTTCCGAGTGTGGGTCGCGACAAAATAAAATTCAAAAACGACGTGGTTAGGTTAGCGTAGGCGGCCGAACCTAACTGCTCACGCAGTCCCCTTTGACATTCCCAAGTCATATTGCCGCCGCCGGTTCGAAACGAAACGAAAATAACCCGATGCAAAACGTCACTCGAAAAAGGAAAACGATGCCAAATGGAAGGTCTGGGCGCGCGCCGTGCGCTGCAGATTGCGATATCGCGCGGCCTCTAAAAATTTATTGTCCACGGCCGGGGCGGTCGTGAGCGCCGCTGCACTGTGGGGACGGGACGGTACACGAGCGGGCGTATGACTGGCGTATGAGCGACAGAGCCCGCGTGTCTTGCCGCTTCGCCGCTTCGCCTTGCCAGGGCTAAAGCACTGGCAGCGAGCCCCCATTCCACCCTCGTTCAGAGGCACGCTCTCTCGACGCAGTGTGTATGTTTGTACAGGGCTCGGCGGGCGGGGCAGGGGAGAGGGGCAGTGTCCACGAGTGACTCAAGGTGTTCACACCCAGCCAGGTGCCAAGATGGCATGAGACGCACGCACGCATGTGTGTGTGAGCCTGTGAGTTGGGAAGACAATTTGGGCATTATGGGACGGCCAGCCACTGGTCTCTGCCACATTCCAGCTCCGGCGGGGATACTGGACTAGTGTTCTAAAGGGTAGGAATATTCCCGGGAATTTAGGGAATTCCCGGGAACGTTCCCGGGCTCAATCAGACCCAAAAAATGGGAAATTCCCGGGAATTTTGAAAAAATGGCTAAAAACAGCTAGTTTTTGCGCGAAAAATGTAGAAAGTGCAAGGTACCAAGAAATAAATATGAATCACTTGAGTGTATTTCCATTTTTCTGTCAGAAGAGAACAAAACAAAACGTTTCGTATTAAAACATTCGTGTTTTATAAAAAAAATCATATCAAAAAGTATAACTTTTATCAAATGTGATGGGTTTCATATGAAGCAATGTTCCCGGTCAAGTGGGAATATTCCCGGGAATTCCCGGGAAGTCTCGGGAACATTCCCCTGAATGATTGTTCCCGGGAATTTTCGAACACTATACTGGACTCCCCTATACATCCCGTAAGAGCCACCCATCCAAACGCACACCTGCACACACACGCACACTGCCGTCCTGTGAGAACCAAACTCACTGCTCGGGGGCCAGGCCGCGGACGTCACCACAAGGACGTCGCCAAACCACACCGTTACCCGCATGTCACTCGGTCCGCCATCCGCCAAATCGGCAGGCAGGGCGTGAGAGAGACGCGGGGCGAGGCCCAGCCCGCGTGGCGGGGCGGCGGACACTGGCGGTCCACCGCTTTCCAGGGGCGTAGCCGTGCCGGGCCGCCAGGCTGCTGGCTGACCACAAAAATGCCCCAATAAGGGCCTGGGCGGCCGGGTCCCGCCCCGCCTCGCTGGGGCCTGCCCAGCATGCAATGCAACACACATGGACGGCCCACCCTGCTGGCGCGCTGGCTCGCTCTCAGACGAGACCAATAAGTGCAGTGCGGTCCGGTCTTTCCCTCCGTCTGTCTGCTGGACGCGGTGCGGCCGGCAAGCCGACTTCGAACGGTGCTCCGTCGCTGCGTCTCTTTCGCACCGCACGGGACGCCGCGCGAGAGTGAGAGAAACAGAGCGACGGAGTCAGTCCGCCTGCAGCCTGCGGGGAGGCTGGCTGGCTGGTTGCATCGGCTAGTTGCCCCGCTTGCCGTCGGCCGGCCGGTGCACGACGTAGGACGCTGGACGCGCGAGTTGGACGAGTTAAATTAAAAACGCGGGTAAATGTCAGCCGGCGCCCCGGCCCGGCCCGCGGCCGCAGTGCTCGCAGTGCAGTGCCCGCTCCGTGCTGCCCTTCCGAGCGGACGCCGAGCACGGCGGGCCGCGGGCCGCGAAGCTCCACGAAGCCGCGAGCACCGAGGCCGCGCCGCGCGATGAGACCCGAGTAGCCGAGGCTCGGTTACATAAACCCCCGGGTGGGAAGCGCGGTCGTCGCCACCGCGGCAGCGCGCAGCGCACGGAGAGACACAATAGGACACAGATACTCACCCTGCTCGCACTCGTTGATGTCCTCGGAGCAGTCCACGCCGCGGTACCCGGACGCGCAGCTGCAGGTGTAGGAGCCGTTGATCGGGGACGTGTCGCAGATGGCGTCGGCGTGGCACGGGTTGGACGTGCACGCATCATCGAGGTGGCACAGCAGACCTGGAAAAACAGTAAACAGGATTAGCGACCGGCCAATTCAAGTTCGACATTTCGAGCGCGCCGCGGTGGCGGCTCCGTTACTTTCCCGCCCCCCTGCCCCTCCACGACGATGAGGAGGAAGAGACCTGGATTGCGCACGGTGCGCGGCGCGCCGTGGCGGTGGCTGCACTGCACATGCGGGGCCGCTACTTAGCACACAATGCCCGCCCGGCCTTTTGCCTTTTACTCACCCCGATAGTAAAATCCCCTCCCCTCCCCCCTCCCCTCCCCTCCGTCCGCCACTGCCAATCGCGCAGAAAACGACGCGCCGACCGAGAAAATTGATTCCGGCGCCGCGCTACCGCGGCGTCGCCCCGTCTCTCTCGCACCGCTACGGGGGCGCCCCGTGAGTGCGAGAGAGACGGAGACTCATGGACGGCAGCGGGCGCCGCGGTCTTAAAACTGCCGCGCCACTTTGCGCCGCGCGGCATTTGGCTGGACGTGGCCGTACGGCGGAGCGTCGAACGAGTCGAACGTCCAGGCCGCCGCCCTCCACGAGGACGAGCGGGACGCCGCCAGCGCCGCCAGCCTCGCTGTCCAGGCCGGCGGATCAAAGCATCCCGGCCCAGGCCGGCGGAGGCGCCACAAAATTAGAAACCAACGACCGGCCCCGATTTGCCTGTTTCCCGTTGGTGGTCGCCGTCGTCCTTGTTTCGGTGGACGGCGTCCCCGGCGCCCTTCCAGCCTCCCAGCTCGCCGTCAGGCCGTCAGCCACACGTTATGAGCGACCTTTGCCACCCCACCCCGCCGCGCCAGCGTGTCCGTGTCGGCCCGACGCCAGCCCGACGCCGGCGTGCACATTACTATTGTGTGTTTTGATTGCGCGCGTCCGCCCGTGACGCCCCCCTCCCCCTTTTCTCGCGTTGCGGGAGCCCCTTACAGTGTGAGGGTAGGCAGGCCCGCGCCACGCGTCGGTTCGACGGGACTGCCTACCCCGCAGGCGGCTTGCTTGGCGGCCTCCGCGCCGGCCGAAAAAGGCAGCCGCCGCGGCGGGGCCTCGAACCCGGACCCTCCGACCCTTACCTGTCTTGCCCGGCGTGCACCGGCAGTAGAAGCTGCCGACGCGGTCGATGCAGGTGGCGCCGTTGAAGCAGGCCGCGCCCGCGCAGTCGTCGATGTTGACGGAGCAGTCCGGGCCGGTCCAGCCGTTGACGCAGATGCAGGAGAAGGAGCCCGCCGTGTTGGTGCACGTGGCGCCGTTGTGGCACACCGAGGGCCGCAGCGAGCACTCGTCCACGTCCTGCTCGCACAGCTCGCCGGTGTAGGCCGGCGGGCAGCGGCACGTGTACCCGTTGACGCCGTCCACGCACTCGGCGCCGTGCTGGCACAGGTGGCCCGGGCAGTTGTCGATGTTCTCCTCGCAGTTGGGGCCGCGGTAACCTGAGGGCACAAGAGGAGCGGGGCGTTAGAGAAACACAGTGGCAGTGACATTTGACAGTACAACAAGTAGCAACAATTTCCCAGTCTACTAATTTCGCAGCTCGACTTTACCGCTACAACAAAGGCGCCCATCTCTGCGAGGCCAGAACGGCCGGCCGCTGAGACTAACTGCCGCGTCCCGCAGCACCTCCACTCACTCACTGAAAGGCACCCTTTTGCCAATCTTCTCCGCTCAGTTTCGTTGTTCGAACCACTTTATGAGCCTCCATGCCGCCGCCGCAGCAACTACTTGCTACTTGGCCGCCGCCGGTTACGCAAAAACCTCGTCTCCCCTCCCTCTCACTCACACACGCACGCGGCGCGCTGGGAAGATGCAACTCGGGTCAAAGCCTGTCGCCGCAGTCACGACTCGGCGCTTGGCGGCGCTTGGCGCACCGTATTGACAGGGTTGCCGCCCGTCCGGAGGACTCCACTGTAGGGTTGCCACTGGCCGGAAGACGCCGCACTGCCGCGCATCCGCATTACCTCACGTGGGACACGCGGGGCGGCCGCGTCGCCTGTCCCCTTGCCCCTGTGTGTGTGTGTGTGGGAGTGAGTTGGGGACGCAATTTCCCCGCTCGCGACGATTTCTTTGCCTTACAGCGTAGTCGCGCCTCCCCCACCCCTTCCTTGAGACTGTGCGCTGCCGTGGTGCAGCAGGTCTACAAGGAGCGAGAGCCAAAAGGGACCCTACACTGCAGGCTGATTCCGCTGCCCGTAAGGGTGCGAGAGAGACAGGGCGACGGCCGCACCGCGCGGAAACACTCTGCTGCGCTAATGAACGGGCGCACGCACCACACTGGTACACGGGCATTTTTCTAGAGCTGCTTTCAAAAGTGCACCGTACGTGTACCTCCTCCCCATGTTGACCGCACACACACGCGCGCGCGCACACACACTCGCGCAGTGCAACGACATGGCAGCAGAGCAAGGCGGGCGGGCCCGGGCACGGCAGGCAGTCCATCTTGTTCAAGTCCACGCAATCCGACTAACGCATGCGCCACGCCACGCCACATGCGGCGTATACCGGACTCGCTCCCGCCGGTCTAATGCCACCGTGCTCTCCGCCCTCCACGCCAACGACGACAACAACAACAACAACAACCTCGAGGTCCCGCCCCACGCAAACGGCTCAATGATGGCCGCCAGGGAAACGAAAACGCAAACACGCAAAACGAAACTGGGTCTGGCGGGAATCGAACCCCGGTCCCGCCGCCGACGTCGTCTGCCACTGACACCAGAGGCACCCAGCCGGCCGCACGCATATCGCGCGCCAAACCGTCCCCACACATGTGCCGTCGGCCGCTCCGCGTTTACTTTTCTCGTTTTGCGTCGTAAATTTCTCATAACGATTAGTCATTCGCCCCGGTGCGACACTTTGACTGGGCGTGTGTGCGTGCGCTCCGTGCGCTGTTTGGGCGGGACTCGAGAGAGTGCAGTCGGAGGGGGGAGGGGGAGGGGGGAGGGGGAGGAGGAAGCTGCGGTTCACGGACGGGCCGGAATTATGGGCAACATTTTGAGGAGGCGCAACACGGAGAGCACGATTCGCCGCGCCACGTCGACTCGGCGTGTGTGTGTGTGAGTGCAATGCCAAAACCGGCACCCTCCTCCCTTGCCCCGCGTCGCGGCCAAACACACCAACACAGCGCGCGCACACACACAGAGCCAGTTTGTCCCGAAGGAAACTTGCCAAGGAATTGTACTCGTCCCGACCAAAGAGCCGGCAGCAAGCCAGCCGCAGCAGGGTACCCGGCCCAGAGGAAGAGGGCGGGGGAAAAAAGTTTGAGAAGGGGGAGGGGGCAGCCAAGGAAGGAAAGGAGAAACGAAAGAAAGGGGGAAAAATGGACACGATCCGAACCACGACCACGTGGTGGACGTATGTGCACGCGATGACACCGCCACGCACCGCCACGCCAGACGAATGGCCAAAGACGGATAGACAGATGGACGGATAGATGGATGGGTGGATCGACGCGACAAATTGAAGTCGGGCAGACGCGGGATGGAGGTCCGAATGGGTGTACCTGCGGCCGGCACACGCTCCAAGGGATCTGGAAAAAAGAGGGGCGAGCCCTCGGCAAGGATCCGCCTTCTGGTGACCGATTCCGGGCCAGTCGCCTAGCTTCTCACCACCGCGTCGCCGCGTCGCCGACCTCTGGCACCCGGGCCCCGGGAACGCGGCAGCGACGGCCGGCCTTGCTCCGTGTTGTCTTTGCGGTAAGAGATGAAACAATAAAAGAATGAAAACAACGCGTCGAAAAACTCGGGCCGACAATCTGGCCGCTAGATCGGCGGGGCAGCAACACCACTGTGGGCACCACCACTGTGGGCACCACCACTGTGGGGCCTTCCGCGGACAGAACGGCCGGCCGGCCCGCCGGCCACGGAACCTGGAGCTCCAGCGGAGACCGACTTGTACTCGCTTCGGTCGCGGCGGGGTTTTCCACGCCAAATGCACCACAGCAGCGCAATCGTCCGGCACAATTCATGCAGCGAAACGGGCGGCCATTGTTGCCCCACAAACTTAACTATTTTGGGCCTTTTCACCCAGTACTTCGAGCACACTATAACATGAGCTTATGTGCAATGAAACTACACCGTAACTTTCAGACTGAATCTTCTGCACCTGACTCTCAAAATGCTTGGTAATGGTTTTCGCTGTGCAGACTTAAACGTCTCCGACCAAAGTGCAAGCCAGCCGCTCTTCGCCGCGCGCCTGGAAAATCTCCATTTCATGGATTGCGTTGTTTAGGCGGCGAGCGCTCGGTGGTCTAGCGGCCCTACACTACACTGTAGCGGCCCTAGCGGGGCCCGGCGTGGTCGGCCTGGTCTGGTCTAACCATAGGCAACGCGCGGGCAATGGCTCCTCGCCATGCCATAGCCACGCCATGGCTGCAGCCCCCACTCCTCCCCTCCCCCCCCCCTCCCAGACCCATGCGATGGAGCGCACTAGCGCACTCGTCTCGGTAAACCACGGACTGATGAGATGTGATGACCCTCCGGGAGAGAAAAACGAAGAAAAACAATCGAATGGAGAGAAAGAGAGAGAGACGGAGGGAGAAAGAGAGAGACTAAAAATAAAGGAGGCACATGGAAGCCCTACGGCATCATGCTGGGACGAAAAATGTCCGACCGCGACCAGCACTCAAGGCCTGGGCGCAACTTTGTAATGGCCGCGAGTCCCGCACTGTCCCCTGGACACCCAATTCGTTTAGAAACAACAGTTGCACAATTACGAAACTGTCAACAGTAAGCGTGAATGCAATGCGAGAAAGAAATTTAGAAAAATAAAGTTTAATTAAACTACGCTCGGAACATTTTTCCTAAGCGCGCGGCGTTTCAAACTTCCAGCGCGTCATCCCATCCGCTTTCCAAGAGCGCCAGGCCGCGCCGCCCGCCGCGCTATAAGGTCTCGATAAGTTCGATATCTCGATATCTCTCCATCGCGCTCGGTAATAATTTCACGGCGATGACTCGACCGCGGCCGCGCCGCACGCCCTTCTTCTAGGAACACGCCCCCGACGGCGACCTCGTCCCCCCCCCTCCCCGAACCACCCGTGTTCAGGTTCACGCCGCCAAAGTCGAAACGACGTCGGCTTTTCGGTTGGCCGGCCCGGGCCTCGCTGCGCGGGTCATAAGCAAGCAGCCCGCCGTGCCGTCGGTGTGCTGCGGGCGGCGGCACCGCCGGGCACCGCGTCGACGTCGACGCCGTCCTCGGCCACGTCGCCACGTCCCGATCTGCATATCCCCGTCACGACGGCCAGACCGGGCCACTCTCCGAGCCGCTCTCGCCACGACGCGGCCAGCCCGCCAGCCGGGCCGCCAGGCCGCGCCACGGTCCAGCGACTTGCACCACTTTACACGGCGTAGGGGTGCTGCACTGCGCGGCCCGATGCAACACGGCGGCAGGCAGCACAGTGAGCAGAAACCACGGAACACTGAAAAATGTCCCAAAGGCGGTGCTTCGCGGTGTATCAGCAGCGGCCCCGTCAAAACAGCCCGTCGGGACAGACAATCGCGAACGGTACAGGCAAAGCAAGGCGCCGGCGAGTGCCCTAGAGTGCCGCACCGCGTCCACGCCGAGACGCACCCCGTCTGGCGGGCCGGGCGTCTGGTGTTCCTGGGAGGGGGCCTGCAGCACTTCGATCGGAGCAGTCATCTTCGGCACGGCGACGCCCTGCCACGCAACGCCCCGCCACGCCGGCCGACACGACCGTGACACAGCAGGGCACAACACATTACACACGTCCCACGCGCCGCAGCGCCTCATCCACTTCCCCGTCCGTCCGTCCGTCCGTCAGGGCGACCGTGAAAGCCACGGCATGTTGACATCGTACTGTAGGTGTGTGCGCCGAGCGGCCGAGCGCCACGCAGTGTCCACGCGGTGGCGGGGCGGCCTCCAGCCCCCGCCCTCCGATACCATCGCCCTCCCACGCCCCCGCACTTGACTTGCATCTTCCGTCCGGTCCTCCGGGTGGGCGCTTCGCGGCTTCGCGCGTCGCTCCGCGGATGGCGGCCTAGGCCTCGCCCGGAGTCCATTTCAAGGAAAAACAGTTAATCGAACGGCTGATAAGACAAGGGAAAAACCTGGTGGCCGAAAGAAGAAGAAAATGCGTTCGCAAAGCGGGGCAGGCCGGCCGGCGCCTTGGGCGAGGAACACGAAGAAATAGACGAGAAGATGCGGACGAAAGACGAACGGCCGGAAAAAAGATGAAACAAGGCGGCGGCAACGGAGCCTGGTGCGGAAAAATGCGAAAAGAAAGACGCTCCTCTGGCTTCCACTGCGTTCCATGTTCCACGACACTGCAAGCCAGGCAAGCCAGGCCGAGGGCCGAGAGGATGGTGCGGTCGGGCCGCCATGCCCAGCGCAGCCGGCGCAGCCTGGGAAGGACGGCGACACAGTTGATGCTGCACCGGCGCAAAAGGGGGAGGGGGAGGGGGCGAGGGAAGTACCTCGTTATAATGCAGCACGCGATGCACAGCCAGGCAAAGGGACCCCGGCTGCCCTGACGATTGGACCGCTTCCCCCTCTCCGCCCGTCGGGTTGCTTTTCCATTTCCCTCGCACACATTTGCTCGACGTCGCCTCGTACAACCACACCGCGCCACGCCACGCCACACCGCGCCAAGCCGGGCGCAGTGGAATTGAAATCCGCCGAGGACAGGAGGAGGGCGACGGCAAACGGCAGTGCAGCGGCGCGGCGGCCTGTGCAGCACATGCGGTCCTGCAAACTGCACGCCCTTCCCGCCGGGAGGTCCTCCGCCCGCACAGTGGGCCAGACGACCGGCGGAGGCGGCCAAAACTCTAGACGCGTTTTGAGCTCCGCAGTCGCTAAATGGGACTCGAACCGGACGTGTGACCCCACCAAAGGACTGCTCCTGTGGTCCACAGGCTCCTCTGCGACTCACATCCCCACATCTTTTTCTCCAGCAGGACCCCGACACCACACTGTAGACTTTGCGTGGCGGCAACAGCAACAACAACGCCCAGATCGTGAGGGAGCCCTTAGCGGGCAGACGGCCCCCGCCAAATCAGGAGCCCCCCGTCGCATTCCGCGCGCAGGGATGGCCAGCCGGACGGACGGACGGACAGACAGACGGACAGACAGACGGACAGACAGACGGACAGACAGACAGACGCACAGGGCGGGAACGGACAGCTCCACAAATAAGGAGACGAAGCGACGACGGCGACGTCCGTCCGTCAGGCCGGGCCAGCCGGCCGATGCCGCAACGGCGTCGCTCCGTCTCTCTCGCACTCGCAGGGCGCGCCGCAAGGGCCGCACGGGTGCGAGAGAGACAGAGCGTTTCGGCCTGCCGTCATTACCGGGCGTCCCGCAAAGGTTATGCACGCACAGCACGCTAATTATTTGGCTTTTTGTCGCAGCGTCCGCACCGCCGCCACATCCACGCCCTTTCCTCATTTCCAGCTTTTTTCGTTGTTTATTGTTTTTTCGCGGCGTCCATCCTCGGCGCAATGACGCGGTGGTGCCACAAGTGCCGGCCAGTCGGCGGGGCGGGGCGGGGCGGGGCGACCGGAGGCGGCTGAAACTTGAGTTCGGGGGCTCGGCTTACCGCCGGGCTCTCCTCTCCGCCTGCCTCCGTGGCGCTGCGGCGCGCTGCGGAGCGCTGCCGAGCCAAGCCGGCCTGTTATAGCTACGCAGGAACAGGTTTCGGAATGAACTTCCCTGGAGTCCTGGAGCCGAGTCCGTGCGCCGTACCGCCGCCGTGCCGACGCCCGGTCCATCGTCCATCCGCCGCGGCCCATGCCCTGCCCATGCCCTGCCCATGCCCCGACGGCCCGACGCGTCCTAGAGCACCGTGTGCGCGAGCACCGCCCAGGCCTGCCGCCAGAGGGCGGTGGCGGCGGAAACGACTTGGCAGTGCTTGGCAGAGAGTCCGGCGGCGGCGGTAACTCTTACTCACTCCCGCTCACATGCCAACTGGAGCCGAGTTGCCCGTCCGAGGCCCTTCCCGCACCGCAGGGCGTTCCCTTCAAACTACTGTACAGTGTGCACACACTGCTCATTTACTTGACATTGGCTCTACCAGTGTATTTTCTTTGTTTATCACTCTGTAGACACGTGTAAATTTGAGGGCGAGAGAAGATTTTTAGCACGAATCCGAATAAATCTATTCTAGTCCATTGGGTCGTCTTTGGTGGATCATGACCCCCCCCCCCAAAAAAATCACTATAAAACAACAATAAAACGAGACTTACCTTTGGGACAGGCGCACTCGAACCTCAGCGCGTCCAACTGCCTGCAGGTGCCGCCGTTTTGGCACGGCGACGGGTTGCAGGGGATGTAGTCGCTCTCGCAGTCCTTGCCCGTGTAGCCCGGCTCGCACATGCACCTGCCAAACAACCAGATTCACGAGTTAGAGACGGACGGGCAGACAGACAGACACACAGACAGGGCGCCGGCTAACGGACAAATCACAAAGCACATAGGTCAGCGGAAGGGAGGGCAGACACGCACGCCCCGCTCGCCGTATACATCGGACTTTGTCTCGGGCTGTGTGTCGGTGTGAGGCGGTGTGAGAGCACGCATCCTCCAGGGACGTCGGCCACCAGTGCCTGCCAGTGCAGTGCGCTCGCATTGTGGTTCCCGCGCGGGTGCCAGTCATATTTACGATCCCAGGGGGATTTGGATTTCGAATCAGCGCGGGTTCGACCCCCGTAAAGCACGCGATCATGCGGGCACCGTAAAAAAACGACTTTGTGAAATTTTCTTCGGAAACTGTCCCGTTGGCGCTGCGGCGACAGTAACGATTTTATTCCAAAACGACGAAAACAAAAAGGAGGAACCGGGCCGGGGCGCCGGTCTGCACAAGTGGCTACAAAATTTCACACCTCCCAGACAAGCACGATGTCGGGACGGCCCCGGCAGAACCTGATTTTCCAGAACGCGTCCATTTAGGGCCGAAACGAAAAAAAGGCAAAGACAGAAAAGTGCCATTAATGTCTCCGGCGGACCGGGCCGGGCCGGCGACAACGTTCGGATGATGTCTTCCTTCGCCGGGAACCACTCGGCGCCGCGGAACGGAATACGAAAATGATAATTTGAATTTCTAGTGATGATGGCGCGCGAGTGCCAACCAGTGCCAGCTGGACGCATTCTAGCCGTCCTAGCCGGCCGTTCGGACGGCCAGTCGCTGAGCCGCCCTTTCCCGCGGCCGCGTCCGAAACGAGGGAAAAAGCACCGACTGGAGACCCTCCGCGAAGCGCGACGCGGACGGGCGCACTTTCCGGAGGCGGCAGCGATCGGGTTGCCCGCTATTTGCGTGCCTTCGGCCGTCTTCGGCAGTCTTCGGCACGCCGAGCCGTTTCCGGCCCGGCACGCTTACAGTGCAGTCCGGGAAGTCGCGGGGAAGTGCGGACAGCGCACGCCGCGCGTCACGGCCGTGTCTCGTCGGCACGCGGACGAACGGACAGACGGACAGACAGACTCCAGCGGCGTGTCACGGCCGTGTGTCTCGCCAACACGCAGACAGACAGGCAGGCAGACGGACAGACCGCGGCGTCAAGGCGCCAATAGCCTCGCGCCAGGCCGGCCGTCGACGCGCAGGGTACTCGCCACCGGCACCACGGCCGCCGCGCGCGGAGCGGCCCTGCACCTGGGCGACAGTGTCGCGACACCCGACACCCCATCCGATGACAGTTGAAAGGGGCCTCGCCCGCAGTGCACGGCCGCGCCGGGCGCCGAGCGCTGCCGAGCGCCGAGCACGGGTACGAGTGGTACTTGCGCATGTCGACGGGGGGCTACATCGCGCCGGGCTGCCGGGGCAGTACCGCCGCGCCACGCCCCGCCACGACGGCGGCAGCGGTAGTGTCCGGGCCGGGATGGCCGGGTGCCAGGGCACTGCCAGGGCGCTGCCAGGGCCCGGCCCAACAACGCCGCGCGGCCGCGCACAACGGCGTCGCCGCCCAGTGCGCCGCAGTGCGCCGCGCGGACAAGTTCAAGGTCCTCCCCCTCCCCCTTCCCCCCACCGTCTTCTAGTGTCGTCCGGCCGCGCGGCGCAGCGCCCCCGCAGCGCGCGACGACGACCCGCCGGGGACCCGCCAGCGTAATTGGCTAGCCGGATCGGATTGGGTGCAAGCCGGATAGACTCGGCGCGCGCACACACACACAAACACGCGCCAAACTGGTCTTTGACTCCGCCGAGCCACACAGAAACGGTCAGCTTTAAGCCGCGCGCAGCTCTCATGACAGCCGCCCGATTCTAAAGAGTCGTCCTCCGTCGCGCACATTCACGCAGTCTGAGAGAGACGCCTCCCCTCGCGCTACTCACTTGTACGATCCGTGGGTGTTGATGCACTTGCCGTGCACGCACGGCTCGGCCAGGCACTCCACGATGTCCTCGCTGCAGGTGCTGCCGCGGAAGCCCGGCGCGCACGCGCACTTGTACGTCGACTCGAGCGACGCGCAGTCCGCGCCGTTCTTGCACGGCGAGCTGGCGCAGTAGTCCTGGCGCTCGCAGTGCCGACCTGCGGGCAGAAGAAGAAGAGGAATGAGCATTTGATGATCTGTTCAAAAAAAAAATCTTGAAATTTTTCGGAAAGACTAAATAAGGAAAAATCTATATAAAAATTCCAGACCCTCAATTGCTTTAATTTTGAATGGGTTTTCTTCGGGTACAGTACAAAAAAATTCTTTTTTGGGAAATTTTTGACGGAGTTTCGAAATTTATTGGGCGAGCCATAAGATCAGAACAGAACTAATGAGGAGTGAGGACAAGTTGGCAATGACACCAGGTAGCGCCTTGCCGGGCGGGCAGTCCCGTCGAACACGTGCGTCGTGCGGGCCTGCCTACCCACTCCACGTAAGGGGCTCAATTGCAGTCCCGTCGAACACGCGCGTCGTGCGGGCCGGCCTACCCGCTCCCCGTAAGGGGCTCTTTGACTAGACTCGAGGGGCTCGTGGTTACTCACCGGTGTAGCCGAGCGGGCAGTTGCAGGTGTACTCGTGCAGCGAGCTGAGCTGGCAGGTGCCGCCGTGCTGGCAGGGCGACGAGTCGCAGGCGTTCTCTAGCTTGATCTCGCACAGCGAGGCCGTGAAGCCCACGGGGCACTCGCACCAGAAGGACGCGTAGGGCGAGTCGCGCACGTGGCACGACCCGCCGTTCTGGCAGCGGGGTCCGGGGCCCGTGTGGCAGGGGTTGGGGTGCTGGCAGAACTCGCCCACGTACAGGGAGGTGCAGCTGCAACACAGGGAGAGACAGGGTTAGTGACAGATTCAAGGTTCAAGCAGGACTTTCAACAACGGCTCCGCCAAGCAAGCATGAGCCACGGGGACCCTTTTCTCGTCGTCTCATCTTCGACGCGCGCGGTTTCGAATCACGTTTCGGCTTTCATGATCGACCGAAAGCAGTATCCGAGCGGCAGCGAACGGCCACTAAAAGCAAACAACAAAACTGGAGAAGCGAGCGCGCAGCATCCGGTCGAAAACAGAAAACGGTGCCGAACTGCCCGGAGCGCACTTCGATGACGAACCGCACCGCCGCCCGGCGACTTCAACGCCCGAGGCCTACAAGCAGCTCAGTGGCCCAGTCAGTCCAATTTCTCGTGATCGCCTCGCTCGATTGTGCCAACCGGCGGACGGACAGACGGACGGCCGAGCCGAACCCAGGCCCGACTAACGGATCCGCGGGAAAACCGTCTCGGGGATGGAAGAGGCAAGCGCGCACGCGCGATGCGGCCGAAGACGCAAAACGTATCATTGCGCGCTGCGGGCTGCAGGCTTGCATACACGCCACGCGCTCCCGGCCTGCCCGCGCACAGCGTGAGCCGCGAGAGCACAGCCCGGCCAATCATCACGCGTATTACCCCCCCCCCCACCCCTTCCGGACATTCCTTCCCCGGGTAAGTACCCGCCGAGGCACCGCCGGTGGGGCGCAGACGGGCGCGGAGGGGACGCGGATCGAGAGGCTCTTAGTGGCGGCAAGTCGGAGAGTCAGTCCTCCCGAATCCATTAATCCGCCCGGCTGCCTCCGCGGCGCCGTCTGTCTCTGTCGCACGCCCGCGGCACGCCCCGCGAGTGCGACAGAGAGAGGGCGATCCGGAACCAGCCTTACGGCGGCAGCGCGAAAAGTAGCGCTGTCATCGCCGGCCTGAGGGACTCCGTCGCTCCGTCTCCCTCGCACTGGAGGGGCCTTCCGCTGTGGCCGCGAGAGAGACAGAGCGACGGAGACGGCATCAGCGCGCCGTGCCGCTGTCAGTCTCGGGTCTCGGTCGGCGTCGTGGCCCCGTCGGGGCGTGCGTCGTGGCCCGGGGGCGGGGCGGGGCGGGGCGGGGCGGGCGGGCCGCTGCCGCTCGGCGCTGAGTGCACGGGGGCGCCGCAGCACCTGACCCCACGGCGGCGGCGTGCCCCAGCCCCGCCAGGGAGCCCCGCCAGGGAGCCCCGCCAGGGAGCCCCGCCAGGGAGCCCGCCAGGGAGCCCCGCCAGGGAGCCCGCCAGGAGCCCCACCAGGGAGCCCCGCCAGGGAGCCCCGCCAGGGAGCCCCGCCAGGGAGCCCCGCCAGGGAGCCCCGCCAGGGAGCCCCGCCAGGGAGCCCCGCCAGGGAGCCCGCCAGGGAGCCCCGCCAGGGAGCCCCGCCAGGGAGCCCCGCCAGGGAGCCCCGCCAGGGAGCCCCGCCAGGGAGCCCCGCCAGGGAGCCCCGCCAGGGAGCCCCGCCAGGGAGCCCCGCCAGGGAGCCCCGCCAGGGAGCCCCGCCAGGGAGCCCCGCCAGGGAGCCCCGCCAGGGAGCCCCGCCAGGGAGCCCCGCCAGGGGCCCCGCGGGAGCCCCGCCAGGGAGCCCCGCCAGGGAGCCCCGCCAGGGAGCCCCGCCAGGGAGCCCCGCCAGGGAGCCCCGCCAGGGAGCCCCGCCAGGGAGCCCCGCCAGGGAGCCCCGCCAGGGAGCCCCGGAGCCCGCCAGGGAGCCCCGCCAGGGAGCCCCGCCAGGGAGCCCCGCCAGGGAGCCCCGCCAGGGAGCCCCACCAGGGGTCACGGCCCCAAAGTGGGAAGCTGCCGCGCGTTCGGCGTTCGCGCCGCTAATTGCTCGCCGACGCCGGATTTCATTCTCCGTTTGTTTACCTAAAACCCGCGCGCCGAGTCTGCCGCCTCCAGCGACGTGCCGCGGCTTCGATGCCGCAGTGCCCGGCGCGTCCCCGTTACAGCCCCAGCGCGCCTGTCTCTCTCTCTCTCGCTCTCACACAGTGGCCCGCCGGGCCGCCACATCAGTCCCAAGCCCTTGCCGTGCCAGCAGGCTGACTGGGGACTGGCCTAGCCTCGCCTAGCCTCGCCCAGCCTCGCCTAGCCTCGCCTAGCCTCGCCCGCCGAGACAGCGGATGGACGGGCCGTAAACGCAGTCGAATCACCATCAACCACTCCGCGCAGCCCCGTACAGTGTACATCCCCCCGGTGTTCTCACGGCACGGGGTCCCTCTCGGCCGGAACGCACGGCAAGGCACGCCACGGCAGCGTGTTTGGCGCCGTGCCACGCCGCGCCTAGGCAAAGAGCGACACACTCACACACACACAGAGGAGCAGTGGGTAGTACAGAATCCGACATTCCCTGCCGCCAAGCCGCTGCCAAGTTCCTGTTCCTCCTCCCCTGCGTGCCCCGTGGGGGGTGAGGGGGTGGGGGCGGACGAGCCGCCTGGCCACGCCCCTCCGCGGAGTGACCTTTCGGGTCACACACACACTCACGCACGCACTAGAAGTGCTCCACAAGCACCGTCAATGCATAAGGGCGTGTGCGTTCATTGCGACACTCGCGCCACCACGGCACGGCGTGGCGTAAGGATAGCGGGCGTGAGCTCAATGACCAGCAGGGCGCCCTGTCACCTCGCGGACACACACACACACACAGAGGGAGAAGCCAAAGCAAAGGTCAACAAAGAGGGCCTAGCTGCAGCCGCAGTGGACTCCATGAACGAACCCTCCTTTGCCTGCGTTCATTTCGGCCGGAGGAAGGGAGGCACCACGAGGTCTTCCCGGAGCTCTTCTCGCATGCCGTCGTCCTCCTCGACTCGAGCCGCGCCGCTTTCAGAGCTTTCTCGTCTCGGATGGAAAATGAGGCAGAACGCGGCGAATGCGGGATCATTGTCGTGGCAGCATTATCGAGAACCAACCCCCATGCAGGCCGTCTCCCTCCCTCTCTCTCGCACCCATAGGAAGGAGAACCTGTCCAGAGTGCGAGAGAGACAGAGCGACGAAAGTGCGCTGTGCTCAACCCAGCCCGCTAGGGCCGTGGACCCCGCGCTGGTGCACTCTATACTCTCTTAGCAGGTGTGTGTGTGTGAGATTGTGTGTGTGTGCCCCTTGACGGTTTGCCCATCGCGCCACGCCATCGGCAGACGATACACGGCTCGATAATGCGATCCTCGTCGCGTCCCGTCCGTCCACCCGTCCGTGCACACAGTGTACTGAACGCACAGTAGTGTCGGCCTAGCGCCTCTGCGAAGAACACAGCCACCGACTCAACAATGAGAACGAGAGAGAGAGAGAGAGAGAGAGAGAATGGAAGGGCGCACGCACGCAGCGATCCGACACACACAGACTCACACACACGCTGGACAAAATTACACATTATACATTCCATAGGGCCGGGCGTGACACGGCGCGTCTGGAGAGAATGCTGATGATTGCACGCGAGTGGATATGAAAAAGGGGGGGGGGGGGAGCGTCGCGACGCGTAAATGACCGCCAAGTGTCTGGCGTCGGACGGCCGGTCCGGTCCACTGCAGCGCGGCGCAACGCAAAGCGGCAGAGCGCTCCAATTGAGCGAGTCGCGTGTTCGCGGCGTGCAGCGCCCTCGAGTGCGTGGGCGGGGCTGGGTCTCTCTCTCTCTCTCTCTCTCTCTCTCTCTCTCTCTCTCTCTCTCTCTCTCTCCTCTCTCTCTCTCTCTTCCCCTCGCCAAACGCGAAAAAGTGCGGCGTACACTATTCCGATTCCAGACGGACGGTGCTGCAGCTGCTTGCTCCTTGCTGCCGGACAGCAGGGAGCGGCAGCCCGCTCTAATTGTGGCGAAGCAACCCCAGAAGCAGGAAGGCAAAAGCACACACACACACACACACACAACGGCAGCAAGCACGCTGGGCGGCGACGCGCAAGGCCGTTCCGAGAACCTTAATCCGCACGTGTGTGTGTGAGTGTGTGTGTGTGAGTGTGTGAGTGTGTGTGTGTGTGTGTGAGTGTGCGCGAGACGTTTGGTCCAATTGCATGCAACAGCGTTCGCCACACAGCCGCACACCGCCCTGCCCGGCCAGGCGAGGTCAAGCCGCGTGTCCGGGCCAGCCCTTCTGCGTGTCCGTCTGCCACACACACACACGCACACACGCACACACACACACACACACACACACACACACACACACGCACACACACACACACACACACACACACACACACACACACACGCACACACACACACGCACACACACACACACACACGCACACACGCACACACACACACGCACACACACGCACACACACACACACACGCACACAAACACACACACAAACACACACACACACACACACACGCACACACACACACACGCACACACACGCGCACACACACCGAGGCAGGGGCGGGTGTATAATTAGCACACTCGGCCCGCGAGTCCGCGCGACCCCGAGCGGTATCGCGTGATACAGGATCGGCGCGGCACGGCACTCCGATCCCATCGGATTCATTCCGATCACTCGCCGATATGTAATTGCAAGCCACGGCATGCGGACAAGGCGCGGCGCGGCACGGCACGGCGCGGCACGGCGCGGCCGCGAGGCAGGTAGAAATGACGTGAATGTCAATGTCAGGCCGGGCCGCTCCCACACCGCCACGGCCACACCGGCCACCGCGCAGGTGTCACACACACGCACTCACACACACACAAAGCGACATACCACTGGCGCGTTGTACAGTAACTAGCAGCGGGTATGTAACGACTTTTCCACCCCCCGAAACGAAAACGGACGCGACTCCGCGTGCACACGGCATCTGATCCTCCGGGGGCACGGCCCGGCAGACAGACAGACGGACAGACAGACAGACAGACAGGCAGGCCCGGACGTGACTGTGATAAGGCGCGGAGGCCCCTGCACTTGACTTTGAGTCGACTCGTGGCGCCGTCAGGTCGGTCACTTTTAATTGGCCCGGTGTGTCTTTTTTCCAGTGTGGTTTGCCGCCGTCCTTTTTGGCAGTGTGCTGGCCGGGCCTCGGGCCGCGCCGCCACGCTCGACTGGGCGACGCGTGATGCGCCCTACCCCGCGAGGCAGCGAGGCAGCGCCACGCCACTGCAGTGTGGAGCACGTCCAGCGAGCTCTACAGCGAGCCAGCCGGCCCGCCGAGCTGACGACAGGCCGGACAAAACAAAGGCCAGCCAAGGAGGAGGAGAAGAAGAAGGAGAAGAAGGAGGAGAAGAGAATGGAGAAATGGAATAGGAAGGCGCGGAGGGCTCCAGTGACGCCGCGGTGCCGCGGTGGAATGTCTGTCTGTCCGTCCGCCTGTCTGTCTGTCCGTCCGCCGACGGGGTCCGCATTGACACCTGCAGGCTGCACCCAGCGCCGCCAGCGCAGCGCGCACCGGCCAGGCGAGAGGGAGAGAGAGGGAGGGAGGGGGAGAAAAAGCAAAAACAAATCCGTAATCATTGGGAGCGAACGCGCTGCGCCGACGCGGCCAAGGCGACCAATAATAACAATTATGAACGAGGAACAATGACGAGACGATGGCGTCGGCGGTTCGAGTCCAAATTCGTCCCTGACTAAAAGCATTGAAATGACTGACGTGTTGACAGGTCGGGTCGCCTCTGGGTCACAAAACTCAGCCCGCCCAGAGGAGCGCATTCGAATTACACGACTTCCAACAAGGACCACGCGTCGCTGCCACGGCGCCACGGCCCGCCGCTCTTGTGCGCTGGCTGCGTTTAGGTTCCCGCTACGATGTAGTGTACCTTGTCATGCCACCTACACGCACGCGCGCGCGCGCGCGCACACACACGCACACACACACACACACACACACACAGATAGGCGATGATCGATCGGCTGGGCCTGGCTGGGCAATCGCAGAGCGTCGCCGCGTGTTCATAATTGCAGCGAGAGGCGACAAGTTATGCGTGGCGGAGAAAGGGGGCAAAGGGAGGGAGAAAGAAAGGGGGGGGGGTGGAAAAGGAGAGGGGGACACTGTAAGACCTCGGACAAATGTGGAACTAGCGGTGATAGCGGGAGCGGCTCGAAGGGGCCCTGCACTGCAAGCAGCGAGATGGAATGAAGCCATCAATCCAATCAGACAGGGGCGGGAGGGGGGGGGCAAGCACAGGTGTGAAAAGCGGCGCCATTGCGACACGGCCGCACCGCGCAGCACCGCGCAGCACCGCCACCAGCCAGCACGATCGCTCATTTGGCGTCGCGGCTCCGACAAAAAAAAACAAGAAAGAGAAAAAAAAATCTCCCAGGCGACCCGCTTTGGCCCGGATTCGAACCCGTGACACGCGGCTGACCCCGCCTCACACTTTCGCTGCCGAGGTGCCCTGATCCTGCATAGACCGATCGATCAGTGCCGTCTCCCTGGCACGCACCGGACGGGCAGTACGGGTGCGAGAGAGACAGAGCGACGGACCAGCCTTTGGCCCGACCGAAATGCGAGGCATCCACGCGGGTTTGTACAGTGCGGTGGAAGCTTTTTGGAAACGTCGCCGCCAAAACGATAACTAATATATAAACCAGGACGAAACGCAAAATACCGAGAAATGATACATAAAACAATAAAGACGAGCAGCGCGGCGCGCATTCTTGGGACGGCCGCCGCCCCGTCGTCGCCTCGCGCACATCGTGGGAGTCGTCGTCACCGCCTCGGACAAAGCGACTGTGTGTGTGTGTGTGTGTTAGCGCCACTATTCCGAGAAAAGACGTGTGCGCGGGGAGGAGGACGCCCCGCGAGTCTTCGTCACGCACCCATGCATCCGATGGAGAAACGGAGGAGCAGAGAATTCGATTGGGATGCGAAGCATGATCGAAAACAAAAAGAGGGGACGACAAAGTCGTCTGCGAAGATCCCAGCTGTGCGTCGATTTGAGTTTGAGTGAGTCAGCTCGCCAAATTGAGATGGACGTCACTTCGGGGTCACCTGGTCGCGAATCGGCCCGTTTGGAGTCCCTCTCGGGGGCGGCTTGTTGTCGGCGAACGGCTCACTTCTTGCCGATAAGCGGCGCACTCTCTCCGGCAAACTGCCCTGCCACGCCGACGCTGTAGCACACCATCACACCGGTACCACCACTACTCAGGACTGCTACATTTCGAATCGGGAAGCAAACGAGGCGGCGGGGCACCGGCCGGCCGCCAAGATCCAGAAAGGATAGCGTCGCGGCAAAAGGGCCGGGTTCGAATCCGAGCGGCGGCGCGCAAGTCTTTGCCTCTGGAGCCCGCAGCCCGCAGTCTGGAGGCTGGAGGCGCCCGATCGCCGATCCGACTCGCAGCGTTGCGCCATGGACATGCAGAGCGCGCCGCCACCAGTGCCTGCCAGTGCCTGCCAGTGCCACCACACCGTCAGCGTCGCACGCCATCTCCGCCACCCATCTGTCGCCCGATATCTATTTAGGTATCTCCAGGGTGTTTATCCCGTATCTATCCGACACGCACCGACGGACGGACAGACAGACAGACAGACACGGTGCTAATTTAGTCCCTCCACGCCTCCAGCGGGCGGGCTAGGACCCCCCGCCGAGATCACGCCCCAAACAGGCGCCACGACTTGGCAGCACACACACACACACACACACACACACACCCACACACACACACTGACGAGACGAACGAGGCTGCTAATGAGTTTGGTCAAAGCCAATATTTCACCGTGCATGCGGGGCTGCGGGGCGCAGGGGGCCGCGGTGAACACGACGAGGCGCCGAGAGGCCGCCGCCTCGGCCGCGTGCGTGCGAGAGAGACAGAGCTAGCACCGTTCGAAATCATCCCGCCTCGGCCGCAGCGACTGCAGCGGCTGCAGGTAGGAGAGGCGAGGACCAGAAAACTCGGCCCCGGGGCAAAAAGGTGAGGGGGGGATCTGCGATGCGTGCCGCAAAAATCACACACCACGCCATCACCATCACCCCGCCCGCATCATTTGTAACCCCGGCGCCTCCGGCGCATACTCGCACACCCCCACCCCCTACCCCCCTGGGAGGCAGGCCGCCGCCACGCCGCCACGCCCGACCCGCCCAGCGCCTTGCAAAACAGCCGCCGCTGGCAAAAAAATGATTGAATCATTTCAATCAAACAAAAAATTTGTCGAGAATGCCGCTGCACTTTGTAAATACACGCTGTAAAGCCTTGCGAACCACGCACTCACACACACACACACACACACACACACACACACACAACGCCGCCGTTAACCTTTCCTCCGGCCAAGCCAAGGGAGCTTAGGCGTAAGCAGGGCGGGTCTCTAGGCGGGTCGGGTCGGTTATGTAGTAGTTAGTCGGCCGGGGAGTGCTTACGGACCACGACGAAGACGACGCCGACCACGTCGCCGGCCAAGCCCTTGCCCAACTCGGCGTCCGCAAAAGTATTACCGAGACTCCGCACTCCCCGCCTTATGAAAAATATGACCGCAGACGACGACGCGCGGGGGGAAAAATGAACAAGAAAGAGTAAAAAATTGGCGACGACGCGCAAGGAGAAGAGGGATACCTTGGCGCGTGGAATAAATGGCACTCCGCCATGAGACACGCACAAACACACGCAGGCTGTCTCTCTCGCTCTCGCGAGGCGCGCCGCGGCGCCGCGGCGGTGCGACAGAGACACGGCGCCGGTCTCGGCGGCAGCCTGCACAGGCGGCTAGCTCGCTGCCGCCATGCTGCCGCGCAGGATAACGTTTTTACATTCATTTTCGTCCCCGCTCCGAGAAGGGCCTGCTCCTGGCCGCGCATTCCCGGGCCGCTCCATGCCATTCCCCTTGCAGTGGTATGTCCACGTCCTGCGAGAGGAACACTTCACTGTAAGCCTGGCCGGCGGCAAGCAAAGAGGCGCTGCCAGTGGCGTAGCAGGGCGACAGGCGGAGCCCTCGCGCCTCGCTTCGTTTTCGGAATCCACAGCGACTCCACACCCGTGGTGTGAATGGTGTGGCGGCCCCT
Source organism: Thrips palmi (assembly GCF_012932325.1). Classification (NCBI taxonomy): domain Eukaryota; kingdom Metazoa; phylum Arthropoda; class Insecta; order Thysanoptera; family Thripidae; genus Thrips; species Thrips palmi. The sequence goes on from NW_023144623.1 coordinate 7,597,384, forward strand.
CCTCTCCCTCTCTAGGCTTTGCTTTACACGTGTCCTGTTGCTCGCGACTACTGACTGCTCAAGGCCCGCGCGTCTCAGCCAAACCGTTCTCACACACAGCACAGACATGCTGGCGACAGCAGGCGCCAGCACCGCGGCTGTGTGTGTGTGTGTGTGAAGCTCGGCAGCCCATCCAGTTAGTAGCGGCGGCGCTGGGAAATCGAACACGACGCGGGCCCCACGCGACACCCCAGTGCAGCGCAGTGCATCGCAGTGCAGCGCACATTACAGTGAGCCGTCATCGCGCGGCGCCGCGGCGACAAACAACCCGGGGAGCGTGTGGTGGCGTCCTCCAATTGCGTAACAGAAAACAGAGAAAACAGAGCATCGGAACGCGGGGCGCCCGAAGGAAACTAGGATGCCTATGCCTCCGGCGTCGAACGTGCGCTCGGCCCTCTCGGACAAACGCAGCCTCGCCGCCCTCGAAGCCACCCCCGGAATGCTTCTTTTCCTCAGGGCCGCGCGGCCACCAGCACAAACTACTACCCGCCGCCCGGCCGCGTCAGACACCACCACTGCGTACCGACCAACAGAGTACCTTCCACTTCCACTGCCGTCGCCGCCTCGCCCAAATAACAACATCTCGTTTCTCGGAAATGGAGTTCCCCGCGGCCCCGCCCCGCCCCGACACCCCGCGTCAAACCTCTCCGTCACCCATTACCGTAATCACGCATTCCCCTGTAACTCGGCCCCAGCGACTGCCTAATATAACTTCGGGCTGCTCTCGGTTGCCTATGGATTCCTTTTGCCCGCCACATTGGCTACCACGGGCCGCCCGTGCCTACACAATTTGACTGCGCTTGGTTGCCTTATTTGGTCTGCCTTTGTCTTCGGCTGACTTTGCCCGCCTTCGCCCACAAATTCCACGCCGCGTTGAAGCGCGCACCGCAGCGGAGGCACGGGGAACATGCCCCGATCGACTGGTATGGTATGGCCCCGGGCTGCGATGTGTCTCTACAAACGCGCCCGCTTTTTATGTTCTGGCTGCATACGCCTCTGTATGAGTGTGAGTGTGTGTGTGTACACGAGAGAGCGCGAGAAAAGCAAAGGCGTTATAAGCAGTGTGTAGAGCCCCTTCAGCTAACACCATTAAAATCGTTTTTAATTGCTTACTGTTTGTTAAATTTTTTATTTTCCTCGGCATTTTCCCTTTTTGTTTTTCTCTGCGCGTGCAACGGTTCGTGACACATACAGATACAAACACACACACACGCAGTGAGTGCGCACAGCGCGGCCCCACTCGTAAACGCGCCGACCGACCGGAAAGACGCCAAAAAATGAGCCCAGCGACGGGCAGAAGACGAAAAGCCTCAAACCCGAACGTGGAACGAAAACCGCAAAAGGGCCCACACTAAATGTTATGTATGTACAATTTTGTACGAGACATCACAGTTTTTAGTGCACACGAAATTTTGGTACAATTTTCGTACGAAAAATTGCACATTTTACGCCATGTTTGTACAAAATGGTACAAAATTTTGCAGAAATATGTACGAAAAGTTCGTGCGCGCTAAAGACTGTGATGTCTCGTACGAGATTTGTACAAAAACATTTAGTGTGGGACGCGGTAACGGGGACACGCGGCGTAACCTCTACACTGCTACTCCGCGGCGGACATCTCGACGGCAACTCACCTGGAACACACGAAGGAGAACGGAAGCGTTAAAAAGGGGCAATAAACCGAAACCGCGGAGACACTCGGCGCCACAACGGAAGACACTCTCATTCGTCGCTCTGTCTCAGTACAAGGAACGCCCCAAGCGAGGGGGTGCGAGAGGGACAGGAACGGATGCTAATCTGGCTGGCGACTTATACAATATTACGGCGGGACGCTCCTCTCCGCCGTCCACAGCACTAGACGAAAGGGCGCGTACGGCCAATGAGGAAACTAGGGCTGCCGATTATCCTTGACATTTCCAGAGTCCACCGCGCGGCACCGCGCTGCATGCCGTGACCACTCTGTGGGGCACAACGCCTCGCGGCCCCGCGCCCCGCTCGCTACAAAGTGTCAACACACGCCTAATGTGTCGGTCGCCTGCAGGGCCCTGAAGCTGGGGGCAAAAACCCGAGCGGTGCACCGGCACGGCGACGAGAAAAACCGCGACTCCCTGATGGAAGACGACGTGGATCACATGGTGCCGCACCACATCAAGTCCATCACGGTGCAGGGCCGTAATCCGGGCGTGGTCGTCCTGGTCATCATGTCGCGTGGTGCTCATTGGTCACGCGTGGCGACCACAGCGGCACAGCCGTGTGCGTAACGAGGCAGCATGGTTGCTTACAGACATGCAGAAGGCTGGCGTTTCCAGAGCGCCCCGTTCCAGGACATAATCCAGGACCGTCCAGGACACGGCCCGCCCCGTTCCAGGACATAATCCAGGACCGTCCAGAACACGGCCCACCCCGTTCCAGGACATAATCCAGGACCGTCCAGAACACGGCCCGCCCCGCCCGCATCGGCCGCGTCGGGGAGGTTCAGATTCTGTTCCCAGCAGCCCCGACGGCCGAGGCGACCGAAGCGTCCCCCACCCCTCACCTGCCCGCAGCCAGGAGCGAGCCGCCCTGCGACCACCTGCCCCCCTCCCTGCTTCCGCCCGAGGCCTTCGAGGACCTCCCTCGCCTCCAAGCCCTGCCGCCCTGGCCATCAACGCGATGCACTTCCCGGTCCTCGGTAGTCAGGACCCGTACCGGTTCGAGTTCAAAGCGAGGGGGACGTCGCACGGCCAAGCGACTAACAACTCCTCCCTTCAGAGAAATAAATGATTGTAAAAGGCGGCAGAGCGACGGTATTCGAACCCGCGGTCCAGATTTTCTCTGTGGCGCGGTTTCGCCAGCCAAGGAGTGCGACCGCCGCCACCGCCGGGCGGTAAGGCACTCACAGTGGTCGCGACCAGAGGGAGAGGGGCTCGGTGGCAACATGTGCGGGTCCACTTCACCACGCGTCTCACGCGGATCACGTGACAGGCCCTGCCTTAGGCCCCGCGTCAGTGTCTGTGTGTGTGTGTGCTTGCGCCGCCGCCACCACCAAGGTGTCACCACATCCTGAGGCTCGTCCAGCGAGCAGTCTGCGGTTGAATAATGGACTCCAGACTGGAAACTGAAATCCAGACTCGCGGGCTAAAACAAGCAAAGAGAAGAGAGAGAAAATGTTCCTTGAGAGAGCCGCGCAGCCCGCAGCGCGCGCTCAGGCCACTGGGGCGAGCTCAGCAGCAGGCTCCCTTGCACATTTTCCACAGGTGTTCCCGAGGGATGCATCAAGACCTTATCCTGCTCCATCCCTTCCCCCGCACGAGATGGTTGCCATGGCAACGTCCCCCCCCCTCTCCCAAATCCCATTCGGCTCCGTTGCCGGCGGGCACGGTCCTCCGCCCCACCCACACGCTCCCCTCCCCCCGCTCCAATTTTATTATTTTCCTTCTCTTTGTTGGCATGTGTAAACCGTCCTCCTTCTTCGGCCCGGGGAGGCGACCGGCAGCCGATTAGAGGGGGAGGAGTCGCTCCGTCTCTGTCGCTCCTCCGGGGCGTCTCGGCAGGCCGTCGGGGGTGCGAGAGAGAAGGAGCGACTGTTCGGAGCCGGCCAGGAGCCAGCCCGCAGTGGGAGCGAGCACGCACGCCCGCGGCCCGCGACACATGCATTCCAGTGCAGGGACACTGTCACTGACTTCGTCACTGACTTCGTCACTTACTTCGACACTGACTTCGTCACTTACTTCGACACTGACTTCGTCACTTACTTCGACACTGACTTCGTCACTTACTTCGACACTGACTTCGTCACTGACTTCGTCACTTACTTCAACACTGACTTCGTCACTTACTTCGACACTGACTTCGTCACTTACTTCGACACTGACTTCGTCACTGACTCCGTCACTGACCCCGTCACTGGACCCGACGGCGACACAAAACGAACCACAGAATCGTCGTTAGGGCCGGGAGGCTCCGGAGATGTCACAACTCACAAGCAACGAATGGAGTAAAAGTAAAGCACGGAAATAAAAACAAAAGCAGAAACAAAGCAGCAATAATGACGCGGCACGACTCGACTCCCTGCCTCCCGAGCGACTCCCATGCACCTGGGCGGCCTGGCCGGCCTGCCCGTGGCCTGCCTGGCCCGACTCCAGTGTCTTTGCGCCGCGCCCCGCCCAGAGCACTTTGTCACAATTACCCGGGCCTGAGCTCAGGGCTAGCAGGGCTGGCAGGGCTGGCCGCCCCCACCCCGCCTCCAATCCTTTAATATCGCCATGAATAATGGATGCACGGTGGATGACGTCTGTCCATCTGTCTGACTGTCCGTCCGTCAGTCCGCTCCGTCCCGGACGCCACACTCGGAATGAATTGGCGCGATGCGGATCCCTTTCAACGCCGTCGCGGTGACAAACACTGATCCACGTCCAAAGCGGGAAGCACCACCACCACGACGCGGAGGCAAGTTCTCTGCGGCGTATGAGCGCAAGCAAATAGAGCCACTTTCTTAAATCGAACAAAATGACGGACGAATTCTTCAAACTCGAGAGCGACATGGCCAAACCGACGGCGCCCTAGGCCTCCCTCCGCGTGGCCGCGCCGCCGCGTCCGGAGACTTGAAGGCGGGAGCGGCCGGAGAGCGCCCACTGGGCCCTCTGCCTCCCATTCATCGTCACCGATACACTGCCAGAAAACCTGGAGAGGAAAAACGCTGGTTTCTAGAAAAAGCCAGCGTTACGTGAGCGCTATGCGACATGGCAGGGGCGACACGACGCTACACACGGGTCACCGCATGCTCATGTGTGCGCTTCCCAGCAGCAGAGATCCTGGTCTCCCCTTTTTTCTCTTTCCCCCCCGACTTGCTTTTATTTCATTCTTTTTACTTTTCCCTTCCTTCTTCTCCTCCTCCTCCTCCCCTGAAACACAGAAGGCTGTACCGCCTGGAAGGTGCCTGGTTCTGGGCGCACGCACACACTCACACACACGACGGGGTCGTGTTTCCTCCGATGGCGCGGATAACATGAGCTCCGCACCGAAAAGAGCCCCTCGAGGGGCAGGGGGCCAAGAGCCCCCGGAAGGACCTGGAAGGACCTCACCGCACCGCGCACATACGGATTCACAGGTGAGATCCCCCCCCTCTCTCTCTCTTCATCTCTCTCAGCACCTTGCAGACCGATCGCTCCATCTCCGTCGCACTCTTCGGGGCACTGCACCCTCACCCGCAACAAAGTTCAATTCTCTGCCGCCACCCCGAATCCATCTCCATCGCGCCCTCTCACTCGCACTCGCGCGACGGCGGAGAAAACAATTGAAAAAGCCAAATGAAATCTGATTGGCGCGGTGCCTTACAAGGTGGCCGCGGCCATCCTCGGCGAGGCAACACATCAAAAACGCGAATCACAACAAAACAACAACAACGAGACAAAAGGCGAACGAGGAGGGGGGCAGGCGGCGATAAAAAATGACATGAAGACGGAGTGGATGACTGGATGCCATCGGGGGAGACGCGGAGGAGACGGGCGGCGCCGCCCTACAAGGGAGCCGAACGGTGTATCGCACAGCCCGGCACAGCCATCACGAGGAACGCCTACCGGCAGTCGCCCCAACCAAACCAAGAAAGCGACATGACTCCAAACTCCGAACCTGATCAAAGGCAAATCAAAATCGAGTCTTCCGGTCAGCAAACTCGTTCTCCGACCCTCGGGGGAGTACGGATCCAGGAAAGGGAAGAGAGAGGGGGGAAAGGGGGACGCAAACAAAAGCAAACTCTGTTCCTAACGAGAGCCGCCGCCGTGGCCATGATTTTCCAAAATCGAACAAGTTGAATTCATTATTAAACGGCGCGTACAGTCTGCCCATATGGCGGCCCGGCTCGCCCCGCCCCGGCACGGCCCGGCGTGGTGCGGCTTTCCAAAAATAACAAAGCCACAAAAGGGATATCCATCCCCGCAGGGACGAAAGGGTTTAAGGGTTGCAGGGCAGGCCGACCACATGTCACCCACTACACGCACCGAACAATGTGACAATTAAAGTGGATCGCTTTAATTCACGAGGCAACCACACTGTGGTGCTCGGTGCAGCGAGCCTTCCCCTCAGCGCCAAAGTTGGAGCAAGTGGATAGACAATGTTCGAGATCATCTCGATGACCACACGGCAGGGGTGCGCGGTCAGGCATGAGTCGCCAAAATCCAATCATCCGCCATTGGTTAGGGGGAAACAAGAATTAGAGAGCTTAGTGAGCGTTTAGGACAAACAGAACACGTGTACTGCGGGCGGTGGCCTACGGTGATCTTATCTTTTGTGACCACACTAAAATAATTAATTCAAACAAAATAAGTCGAAGTTTGTCAGACTGAGAAAACATCTTGTAACATGACTCAAATTTGTTCAAAAGGTCAACAACACAAACTACGAATTTTAGACGCTAACTTTATTATTCTGAGAGTAACACAAAACTTGCGCATGCTCAATTTTGTTTGCTCCTCCATGTTCCATCGTTTCCAAAAAGAAACACCACACTTTCAATTTTCAACCGACTTTCATTTTCGACTGTGCACACACGCACACTCGACGACCGCACCACCAAAGGGGGTGCAAAGCAACAACTAACCGTTTCTTCCTACTCCACCCCATCACTCCACTCCCCGGCAGGGGTGAGCATCTGCCATCCCTTGGCGAGGGAGAAGGGGAGGGGAGGGGGTGGCTCCGGCTCCGGGGATCCAATAGGCGAGTGCTTCCCTTTCCCTCCGCAAACACTGCCGCGTCACCTCGACGCCAACGACGGCGCCGGCGTTGACAGCAGTCCAGCCCACGGGGTGCGAGAGAGAGAGAGAGAGAGAGCGAGAGAGGACGGCGCGGCCAAAGGTCATCGCCGCCTCCTTGTCGCCCTCCATTCATCACGGCGACACGCCCCCTCACCTGCCTCTCTCGCACTCACGGCGCGTTCCGCAGGGTGTGCGAGAGAGACGGGCCGACGACGGAGTCGGCCTTTTTGTCGTTCGGCCCCATCGGCTGCTCCATTCGGCCGGCCGTTCGGGCCGTTCGGGGGGCGAGCCGAAGCAATGGCCCGAGCGGCCCGAACGCGCGGAGATGGCCGTCGCCGATAGGCCGTCCCGTCGTCCGAAGTTCAATGCGCCCCGGCCATCGACGGACGCCAGGCCAGACACGCCCCCCGCGTTTCGGCAACGCGCCCGCCAGCCGGCCAGCCCGCCAGCCCCAGGCCACGCCCCCGCGAGGCCGCGACGCGGAGATAAGCGGCAATAGGCCAACAGGGCAGGGCGCAGGGCGCCGCCAGGGCGCCTGTTCGTGCGCTGTCGTCGCTCCGTCTCTCTCGCACGCATGGCGCGTCCCGTAGGGGTGCGACAGAGACAGAGCGACTGCAGGCCAAGGCGGCGACAATAGGTCACCCGCGCAACGGCCGCGTCCAGCGTCCACGGGCGACATAGACGGCACGTCCAGGAAACACGCGGGCTGTGGCCTACAAGAGCGGCGTCACCGCGGAGGAGGACAAGACCCGTGTGCCACAGCACCGCACTGCGAAATGATTCAACGCCGTTCAAACGCCGTTTCGCCTCGTCCAGCTGAAATACAGTGTACATGACGTCGGGCCCGCGCCGCAAACACAAACACACGGCGCCGCCTCGGCCAATCAGCGCGCGGCACGGCCAGGCCGCGGCCAGGCCAAAGGCAAAGCCGAAGCACGCGGCCCGGCCGTCTCGGAAAGGCGAGGGCAACGAGATCGAGCCGCAGGGACTCGCAGCAGCCGAGCCGCGCGGCAAAACAACGGAAACGTGTTCTCCTTTTCCGCGAATGCGTGTGTTCGTGTGTGCGTGTGTTAGTGTGTGTGTGTGTGAGTCGCCAACCCCTTCCTTCCCCAGAGGCGCCATGGCGAGCCGCATGCCCGCGATCCCCCGGCCCGGCGCGCGGTGCCGCCATAGAGCGCGCTGACGGACGACAACTTCTATCCGCGCAAACGGAGTGCCGCGCCAGATGGCACAAGTCACATTGAGGCGGTAACGTGTCCACACACACACACACACACACACACACAGTGGCGCGAGTCGTCTTCGCAGCACTTGCGACTCACGGCGGCGGGCTGCGGCTGGACGGGACCACCGAAACGCACACACACTCAGTCTGGCCGCCAGAGTGGGGAGGGAGGGAGGGAGTTCACCTTGGGGCGTGAGTCACCTGCTTTTACCCGCTGTGTGTGTGTGTGTGTGTGTGTGTGTGTGTGTGGCGGGGCGCAGGGTGCTACCGGGAGCAGCGCTGCCCTTTCCGTGCCGCGACACGCACACTGGAGCAGAGCGCGGCACGCCGAGGCACGGGAGCCACGAAGCCAGCCGGCCGGCAGCAGCAAGTGCGTCGCCTCGTGGTCGTGGACCCCACCAGCATGCCCACAGCGCTGCAGTCCGCGGCCAGGACCAAACAAAAACGACGAAAAAATCCCCCCCCCGAGCAAAGCCGGGAGGATTCGAACCCGCGCCGCTGGGATAGAAGCGGTTTTACAACCGACGTCGGCGGCGCACGATACGATACGCTGGTGCTTTCTTTCGGCACCTCGGTGTCAAAACGAAACCGGGCGCTGTTGCGGTGCTGCGGTCCGCGGGGCCGACTTGATGTTTGACGATCTCACGGCGGCCGCGCCGCGCTGCGATGTGTGCGTCAGAGATGTGTGCGTGTTCACACAGCCAGCAGCCCCATTCCGAACAGTGGGCTTTGTCTCTCTCCCACCCCTACGCGGCTATGCGGCGCCCCGCGAGTGCGAGAGAGACAGACGCCGCTACCCACGGGACCCACGGGTACGTACTCGTGCCCCGGCCCGCCAGCCTGGCAGCGCGCACACAGATGAGAAGAGAGTGGTACCCGGAGGCTGTTAACACAACTGGACGACCGTTTTCGTCGGGTTCCCATCGCCGGCGCGAGACGCGGATACGTATGCGCTAACCAGAGGGTGAATGCATGCGTGAATGAATGTGCATGAGTGAATGCATCATGACGCAAACGAATGGAAAAGAGAGGAATACTGAAATGAAAAGTGAGGTGTTACGTGCTTCGGAGTAGGCATGGTACCATCACAACAAGGAATGAATCAATGAGCCAATGAATGAACGAGACTGAAAACGTTTTCGAGAGGACAACCACAGGCAGGCGCAGCGACGACCGCGGGCCGTGAAAAACCTGCACGGAAAATAATCAGCAAATTTCCGAGATTCGACCACTTTTTGACCAACTTGGTCGGAAAATCGTTGCGGTCAAAGCCAAAATCGTTGTGGTCAACGTCTTCCCGATACAGGGCATGAAAGAGTAGGGTCTTAAGAATACTAGGACGTCGAGGGAGGCCTTTTACGGCGACTAGATTGGACACAGTGGCCACCCAAAGTCAGCAAAATCAGCAAATGTCCGAGATTCGACCACTTTTTGACTGACTTGGTCGGAAAATCGTTGCGGTCAAAGCCAAAATCGTTGTGGTCAACGTCTTCCCGATACAGGGCATGAAAGAGTAGGGTCTTAAGAATACTCGGGCTTCGAGGGAGGCCGTTGGCCGCAATTAGATCGGACGAAGTGGCCGCCCAAAATTAGCGAAAACGGCTACTTTCGTCCAATATATATGTACAGTATATACAGGCATACACGTGGGGAGACAGACGCGAGCGGCGCAGCGCGCGCCAGACAGTCATCGCGAGCGGCCGATCGGAAATGCCCCATCTCGCTCGCTCCCACGGAGGGGCACGCGGGGCACACGGCCACACGACGACGACGGCCACACCGGCCACACCTCCCCAGCCCGCCCAGTTCGCGTCGCCGTGTTGCCGAGCCGAGGCTGCAGCAGCCCGCACTATCAAACCGCCACACCGCTTCCGAGAAAAATCCCTCGCAAACACGCACACACACACTCACAGAAGAGCCACACACACTCGCGCGCGCGTCCGTCTCGTCTCCGACCCTCTCGTTATAATCCCATCCCATCAAGCTTTTGATTCACGTGTCGGATATTACGGCCGATCTACATGGATGGGAGTGTCGCGTCGCTCGGGTTCGCTTGACGGCTTTACGATGCGGGGCCGCACTCACACAATGACACTCACACACACACAGGCGCAGAGACACTCGCGGGGCGCAGATCACATACGAATGTCCGGCCGGGCGGTCAATCCCCATATGAATGCTTTCCGGCTCAACTAGGCCTGTCGCGCGGAGTGCATAAACAACACCTGCACAGTGCCGAGAGAGACGACGATTAGACAGACGACGCCGTGAGAGAGAGAGAGAGATGAGACACACGCACGCACGCACTCACACACTCCCACTGGTCCGCGCGCGACACCACATAAAACACACGACGCACTTGTCAGAATCCTACGCGCCGCCAGAGCGAAACGAGTCAATCGAACATGCACGCTCCGCACTGTGTGTGTGTGTGTGTGTGTGTGCGTGTGTGTCTGTGAGTGTCTCTCTCTCTCTCTCTGTGTGTGTGTGTGTGTGTGTGTGTGTGTGTGTGTGTGAGCGCGCGCCCGTGCGTCCGCACCGATACCGCGGCCGATACGGACCTCCAGTCCACAGTGTCCACGCCGCGCGGCCACCGCCTCGGCGTTTCGTCGCTCTGTCTCTCTCGCACTCACTGGGAACGCCCCGCGAGTGCGAGAGAGACGGCCGCTATCCTCATCCTCCCAATAAAACACAGAAAAAACACGAGAACGCCACAAAGACAAAACGCGGGGCCGTATCACCGCCACGGCACCCGAAAACGAAATAACAGAGATCAGTTTCACGTTTATCTCGCTCCTCGTCTTCGCCTTATTCTTCTGTTTCGGCTCGCGATACGGGGAGACACTGCGTTACAACGCGTTACACTTCGACCCCGCCGTTAAAAATTGTTACGACGCATGTATGTCACGCCTAGGAGCGACCCGCGCCTCTCTGGGGTCCGCTCTGTGTTTCATCACACGACATCGCGACGACGCACACGCACCCAGGGCATCAAAACATCCCAGTGGAGTCGACTAAAAATCTTGATCTTGATCCGCTCTCAGATCTAGACGTAAGCAAAGAAATATGTATAATGGCTGTCGCGACCAACCAAAAACGGTCGACTGTTTGAACCAGATAAATGCAAGGTGTGGTCTTCCAAGACTCTCGAAATCAACCCGAGTCGAAGCGGTCATTGTTGTTGTTTTTCCAGTGTACGCAATGATCCAGGCAGTGCCGGGCGAGGCGGCACACTGTGCAGCGTGGCAGGCCAATCATCGAGTTAGCGGCGGCGCGCTAAATCCGGCCGAGCACGCATTGTCAGGTGCGGCACTGTGGCATGCATTCCCATGCACGCCTCGATCAGCGCCCCGCCCCGCCACCGCGTCGTAAAAGAAAAACCGCTGATTGCATGACATTTTAAGACACGTAAGTGACGGCCGTAAACACGCGAAGCCGAAGGAGCGCGCGGCCCGCGTCGGCCAGGCAATGACATCCAGGGGCGCATCCACCGTCCGACAACGACAACAACAAGAACATAGGCGCCTCTCTCTTCCCTTCAGAAGGCGCGGGTGGCGTCCAGGCCATAGTCGCGATCCTCTACAGAGACGTTCTCAGGGCAAGGCGAGGCAGGGCGAGGCGCATGGCGAACCTAAATAGAGTTGTTCCTGGTTTCTTCTGGCGCCCTTCCCATGCCGTTGCTACGCCCCGGCCGTGCCGTGCCGTGCCGCACCGCACAAGCCCTCTCGCTGCACCGCGCAGCACCGCGCTGCACGGGGGACATACATCTTGCCTCATTAGAGGGGCCAACCCGGCCAGCCCGCCACTGCAGGCTGACTCCGAACAACGGCACCGTCGCTCCGTCTCTCTCGCACCCGCGGGCCGTGCGGCGCTAGAGGGGTGCGAGAGAGACGGAGCGAGGCAGCAGGAAGCCCTCCGACCGGCACGCCAGCCGAGCCCGGCGCAGCGCCGTTCAGTCATTAAAATTAGCCAAATAAAGCAAAAGCGAGCGGCGTAACACTGCGCCAACTAAAGTAAAGGTCGCTCTGGCCCTGCACGATAAAAGGCAGCGCGGAAAAGCCCTTCCCTAACGAACGACGCCATCCTTGGTCGCCCATTTTCACTTTCTCTGGACTCTGGACGTCCCCCCGCTGTCGGTCAGGTGGCGAGTCGACCCTGTCGAAGACCCCGTCGACGAGGACGCGCTCCGGTGGCCCGCTGAAGGGACAGCGCCGTGGAGGCAGGCAACCTGTCGGCCCAGCGGCGCACGGCGGTGTGGCGGGACTGCCTACCCGCCCCTTGCGACCTTAAGGCACCTGAAGGCCTCACGGACGACGGGCAAGACGACAGGTAAAGGCTGACCTACAATCCCTCAAGCGCCGACTGTCGATTCACAGTCCGCTTCCGGCCTAAACTAGAGTCCCCACACCGTAAAACCCGCGAAGACTCTGAAGCGAGCCTAGGCCTCGAGCTGCATCTCCTCTCACACACGCGCGTGCGGACAGGCCCCATTCATTCCACCACCGGCAGTGCAAACAAGCCAGCCGGCAGGCGGGCCCTCCTCGCTCTGTCTCTCTCGCACCCACACGGGGTCGCCCCGTGAGTGCGACAGGGACGGAGCGACACACAGCCAACCCCATCCGGGGCGAGTGTGAGATTCCTCGCGCAACTGGGGCACGCGCAGGAGGAGGGTGCAGCCGCGCGCGCGCGCGTGTGTGTGTGTGTGTGTGTGTGTGAGCGAGGCGGCGCTGCGTCCCTTCACCGGGCGGGCCGGGCATCCTTGACGGGCATATCGGTATTTTAGGAGGCGGGCAGCCAGGCCGGCCGGGCGGGCCGAAGAGGCAGGAAGAGGAGGAAGAGAGGCCATGGTGGTAGCGGTGCAGGCGAGGCGGCGTGGCAACGCGGCAACGCTGCAGCCCGGCCGGCCGCTCAGCCGAGCACCTGCGAGGACTGCGAGGAAGGAAAGGAGTGATCCTGGAGGAGGGGGGGCTCACGGGCCTGACCACCACGCCGTCCTCGTCGTCGGCCGAGTCTCCGAGTCCGCCGCCGCCGGCCACACAGCGCCATGTCACCCCGCTGCTCCCTCTCCCTCTCTCTCGCACCCCTACGGCACCCCTACGGGACCCCTACGGGACGACGCACGGGTGCGAGAGAGACGGCGCGACGCTGCCCTCGCCGCTCAGGTCCTTCAACTCGACAAGGGAAGGAAGCGTGCGGGAAACTCTCGCGAGCGGACGAAAACAACGAGAAACGCTTTTCCGGAGAACAGAGCTTGCTTGGCTTTTCCAGAGACCTACTCCACTCCCACTCAAAGAGCGTCTCTGTGCCCTTTCCTCAGAAACGCGAAAAATGCGGAACCTGGGACCTGCTCCGGCGGTCGGCGGGCCGGTGTTCGATTCCCCACGATACGCCTCGGTAAAACGGCAGGCAAACAAACTAGAGCTAGAAAACACACACAGACAAACACACACGCACACGGCGACACGAGCACAGGGAGCGCGCGCCCGAAGCCACTGGAGGCTCCAGACTCCGGCAGGCTGACATTCCAGCCGCAATTAGCACAGAGATGTTGAGCGGGGCTCGCTGGGCCACGCCACTGGAAGCGGCTGCAAGCTGGAGCCTGGAACCAGCCTGCGCGCCACGCCGCGCCGTGCCGCGCCGTGCCCAGCCGCCTTCCTACCCCAACTGGGGCACATTTGGTTACAGCGTGCTTTCCCACGCGCGGGTTACGCCGCGCGAGCGAGGGGGCGGGGCGGCGCTGGGTCGAATTCCGACCTGACTAGCTGTTTTCTACGGGGCTGAGAGTTCAGGTGATATCCAAAGGACGCCCTGCTTTAAGGTCGTACATGAAGTCGAACTTTTGATTGAACTCGGCCCTCTTCCAGTTCCAGCCCTGCTTCCGGGGCTTGCGCTCGTGTTCACACTGGCGGCAACATGGAATTCCATGTGAAAGGACTCCGCCCCGCGATCTCACATCATCGTCCCACACAAACACACACACTCCGGTCCTGGAGTCCTGGAAGCTCGCGCGCCCCTGTCCGCGTGTCCGCGGCCGCCATGGGAGTGCCTCCAGGCTGGAGTCTGGACGGCGACTCCGAAGAGCGCCCTCTCTGTCTCTCTCGCACTCGCTCCGGCCGGGCGGCGTGCGGGTGCGAGCGAGACAGAGCGACTACTCGGCTACCGTGCGCCCCGTCATTACGGCCTTGTGGGGCGTGCGGCAGTGCGGCATTCCGGCGCACGGGCCTCAGACTCCAGCCAGACTCCAGCCTGGAGCCGCCATGGAGCCTCCAGGCTGATCGGCAGGCCTAGCGTGAGCGCAGCGCGCGGCCGGGCACTGCCAGGCACGCACCAATCAAACGAGGGGCCATCGCATCGCGCATACGCTCGGGTTCGATCCCAGGCGGCGGCGGCGGCGCGGCGGCGGACCCTTGGCGTTCAACCCGCCGAGCCGAGGACGAGGACGGCCGAGGCGCGTGCGGCGCACGGCGGACGGACGGACATGCCGACACGCGATGCGCCGCCCCGGCCGCCGACTCGCTCGCACCTCTGGGGGACGGCCCGAAGGCCCGCGGGTGCGAGAGAGACAGCGAGAGCCGTCTTCCGCCGGCAGGCCACGCCGTGGGAGTCGCCTCCATTCCATTCCACCCCAAAAGACTTCTCGGAAAAGGGCGTTCAAACTTCAAATCCAACTATTGTTTGTAACATGCGCGATATAGTGGCTTCGAAATTTTACAGTGCCACACCCCCCCTACTCTGCTGACCATTCCAGGGGAAAACGGTGAACGAAACGCGGAGGGCCGCGTTTTCAACCCCACCCCACCCCTTCGGCAAGCACGGCAGCGTCAACGACAACTCTGCGCGGCGAGTGCACAGTGCAGTGCCACCCCCCGCGTGGCGCGTCCTCCCGGGACACACACACAGACTTGCACCGGATACGGAGGTGCGGGGCGAGGCGGGGCGGGGCGAGGAGTAGGCAGGGGGAGGGTTGGCGGGAGCGGGCAGCCTGCAGGCTTGCTTGTAGGGGTGCGCGACTGCTGCCTCTGCTGCACAACAAGTGCCACAGGCCGCTCAGGCCGCCGGCCACGCTGTTGCCGCCGAGTTGTTGTTCTTGTTGTTGGCGTTGGTGTTCTTGTTGGGACAGGCGTCGCCACTGCTTTGCCTTTCCCGCGTGGGGGAGGGGCTCGCGGGTTCCAACACCGCGACGACGACCACTTCGATTATGATCTTTAGTTCCTTCAAAAATTTCGAGCCCGATATGGTCGCAAAAATGAACGCACGCGGCAGGACAAAGCGAAGTGAGGCATGCGAACTGGACAGGGTGTGGACGGGCGGGCGGACAGACGGACAGGCAGGCAGACAGACAGACAGGCAGGCTGCCGCCCCGATAAATCACAGCGACTAGGGCCCCACTGCACCGCGCTTGTCTTGCTCGCTGCTTGCAATTCAATATGCGCAATTACGATCAGCGCGGATTGCCCCCGCCGCCCCGCCCGAGCAGCCAGCCCGCCCGCCAGGCAGCCAGGCAGCCAGCCCAGCCCCTTGGGTCCGGCGCGGCGCAGAGCGCGGAGCAGCGCAGGGTCCATTTCCATCACTCATTGCACGATGATGGCGCGGTGTGGCGCGGCCGCGGGGCAGTCGGCACACACACACACTCACACACACACACAGCGCACCACTACATCAGCTACCGCATGCATCCATCTCCCACTGGACGACGGACTTGGGCTGGAAACGGGTTCCGCCACGGCGTGCACGGCGTGCAGGGCGTGCAGGCCGATTCGGCCGCTCCGTCTCTCTCGCACCCTTAGGGCCGCGCCGCGAGTGCGAGAGAGACAGACAGAGCGTTCGGCATCGGGCCGCCGGCGCGCTGGCACGGCGCGGCGCGCTCCTCAACCAAGAGCGGGTTGCTGCTGGAACGATGCCGGAGCGCACGGCACGGGACGCATCAAAGTGGCTACTACACTACCAAACGCGCAGGCGGCCGCGCGCCCGTCCGTCTTTCGCGAATCGGAATCAAAGTCAAAGAGGAGCCGCCGAGCGCGCCGCGCCATTTATAGTGTCCCTGCTCCACCTCCGCGACGCCGAGCACGCCGTCAAGCACGCCGTCAAGCAACGCGCCTATCCGTCACCGGCCGCGCGGCTCCGGGGAGGGGAAGGGGCGCCTGCTGCTGCACACAACGTAAGGCCAAGACCCCCCCCCCCTTCTCTTCTCCCACAACTGGAGCTGCTGCAGTGCAGGCGACGGCGACCCGCGAATTCCATACCCAAAAGATCTGCCAGGGACCACGGCAGCCAGCTTATCGCACCACGGGCCAGCCGCGCGGCACAATCGAACCCGCCACATTTAGCGCTCTCTCTCTCTCTCTCTCTCTCTCTCTCACACACACACACTCGGCGCGTGGCAGGGCGGCAGGGCGGCGCGGCGGCGCGCACCGCGCGGGTCGAAGGTCGCGGGGCGCGGCGTGTTTGCCGCTTATCACGGCCCCAGACTTATCTTTCGGCCGCCTCGCTGGAGGCTGCCGGCCCGACAGACATGAGTCACCCGCCCGGTGGCGAGCCGAAGAAAGTTACCAAGCAGAGGACGCCTCGTTCGAGTTTTCGAAACCCGAAAAAAAATCAGGGCGAGGCGTGCGTGGACTGGCTGCGGCTGCATAGAACCGCCCCCGGCCACTCCTGCAGCAGCGTGCGTGCGCGAGCGTCCGCGTCGGCCACACCGGGACACGCACTCCATCATGACCCTGTCGGGGGCGGAGGACGCAATCACCCGCCGGAGCCCGACCGCACTGCCCCCCTTATAAACGGCTGCTTGTCCTTTTGGTGTAATTATACGGCACGGCACTGCAAAACTGGAGCGCCGAGCGCAGCGTCATGCAAATGCCAGAGCCAAGCCGCGCCGCCGCGTCCGAAAAGACCCGTTTTCTGGCGACGTCGCGGGGGGATTTTTTGGACGCGACCGCCACACCACCCGCCAGCGGTACCACGCCGAGCCGCTGCCGTGCGTCATCTGCGTTCCCATGCACTAGACGCGCGCACACAGACACGCACACACACACTCACACGGCACGCACTAGACACACACCGAGGCAGTCGTATTACCAGTGTAATGCCATCCAACCATCCAACCGGCGCAAGGTTGCACTGTTGCACTGGCCAGTGTCAGAGGCGAAGCCTGCACCGCCTGCACCGCCTCGGAGTTGCCATTATACGATTCAAACGGCCATCAAAGGCCCCAGCCCAGCCCAGCCCGCATCCAAACAAATCCCCCGTGATGCGAATTCGGATTCACAGTGTACAGGTCAGTGACTCTCGCTCCTGACCCTACTGGGGCTGCGCCGGTTACTTTTGTGTTCTTTTTTTCGTGGGTCGTTTTTCTCGGCGCGAGTCCGCTGTGCGACTCTATACACGCTTTGCGTAGGCTTCGCGATCCGGAGCCGCACAGCCGCAGGCACCCTGCTCCTGCTTTCTTGGCGCGGCATTTCCTGTGCGCGGGGCGGGGCGGGGCGGGGCGGGGCGTTCCCTACTGGACCACGCCGTGCCCCGCCAATCCGACCGCCCATCTCGCAGAGTCCTGAACATTAATTCCTTCATCATATCTCTCTCTGCCTCTGCCGCTTTTTTCCTAGCCGCCCCCAGCGTTTTTATAGGCACGGCTAGCTACAGTCCCACGCCGGCACGCCGCACCAACACACACACAGACATTTCGCCGGAGGCAACACTCTACCGCCCCGCGTTCGTCCGTCCGTCCCTCCCCCACGGCCGGGCCTCCTCCAGGGCCGGCACCATCGATATCTCGATCGCCCATCGACCGGCCACTCCAGACAGACAGACAGACAGACAGACAGACAGACGGACAGACGAGAGCACCCCGGCAGGCACACGCCTTACAGGGAGGCGCGCGGCATTCCTCTGCATCGCGCTAAAATCCCGGAAAGCGCGTGCAGCGTGGCCGAGGCGGTCGAGGCGGCCTGAATCGATAAAGCACGCCGCCGTCCTGGCCGCCGTCCTCCAGGAAAAGACTCCAGGACTCCAGGACTCTGCAGGGGGCGCTGACAGCCGCGCGATCCGCGGCGGCGATGCGGCGACCACGGCGACGACTCTCCGGCATGTCTCTAGGACTCCAGCTGCAGACCGAGCGTCGCTCTGCTCTGTCTCCCTCGCGCCCGCAGGGGAGGCCCCGTGAGTGCGAGAGAGACAGACAGACCCTCGGAATCGATGCGCTGACGGGCTGACGGCGGCGGCCGACGCAACGCGGACTCGGCGACGCCGGCGCCACCAAGCCGCACCGCACAGCGTGGCCGTGTCACGACCAGCGTCACGACGCCAAGGAGTGCGAGGAGTGCATCAAACCGGAGGGCTGGGGTTCAAACACCGCCGCGCCCGGCCGGACTTTTATGGACGCGGCGCGGACGGACCTCCGCGGGGCGGGGCGGGGCGGGGCGGGGCGGGGCGGGGCGGGGCGGCACATCCGCCGGCCTCCTCCAGGCACGCCACCGCCGACTGGGCACTGGGCACCGTCTCCTGGAGGAGCGGCGCGGACACACCGCCATTGTCTCCCCGTCATCCCGTCAGCCAGCAGGGCCTTCCCCGGCCGGCCAGTGGCGTAGCCAGGCGCGGAGGGAGGCCCGCATCTACGCCACTGGCAACGGCACTGGCAACGGCGGAGGAAGCGGATCGGAGAATCAACCTTCGGGATTTCGCATTGGCCGACTATCACTCAGCCTCGCCCCGGGGCCGCGGCCGAGCGGACAGACGCTCAGGCCAGGCAGACAGGCAGGCGGACCGACTAGACGGCCGACAGGTAAACAAATGAGAGCACAAGGCCCCCTCGAGGCGCGCCGTCGTCTAGGCCCTCGTCCTGGCCGGCCCCGCTTATACAGGCGGCCCAGTGGACCAGGACGAGGCGCGGCCACGGCGTGGACGGGGTGATAGCCGCCGGCTCGTGATAGCCTCTCGGAGCGCGCCACGCCACGCCACGCCACGCAGAACGAGAGGGCCGGGGAGCAGCCAGCAAGCCCAGCAAGCCCGACCAGGCGAGACGAGCCAATAATTCATGTGATCACAAAGGCCTGGCCTGGCCACGACACGGGGCGGGGCGGGGCGGGGCGCATCCAAGACGGTGTACAGTATGTATACATGGCATAGCGCGGCGCGAGGCGTTCAGAATTCCCGTTGTGGCCGCCTAGCCTGCTCCGTGGAGCATCCTTACACCGTGAATGTAGCAACGACTGCCCTGCAGTCCTTCCCGGACGACGCGACGGCGAGGGAGACAGTGTGGGGCACGAGTACCGCGGATAGCTCGATGTCACCCGCTAAATTCTGCGAATTACCCACCGCGCGTGCCGCGTGCCCACACTGTAGGCACAAGGGGGTCCGTATGACGTCCCGAGCGGCTTCGCCGGCGAGTCCGTCTGACGCATCGCGCGGCGCGCCCGCCGCAGTGGCCCGCCGAAGTGGCCCGCCCCGCCGAGCGTGTGACCAGCGTGCGACGAGCGCGCTCCAGGTGCACCGAGGTAAGGCGGGGCGGGGCGGGGCGGGGCGGGGCGGGCGGGGCGGGGCGGGGTCACCCGTGTGCTTATCGGGCCGGAACGACACGGCCCCGCCAGCACCTGCTCTCGCTCCGTCTCGCTCGCACACCCACACACCCACGCGTCGCGTCGCGTCCCGTCCGTCCGCCGCGCGCTGTCTGAGCCTGCCGAGCCCGCCGAGCCTCGGGCCGGCCGGGCTACACGAATCACGGCCCGACCCGCTCATCGCTCCGTCTCTCTCGCACCCCTACGGGCCCTACGGGACGCGCCGCGAGTGCGAGAGAGACGGAGCGACGACGGCTCGGCAGTAGCCCGCAGGGGTCTGGGAGGAGCGGGACGAGGAGGAAGGACTTGAAAGCGGGAATAAAAGCGGGGAATCAGCGCGAGCGGCACGCAACGCACAGTGGGCTGCAATAGTGAGGACGAAATACCGCCTTGAATCAGACGCAGTGACTGCTTAAATGCCGCAAAGTTGATCAAAACAGTCACAAATGTCTGTGAAAAATCGTGTTTTGGGCCGACTTTGAGAATCCACTGCGTCTGATCCGAGGCGGTATCTCGTCCTCCCTCAACGGGCAATTGGTCTTTGGACCTTCCTTTTGCATGCCTTTGTTACGGAAAGCGATTATCTGCCGTAGTTTGGGAGCAGTACTGCCGCAAAGTTGATCTAAACGGTCACAAATGTCTTTGAAAAATCGTGTTTTGGGCTGACTTTAAGCATCTACTGCGTCTGATCCGATGCGGTATCTCGTCCTCCCTCAACGGGCAATTGGTCTTTGGACCTTTCTTTTGCATGCCTTTGTTACGGAAAGCGATTATCTGCCTTAGTTTGAAAGCAGTATTGCCGCAAAGTTGATCAAAACGGTCACAAATGTCTGAAAAATCGTGTTTTGATCAACTTTGCGGCAATACTGCTCCCAAACTAAGGCAGATAATCGCACTCCGTAACAAAGGCCTGCTAAAGGAAGGTTCAAAGACCAATTGCCCGTTGAGGGAGGACGACATACCGCCTCGGATCAGACGCAGTAGATGCTTAAAGTCGGCCCAAAACACGATTTTTCACAGTCCGCGGGACACCGCCAAGAGCAACAAGGACAGCAGGGCCAAACACATCGACTCCAAAACAGATCCACCCACAAACGCGTGTCGTCCGGGCTGCGCTCAAAAGCAGCGAGCAGCGTCCGAACGAGGCAAAGCCAGGCACAGCCGCACAGCAGCAACCCCAACCTGGCCGGCCGGCCGGCCCCGTCCCGTTTCTCAGGCCTCTCGGCCCCTCGCGTCGACAAGTTGCCCGAGTTTTAATTACGCTACGACAACAAATAATGAATCGGGCCGACGGAAGCGGCCGAGCCGGGCCGAGCGGCTGGACGGAGTGTGTGGCGTCGTCCCCGTCCACCGGCCCGGCAGAAGCACAGCAGAAGCCGCATGCACGACCACTCTCAAGTGTCCCCCTCCCCTTCCCCTGTCACCGCGTCCGTCCCTTTCACGTCATCCTCTCATACATTCATGCCTCCTGTCTGTCTGTCCGTCCGTCCGTTCGCCCAATGGATGCGGCGGGCCGGCCGGTGGGAAAGGCGGGGCCGTCCGGGGCAGGCCACCATAGAGCCTGTCCACTATACAGCCCCCGTAGACCCATTTTCTTAGAGGGGGGTAATTAGAGATGGTCCGTCAAATTCTTCGGGAGGGCGGCCGGACAGACGGACGGACCGACAGACAGACGGACAGACAGACAGACAGGCGAGCGCCGGTGGCCAGCTGAGTGACGTCCGCGTCCGCGCGAACGCGGCCGGGCTACTGCCTCACACTGGTATGATGGAGAGGTTCGAGGTTCCCCTATAAAATGTGTGACGACGAAAAAAACCCCGCCCTGTCAGTCGAACGCGAAAGAGGAATTAATTTGTAGTTCCAGGACGGGCAGCAACAACAACAAGGACAACAAAATCCAGAAGCCCGGCCGGAACTGGGTCCGGATTGGCCGCGAGGCGCGGCGAGGCGGCGGTCGCTTCCTCCACTGGAAAGCCTGGAAGGCCTGGAAGAGGCCTGGAAGTGGCCTGGAACGGACTGGAGGACGGCCTAATGGGGAAGCCGGAATAAAAAGTGGAAAACATGAACAGAGAGAGAGAGAGAGAAGGGGGAGGGGTCGCGCGTTGCGCGTGTGTCTGGGCCCGTGGCGAGCCCCCCCCCCCTCCCGCTGCAATGCCTCGCTTCGGTCACGGCGGCTGGCCACACTTCTTGCCCACGTTCCCACGGAGCGCCTGCACCCCCTCCCCCCTCTCCGCCCCCGCCCTCGCCGAACCCCTTGGGTTTTTACTTTTTGTTTCGCTCCGACGTGCCCCCGACGACGCGCCGTCGCCACACCGAGGGCTGCTGCCGACGCCGTCGTCCCTGCATCCCTGCGCAACCTGGAGTGGGGGTGGGGGGAGCGTCGTAGGTCTGGGACTCCTCCACTGGGAGGGTGCACACTGCGCGCTGCACACGTGTGAGGCCGTGCGGGCCGCGCACCAACAAGTGGTGGAGGGGGTGGCGGCGACGTCGAGCAGGCCGAGCAGCGCACCACCCTCCCGTGGGAAGGCAGGGCGAGGGGTGGGGCGGCGGCAACCCTCCCTCCCTCCAGCCACGCCAGACCGCCGCCCCCGCCACGCCGCGGTCGCTGCGCCGCCGAGCCGGCCGCTTTCGGCGGCGATGACCCGGCGACCCCGTCGCGTCAATTTTAACCCGAAACGCGGGAAAATCACAAAAAAACAACAAAGCCCGACGCGGAACCGTCCCATTTCGAATGTCTACGACACCGGCGGCTGACAGGCTAGGCCGCCGTCCTCGGGGCCAAACAAAGCTGTCTCTCTCCCACCCCTGCGGGCCGCCCCACGAGTGCGAGAGAGAGAGAGACACCGCGACGCGGCACTGCGCAGCATCGCCCTGCCGGCCTGCAGGCTCCACGGCCCCGCCAGGGCCCCGCCAGGGCCCCGCCCCGCGCTAACTAGCTCGCCAATTACAAGGCTCTGGGCGCCGCCGCCTCGCAGCCTTACCTCGCCGAGGTTCAACAGGTACGCCCCGCCGCGCCGCCATGTGGGAGAACGAAAGCCTCCCCCTCCCTTCCGGCCTTCCCCGTCGACAATTAGCGATTATTCAGTCAAAAGGCTGTCGGTTCCCGCTTCGCGCTCGCACTTTCTTCGCCCGTTCTCACATCGAGCGGTGGAGCGGCCGGCCGGGGCACTGCCGGGGCGGCGCGCGCGCCGTTCGCACGCCGTGGAGGCGCAGGGCGGGCATGGCCACGCGCAGCGCGCAGCAAAGACACCCAGAAAGTGATACCCGCCGAGGTTCCAGCCGCCAGATCACTATACTTAAATCAAATCGACCTCCACGTCGTCGATTCCACAATCCGCACCCGTTTCTCAGTGGGCGCGGCGCAGTCCAGACATTATTACTACGTATACTCGCAGTTCGCAGTGCAGCGCCGAGCATTGCGGAAGGTTTTTGGAGCGGCCCCAAGCGCGCACCGCGCACCGCGACGCACCGCCTGAATGTTAATGAGGACGGCGTGGTCGTCGCGGTGGTGGACCGGCCGGCCTGCCAGCCCCGCATGCCCATACCTGCGCCTGGCCGCGCTTGGCGCGCTTGGCGCCACCATGCTGCCGTCCGCGACCGCGCAGCCGCGCAGCAACTCGATTTATCGAAATCGACGCGCCGCCGACGCCTTCAAGCGCGCCGTCCACGCAAGCACGCCGTTCAAGCGCGCCCTTCTTCGCACTCTCAACAAACCAACCCAAAAACAAAACAGACGGAAGAAAGAGGACCGTTTTCGAACCGACGCGGCCGTTGCGGAGTGTGGTTTCACAGAGGTGTCCCCCGCTGTGAAAAGCCTCGCGCCGCGCGGTTCGAGCAACGACTCTCGATACGCCATCTGGGGGAATAATCGAAATGTGGTACTCACTTGCACTGCAGCTCCTCGCGCGCCGTCGTGACGCAAGCGCCTCCATTTCTACATGGGTTGGGCGAGCATGACACGAATCCTGCAACAAAACGGGAAAGATGAGCAAAACCGCCACACTCTTCGAATTCAACAAAGTGTCCCTCCGTGTACGGCTGGGTGGAAAGACACAAGTCTACAGTAGAGTCTAGTCGCTCTGTCTCTCTCGCACCCTTTCGAAACGCCCTAGGAGTGCGAGAGAGGCGGAATCAGCCTGCAGGAGGCGCGCACTACGTATCGACCCAAGCTTTTCCATTTCAACCATAATTTTTCCCACACTCGACGCACTGCGCGGCGCTGCGTGGCACTGCACTGCTCACAGTAATTCCCCGGCCGAAGTAAGTCGGACTGCGACATTCCTTTTCTATCCTTTTCTACCCCGGCGGCCCCACCGCGCTCGCCGACAAGTCGCCAGCCGGCCAGCCAGCCAGCCAGCCAGCCAGCCCCACAGTAGCACACACGGCGCGGCAGCACACGGCATGGGGGCTTCATGTACACTCATTAAGCTTTTCTCGTTTCTTTACGTTTCTAGAAATCGCTACCACCCAGGTCGGCTGGCAGCGGCCGGCGGCGGTGGCACCGCCATGGCACCAGCCGCGGTCGACCCTCCCTGCCCCCTCCCCCTCCCCCCGCAACCTCTCGCGAAATGTTCCCGCGCAATCCACACTGCGCCCCGCCCCGCCCCGCCCCGCCATGTCGCGCCGCCTCCCCCGCGGACACCACGACCGGATCACCTTGCGGACTGCTTGCAGTGCTTGCAGTGCTTGCAGGGCCTAGCGCAGGCACAATGCCGCGCTGCCGCGCCACTGCTAGGCCGCGCGCCGCGCCACGCCCAGCGGACGGGGCGGTGTCGGGTGCCGTCCGCCAGCACTCGCACTGGAAGAATGCAGAATGCCTATAGCGACGGCACCGGCGCGACGCACGCAGCCCGGGCGCGGGTTCGAGTCCCGACGCGCCGAGAGCCACCCAATTTCCTTCTTTCTCCGCCTTTTAATTTATTTCTTCTTCTCTTCCTCCGGTTCAACGCGCCGCCGCAGCGCCGCCGCTAATGGCATCCCGGCCATAAAGAGGTGCGACTCTAACGCGCGCGGCCGGGCCGACCGGGCCAGGCGGGGCCCTCCAGTGCCGGGCCGCGGAGTTACGGTCGCGGGGCCAGCTGGGCACGGGGCCTTGACCCGCGGGCCCCGCGGCCGGGCGTGCCCGGTGGTGCCGAGGGCGCGTCGCGTTAAAAACCACGCCCCCGGGCCGCGCGTCGTCGTTAGCGTTCGACGTTCGGCAGCAGCGACACATTCTCCATTCTCCCTCCGGAGGAAACAACAAAAACAAAACGAACCGGCGACCGGCGGTAAAACAACAACAACGGGACACGCGGGCCGTATAGCGCTCTAACGTTTTGACGCGCGGCGCCCCCCAACAAATAATAATTTACTCCAACAAATAATAATTTACTGCCGCGGCCGGTGGCGGCGCCCCTGGCAGCGCGCTGTCTCTCTCGCTCTCACGAGAGGGGGTACTGTCCAGGTGCGAGTGCGAGAGAGAGGGAGGGAGAGACGGGGCGGGTCTGCTTTAGGGACGGCCCCGGGATAATTCGCGACGCGCGCGGCAGCGCGGCGATTCGTCGCGACGATAATTTATCGGCGGCCCTTCTTCTGCAATCGCCTCCAACTATCGAGGGTCGAGGTATCGAGCATCGAGGTATCGAAATTGATTGTGGCGCGCACGGAAGCCGAGCGGCCAATTAGCCAAATCGTCGTAAAACGGCGCGCGCTTTTCAAAAACGACAAAAGCGACGCCGGCACTGCAAAACGACAGCGAGGAGAACGATCGCTGGACGTCACTTTCACGTAGTGCACACTATAAAGGGTCGTGAAAACAGCCCGAAAGAGATTCAAACATAAAGATATTCGAGCAAAAATTATTACAAAGCTAGCGAAAACTAGTACAGGCATTTCTTTTCTTCGTAAAGAAATCAACAGGGCTCAAAGCTATTATTTTTGCAGACGGGATGTACTGTACGAGACAGCCATTCTCCTCTCGGACACAGTACCGGTATTTAATGTCGCTTCCCCTTTGAGAGGGGTGACACTCACACAAACACGAGTCAAGTCGCCGGCCGAACAAGTTTTCGGAAAGGCTCCGCGCGCCGCTTTTCGCGCCTGCTACTAATGACTTCAACGAGTGCGAGAGAGAGAGAAGTCCGAGCAATAACCCCGCCGGCTGGCCGGCCGGTCCAGTCAGGCCACACAGGCCTCGCTGCAGGTGTCAGTCAGTGTCCTGACCGTCGCTCTGTCTCTCTCGCACCCCTACGCGACGCCCCGCGAGTGCGAGAGAGACAGACTCGGCACTCGCCGACAACAATGCCGCGGATCACGAGTTGAGGAGACGAGGTGGTGCCACACTGTCGGTGCCACGACCAGCAAAGTCGCCGATACACCCCGACACAATGACAATGCGCGAGTGGCAAAATTCGCACTTGGCGTCGCCCCCCCCCTCTCTCCCCCTGCCCCGCCACTGCCTTCCAGGTCGTAAAGATAAAGACGGGGTCCGCTGGGTCCGCTGGCATCCTGCATCGTCCGGTCGGTCCAGCACCGGCAGTGTGGCGGCGCGGCGCAGCGCAGCACAGCGCACCGGGGCTGACAAAGTGACACGGACCTAAACCGGAGGAATTTACGAGCAGGCGAGCGGCCTCGGCCACGCCACTGCCACGCCAGCGCCTCGGTGCACTGCCAAATAAAAGTCATTTCTGCAGTGCCATTGAGACGGACGGCCAGCCCGGCGGGGCGAGCCGAAATCGACGAGTGGGCCCTCACTATAAAATGAGCTAAGTGTCATTCGGGAACGCACACCGACGTCACACACACACACGCATGGATGCATCGATACACACACACACACACATTTGGCACAGTTTCCCTTTCCGCTGGGCGGGCCCGTTACGCCCCGTGGTCCTGGCCGTGCTGGTCGGTGACGTCACCGGCAGGTGTGCAGCGGAGGGCCCCGGTGTGGTGCACCGTGCACACCTGCGGGCCGAGGGGAGGGGGAGGGGGGAAGGGTGAGGTCAGTGGGCTGCCCAATCAGATGGCCCCGAATACCAACTCGAATATGAATGACCCGCGAGACACTTTCCCCCCGCGGTCGCCGCTAATCCGCGACTGTCTCTCTCGCACCTGCGCGGGCCGCGCCGTGAGTGCGAGAGAGACAGCGGCAGCGCCCGCGGCCAGCCAAATCGGCCAGCCACCTCTCTGGCCGGGCGCGCAGACCGGCGATGAGAAATCGCTCATGAAACCGCCGGCGGCATTTGCCTATGCTTGCCTTCTGCTCGCGCCGGCCGCCACGCCGCCAGCCGCCACGCCCCGCACTTGGCCGACCTGGACTTGGGAATCGGCCGGGGGGCCGGGTCCCCAGGGAACGACCCGCCCCGCCGGCATTTCATAAAAATCATCGCTGCAGCGCTGCAGCCACGGCAGCCACCCCGCGGCCGCCTGGAACACTCGCGGAACACTCGTGGAACGGCACGGCGGTGTTCGACATGTAACCCGATTACCAGGCCGAGCATTGTCCCACAGGGAGCGCTTCTGTTCGTGATCAAGCAGCAGCGGGGATCTGACAAGAGCCGCGGCGCGGCGGGGGCCTCGCGACACATTGCTCCGCTGCCCTGGAGTCCCTGGAGGCCCTGGACAAGCGGGGCGGCCCCGCCGCGCCACTGGAAGAGGCCGCCGTCCTGCCCCTTCGCTCCACGAGGAGTATTGCGTTTCCGGCGTCGTGCCGCCGCATCCTCGGAAACCCAATCCACTCCACTGCCTGGAACGCTGGAGCCCTGGAACCCTGAGCGGCGGCCAAACCGTTCCGACACGTGACGTCGCGGAACAACAACAACTCGCAACTCGCTTCTGGGGTCTTGTTTTTGTTCGGCGTTCTCCTCGGCGACGCCGGCCGGGCCGTTACACTGCAAAGACACGGCGCGCTTATCCACCCCTAATCTGTCCGCCGATTCCGAAACGGCGCCTCTCTCTCTCCCTCTCTCTCGCACTCACGGGCCGTCCTCACGGGTGCGAGAGAGACAGAGCGACGTTCCGGAGAGCCAGCCTGCTGCTGCCTGCCTCCCCCAGGGAGGACCTCCTCCAGAGCCGGTTTGGATCGCACCCTGCACACCTGCCTCGCTTCCCAGCGGCAGCCGAGCCGGGCCGAGCCGAGCCGAGCCGAGCGCGCGGACCGAGTCCAGCCGGGGCACAGGCACGTGTACCACACACACACACGCTTTGATATGACGGCGCGAAGCGTTTAAATGGCCTCCGCGGCATTGTCCGTTCCGTTCGGCGCGGTCACGTCGGCCACGCTACGACGACGCTCGTGATGGAGGCGATGCAGGTCATAAGGACGGCGACGACGGGGCGGCGAGTCGTGACCGGCGAGTGCATCGCGCATCGCGCATCGCGGTGCCCGGGGCCGCCGCCGCGCCGATCGGACAAGGAACAAGGAAGGAACTGGGCCGGCCAGGGGGAAACATGGCGGCCAACGTCGAGGTTCATGTTCCACAGTGGGCCAGAAGACCGGCGGAGGCGGACAAAACTCGAAACGCGTTTCGAGCTCCAGAGTCGCTAAATGGGACTCGAACCGAACGTGTGACCCCATCAATGGATTGCTCTCCGAACGAGGAATCCATTGGTGGGGTCACACGCTCGGTTCGAGTCCCATTTAGCGACTCTGGAGCTCAAAACGCGTTGGGAATTTTGTCCGCCTCCACCGGTCTTCTGGCCCACTGTGCGTTCAGCCGAGCCAAGCACCGCTCCGCGTCGGCGGACCGCCGCGGCAGCATCCCTGAGCCAAACCGGAAGTCTGAAAAATGGGTTTGGCGCGGTACGGGGAGCGAGCGTGCGTCTACGTGCGTGCAACAGATGTGTGTGTGTGCGTGCGTCGATTATGCCAAAGATGCTGGCAGAGCTGTGCGCGCTCCTTGCCCTTTTCCCTGAGAATTAGCGGACACTCGCAAACACACACACAGACAGTGCACACACACGTTTACGCCAGTGTCCCCACGACTACACGCTTGCTAATGATGGAGATCGTCCGATCACGCGGCGGCCTGCCGGTTGGTTCCGCACAGCGCTTTCATCGCTCTGTCTCTCTCGCACCGACGGGGCGTCCCGTTGGGGTGCGAGAGAGAGAGGGCGACGCTGGAGGCTCCAGCGCGGAGTGCGCCTCTTCCTCGCCGAGGGGGCCGCGACTCCCGCAATCATGTGTTCACCGGGTCGCAATCAGGCCGCAATCCTTGCAATCTTCCGAAATCCATGCAATCATCAGAAATCTTTGAAATCCTCCGCAATCTGCCGCAATCCCGCGAAATCCTCTGCAATCTCGCGCAATCCTTCCAAAATCTTCCGCAATCCTGCGCAATCTTAGCGAAAACATTGTAATCTTGCAATAGACCCTTTCAGTCATCGCCTGGAGAAGGACAAAAGTAATCAAAAAGACAGGAACCAGTAGCGCGCCACCTAGCGGCCGTTACTGTGCACTGTCAAAAGCTGAACCCTCAATGGTCACAAGCGTAAGTCTGGACGAAGTCCATAGCAGTGGCCGCTAGGTGGCGCGCAACTGGTTCCTAATTTTTGATTACTTATGTTCTTCACTGGGTGACGACTGAAAGGGTCTATCGTCCAATAATTCCTCCACACTCGCTCCTTTCCTTCGTTATTAGTTGGCCCGTGCTGACCTCACTGAATAGCCACCCCTGCCCCACTAAAACGGTTTCCGCTTGCAGGCGCGGGAAGATCGGACAGGATATTAGGTCACAAAAATATCGAACAATAAATACGTAAGAAACAGAGCGGTCTCGCAATAATTTTAAGGATACTGTAAAGTGAAAAAATGTGAAATATCATTTTTCAAAATAATTGTGGCATCATGTTTGTATTTTGGTTTCTAGTTGCTTACTATAAGATGAACTTAAACCCAAAGTTGAGGCACCCAACTCCCATTAGTTTCTGAGTTATTGAAGTTTACGTAACAAATTTGGTCGTTTCTCCCAAATTCTCCTTGCGAAGAACCAAAAGTTGTGGAGACTTCATTTTTGTTTTACAAGTTCTTTATTGATTTGCCTATCTCGTGGCAAAGCCGGATTTCCAAATTTCCACCATTAAACAGAAATTTTTCTCAAAAAATTTATTTTTACCAAACCTTAATTAATTTTAGAAAAATAAGAAAAATACACTTTTCAAAATAAGATTCCGGCTGCCCTTTGCATATACAGTCAAATCTGGCTTTGCTAGTCTGTTTGCACGTTTATTGGGCTCTAAAATAAAAAATCACACTTCCGTAAACTTTTTGGTTCTTCGCAAGGAGAATTTTTAATAAACGACTAAATTGACACTAAAACCCTCATAACTTTGGAACTAATTGGAGTTGGGAGTCCAGTCTGTGGCTATAAAAGTTTTTCATAGTAAGCAACAAAATCACCAAAAACCAAAGCACTGCCACCTGTACTTTGAAAGACCCACTGTCTGTAAAAAAAAATAGACACAATGACAACCCACGTAAATAAACGGTATTTCTCGGGTGTTCCAACACAGTTATCTTGCATTCAGCGCAATCATAGTGCAATTTTGTGAAATCCATCGCAATCTTATTGCAATCTTGTGAAATCCATCGCAATCTTATTGCAATCTTGTGAAATCCATCGCAATCTTATGAAATCCGACCGCAATCATTGAAATCGCCTGCAATCTAAAGAGATCCGGCGCAATCTACGCAATCCTTGCAATCCGACGCAATCCTGCGAAATCCATGAAATCACGCGAAATCCCGCGAAATCCCGCCTCCTTGCAATCATGTGTTCACCAGAAAGGGGAGTTATTCCCCCCTCGTTCCTCGCTAAGGTGCTTCGGCGTTCGCAGCCCCCTTCCCTCCCCCTCCCCCTCCCCCTTCCCGATGCCACGAGGGCCCAACAGCAGCGCCCCGGTCCTCCCCGCAAGGCCCGCAGCACACCGTTAAACTGAAACTATCCCCGCGTCCAAGACGTCGAAGCACCACCGGCAGCGCTACATCAGCCCAAGTATCAAACCTTGCGGTCGCCCAGTTCGACCATCTCGGCAGCCGGGCCGGGCCAGGCCACAACACGGCGGCCGGGCCGGCTAGACGTTTTCAACGGCCCCGCGGCTCAAAACAGTGCATTCGGACGCGTTTCCAGAGACGAGATAACAGTGGACAAGCGCTGCCAACACCGCGAGTCTTGAGGCGGCAGAGATGCTGACCCACGACTGTGACACGGCGTGACACGGCGTGACACGCACGCACGCGTTGCGTCACCCGTTTGCACAGCCGAGAAGCTCCATGCGCCCCGCCCCGCCCCGCCTCGGTGTGTGAATGGAGCTGGGCGGCGCGACATGCCCAGGCACGCCGAGCGACGCAGAGCGACGCAGAGCGACGCACAGCCAGCCACGTCCGGAGCGGACTTGAGCCCCAACGGCCCCGCCCCGCCCCGCCCCGCGTGATGCCATCAGGTCCGCACGCCGAGCAAAGGGCCTGGAAGACGGAGGCGAAGTCGCATCGTGCCAAGCGCTGCCCTGGCACTGCCGAGCCGCCGGCGGCAGGTCGGTGGGCAGGTACGCTGGAAAACTGGAGAAATGCTCTTGGGCTGGCAAATAGCGCCGACTTGGCACTAACCGAAGCACAGCGACCGTAAAATATTTTTCCGGGGTCCGGAATGGGGTTGGGGCGCCACGAGGTTGAGAACCGCCTCCTCCACACCGTCTCCAGCTTCCTCTCCAGAGACGCACGCCGTGAATCCATTACCGCTGCGTGCGGCGTGGAGATGGTCTGCGGGTCTGTGGCGGCCCACCCCCACCCCCTCCCCCTCGAAAACGAGGCGCAACCCAACAGCGGCCAGATTCCTCACTGGCGCCACGGCCTCCACGGCCTCCACGGCGACGCTGCGTGGGAACGCGACGAGGACAAGCCGCCGCCGCCACCGCGAGTCGAACCCGCTACTCGGTGCCCCGATCGCCGCGTCGCTGCCCGCTCGGCTATCGCGCGCGTACCGCAAAACACGTCTCCGAACCCAAAGACTAAAGAGCCACATTCCAGCAGGCGGCGGCCGCGGACGCGACGCCGGCAGTGACCACGCGAGCCTCGGCCGATTCCGGCCATGTCTCTCTCGCACTCGTGGGGCGTTCCGCAGGGGTGCGAGAGAGACAGCGCGACGCGGCGCGGCATCGCTCTGCTGACACACTGCCGGGGTCGCGGCTCGCGGCAGGTGCACTGTGCACCGCCAGCCCGATACGTACAGCCCTTCAAAGTGCGAGAGAGACAGAATCGGAATCGAGTTGCAGCAGCGCTGCACCGTGGGGCCCGGGGCCGGGGTCGGTGGGGCCTCACCGCCGGCAGGCCCGGCAGGCCGGCAACCAGACGAAAAGAAACCCAACCGCACTGCCGGCCCTGCTGGCCTCGTGAAGCACTCCCCAGATGCGATAGCGCGCCCAGATAGCCGCCGACATGCTGTGAGTGTGTGTGTGTGTGTGTGTGCTGTACTTGGTCCATGGGCCAGTGTCATGCTGTTTGTGTACAAGACTTCGTGTCGGCGTGTGTGTGTGTGTTGCAGCGGGCCCGCGAGTGTGTGCGTGCGGCTGTCACCAGAGTGCGGACAACTACCCACCAAACCGGGTGGGAGTTTCGCACCAGCGCGCGCCGTGGGCTGCGGCGTACATACTGCGGCA
Source organism: Thrips palmi (assembly GCF_012932325.1). Classification (NCBI taxonomy): domain Eukaryota; kingdom Metazoa; phylum Arthropoda; class Insecta; order Thysanoptera; family Thripidae; genus Thrips; species Thrips palmi. Next base: position 7,629,558 of record NW_023144623.1, read on the forward strand.
GTGTAGCAGCAGCAGAGCGCTTCTCGTGGATCACAAAAGGCGGAGACGCCGACAGAGACGAACGTGAACGCCCGGCCGGCGCCGAAGCCAGCGACCTCCCGGGCGTCGCCACCCACACCACGAGTCACACCGCTTTTCGTCGCTGTCTCTCTCTCTCTCTCTCTCTCGCACCCCAGCGGGCCGGCCCGAGAGTGCGAGAGAGACGGAGCGGCCACTCTGCGGCCCGCCCCGAAAACAAGCTGCGGCTTTGGGCCGAGCCCTTTGGGCCGAGCCACCCCGCGCGAGCAAACACAGACGCCGCGCTGGTGCACTGTGGTGCACTCACTCCAGCGGGCGAGTGAGACAGCAAGACGGAGACTCGAGTGGATCCGGCTCCGCTCCACGCTCGGCGTCGTGCACTTGCCCTCTCGGCTTGGGCTTGGGAACGACGGAGCGAGCGTCTGAGTGTAATGTGTGAGCGCGACGCGCATGTGCGGCATGCTGCAGGTCCGGGACCGCCGTGCCGAGGGGTGGCGGGGCGTGGTGGGCGGCGCAACAACAAGTGACTGTTTGGATTCGTGGGCCTCGGACTACTCGGCCTACTATCACAGACGCACTGCCCAGGTCCACTGGTCATGCCTCTGCGATGCGCACGCGCCTCTGCAGCGCTCAGCGCGCGGCTGCCGTGCTATCTGACGCGCGTGCCTATGCAGAAAACATAGGCCGCGTCGCCCGTGTAAATGCCAGCTAACTAACAGACTGGCAGATAGGTTGCCTAGTAATCAGGCGTTAGCCAGCAGTGCTGGAATAATCTGATTGTCACCGGCCTGTGGCCGATGCGTTCACCTTAGATGTTAGGGATTGAGCACGTGCCCCCCTACGGAGCCCCGACTCGGGAGAAGCTCCAGTTAGTATCTACAACCACCGTAGCGGAAACAACTGAGCCCTCTCCGCCGAATACCCCGTCCGCGAAAGTGTCCGCGTGTGCCCGAGTACTCACAACCCGGTGTCGTACTTCACCCCTTCACAAACCCGTAGAAACGCTGCGGCTAGACGGTTACGCGAGTGATCAGTGCAGTGAAACCTAGCGACTGAGGACCAAGTGCAAAGCATCCCTCGACCCGGTTTGACCCCGCGGCGAGCTGGATTAGGCAGCCTCACACAGCAACCCCGCAACCCCCGGCCAACGTGTGATACTACTCATCCCGCGCCCCGGCTCTCGTAGCCGCGTCCCTCTCGCACTCACGACGCGTCCCGTAGAGGACTGCGAGAGAGACAGAGAGCGACGGACTGTTTCGGAATCACGAGGCCCGCCAACTGCCAACGGCCGCCAAACGGCCCACCCCGCGTGTGCACTGCGCGCGAGCAAGGGTTTCACGTTCACACGCCGCCCCTCCCCGCCACATGCGGCCCATGTGGGGATGCGGACTGTGGGGCGCCGGCGAGCCAGCCGACATGTGCGCCACGGTTGTAATAGACTCGTAAGCAGCAAGAAGTGGCCGCACTGGCACTTCACATGCGGAGGGAGAGAGAGAGGGGGTGGCGGAGCGGAGCCAGAGGCCCACGATGACGAAAATTCCACAGTTTTAGAGTGGCGACGAGCTCGATAATTTAGGAGCTGCTAGAGTCTGACAGCACAGCAAAGCCTGGAAGGTGAAGAGCAATCCCTTCCCAAAGTCGTTGCATATTGAGGAAGAAATCGCAGCCTTCGAAGAGACTTGAATGCAGCTCCATTTCAAAACCCGATCCCTGACCAATATGAAATGCCGCCCCGTGCACAACTCTCGCCGTTCGGGGCGACGCGAGCGCCCTCGGCCGGTCGTGACGCGGCCGAGCGAGACCGCCCCCCCCCCCCTCTCTCTCTCCTCGCAGTTTCCAGTTCACGTTCAAGAACTTATTTGGCTCGATGGAAATGGAATGCAGCCCCCATTGCATTGCAGGCGCGCAGCTCCAGCGTGCTCCAGCAGCGACGCGGGACGCCGCCGCAAATGCATTGTCTCACGCACACTCACACTCTCGCACTCGTACTCACACGCACACACACACACACACAGGGACGGAGAGTAAAGGCGCCGTACTGGGGCGCAGGAGACACCGTTGTAGAGGTGATGCAATTGCTTTTCAAAGATTAATGAGGGCGAGTACACACACAGACACACACAGGCACAGACACACACACAGACAGACACACACAGAGAGAGAGACGCCTATTTTCGCTTTCCCACTTTCCACCTGTGCGCGAGGCATGCTCACTCACTCACACAGCCACAATGCGAGCCCTCCCACGATCGGCTGAGTTGCAGTGCGGGCTGCAGGGCTCTGCAACCCCTCTATCTTCTGGTTGGCGCCGTTTGCCCGTCCGCGCGCTGGGAAGTCGAAACCGAGCGAAATGCATCATCAAGTGCCGACCGGCATCGCCGCGGCAACGCGCGCGGTGTGAAGATTCGCACGAAGAAAGAGGACTTGCATTTAGTGTCCCCTCCCGCTCACTCACTCTCTCGCTCCGCCGGGCGGCGGGCGGGAGGCCCCCCCCCCCTTTTCCCCGTTCAAACACACGCTGCGGCCCGCACCGCACAGAGACGTGCATTGTCCCTGTGCTAACAGCGCGCGGGGCACTCGGGGACGGCGGCGGGCCGCCCAGACCCAAGCGCCGTTTCTTCGATCGCCCCGTCTCTCTCGCACCCCTCCGGGAAGCCCCTCGAGTGCGAGGGAGACGGAGAGAACCGACGCCTCGGAATCGGACTGTTCGGACTGGTGCCGCACTGCTTGCATGATACTTGATCTTTCGGAGACGCGCGAGTAGAAAACGCCCGCGCACTCCACTACACCGCGACACGGCCCACACACACATGCACGTTCCCAAACAAAAGACACACACACACACACACACACACAGTCATCAAGATTGACTTTCAGCTCGAGAGATGTGCAAGCAGCCCACGAAAACCGTTTCCCACCGGGTGACGGACAACTCGTCCCCACTAACTCGTCCCGGGTATATCTCGACCCCAGTCTAACTCGCCCCGGGCCGAAGGCCCGATTCGCCTCAAATGTCATGCCAACTCGTCCCAATGTTTTAATTTTTAAAAGTTAAAAAATATCTTTGCGCGCACCTCGACTTGCCCAATTCTAGTTTACTAGTTAACGTGCAACGTCCCCTCCCAATTTCGACTGATTTATTTTTAACATGGCCACTTGTCATAAGCTGCAAAAACGTCCTAAAAGAAAGAGCCGCTAAAATAATTGGCTGAAAAAAAAACCTTCTGATTTTACTGCTTTTTTGCCCTTATCTGTGATTTATTTAACTTCGCCGGGGATTGTGGGGACTGAAAATTTGAAGTCATCCCGTAGGGCAAGGATCAAGAATATGGCCACAGATTTGACGAAAAAATCGAGATGCAGCCCAAGCGACTGCTAAACAAATAACTTTTACTAAAATGAGTTTCTGAACAAAAATCCTTCATTAACGACTGGTAACCCCCAAGAAAAGTTAAAACTTTGGTTACATTGTTGCCCAGAAAATGCAATTTTAGGAGTTGCCAGTCCATCGCATCGGCCACAACCGGGCGGTTTAAATTCAAGAAACGTTTCCATGAGTTGATCCCTCAAAACAGGTAAATAAAATTATGTAAAAGAACTTATTTGATTGGTGGCGAGTTAACCCGGGAACCAGATGGGCGGGGTCAGATGTGCGTGGGGCAACCTAGGCCGGGGACGAGTTAGCGGGGACGAGTTGTCCTAGATCCTTTCCCACCACCGATCCGCCCGCCTCGGCCTCAGCGTCATCCACCCATTCGAGGACTACACGAGGAGAAACAAAACCGACTCTGCCGCCCCGACGCTGGACAAGCTGGACAAGCCGCTGGAGAACGACAGGCAATCCAGCGCGCACGTGCTGGGCTCGGCCTGGAGGCGGCCTGGAGGCGGTTTCACAACGGAATCGAGGCGCGAGGGCGCGCGAAGGCGCCACAGCCCCTTTATTCTGACAGTGTGAGGTCGCGATCCGCGCGAAACAGAACGCGCTGCACTCGCGGGGCGGGGCGGGGCGGGGCGGGGCGGGGCGGGGGCGTAAATGGAGAACACTGGAGTCTCCAGGCCTGGACAGCCCGGGGGCATCACGCGTCCGCGTCCAGCCGGTGCAGGGCCGCACGGCCAGGCATTCCGAACGGTGCTTTCGTCGCTCCGTCTCTCTCGCACGCGCGGGGCGGCCCGTCGGGGAGCGAGAGAGAAAGAGAGGCTCCGTTCGGAATGGGCCTGCAGGGGGAGCGCATGCACTCCAACGGCTGGCTCGGCTCGTCTGCATTGCTCCATCGGGCCCCCGCCGCCCCACAGCCTTGCCAACGTCCCCCTACACTGTCACAATGGGCCCGATGGGCCCGGACGGGCCCGGACACCCGGGCGACCTGTGCAAAACTAGGGTGGCCGCCCCGCGCCCCAAACGTCCACACATGACGCGCCCTAGGGTGGCCACTCGGCCCCTGGACCAAGGGCCCAGGTGCCCGAACAGCTTCCCACGCTGCCTGCAATCGCTCTGCTTGCCCTGCTTGGCTCGCTTTTTTACAGATTGGATCAAAGCCCCACCCCGCCCCGCCCACAGGGGCGCCAGGTAAACCCATCGGGCACCACCCTAAGTGCACTCCAGCCGGCCCCGCACATAAGAGCCCCAATTCCCTCGCCGCCCCGCGGCGCACACACACGCCCGCCAAAACCCAGGTTCCGAAAACCCACCGGCACTGGACGGAAATCCACGGTCGTGTCGCTCGAAGACGACGACAACGCAAGTGGCAGCAGTCGCAGCAACAACAAAGCAACAGTGTTGTTCCCGCTACTCCTACCGGTGTGGCGTTCCAGGTTCGCCACTCTCACTCATTTCGGGAAACGGCGTCCCACGCTAATCCATTGCGGTAGGCCAGGCCGCTCTGTCTCTCTCGCACCCACGCGCAACGCCCCACGAGTGTGACAGAGACGAACGCTGTGCACTTTTCAGAGCGAGAGCCAGGGCAGGGCCTCGGCAGGGCTTCGCGAACACGCCCTGCCGTTTGCATCGTTTGCAGCCTTTGCAGCTTTGCAGCGCACGGCGGGCGGGGCGGCAGGCGATCGCATGGCAGTGGGCCGAACCGGCAACACCGCGCCGCATCCTCGCCCAACCCGACCCGGCGGCGCAGCGGGCCAGCCAGCCAGCCAGCCAGCCAGCCCGCCCGGCCTGCCAGGCGGCCAGCCTCAGCCTCCAGCTCCAGCCACGGCTCCAGCCGCCTGCAGGCCTCCAGGCGGGCGAGGCAGCGCCCTGCCGCCCTGCGCCTGGCAGCATGCTCCAGGCACCACACTTGGCTCCAGCAGCATTCCCAAGTCCCCTTTCCAGTTTCCAGGAGGCAGGGCCGTCGCGCCGCCAAGCTGCATTTTATTTTCCACGTCCTTTTCCAGCCGGGGATCCACATCGAGTCAAAACACTGACACGGTCGCCGGCAGCGCGCAGGCCGCGCCTGGCCGCCAAAAACACCCTCATGACTCACGCCGTCGCGCGGAACGGCGGAGCACGGCGGAGCGGCGCGGCGGGGGAACGACAACGACGACGCGACGGCCACCTTGCCGCCGCCCGCGCGCCGCTCGCGCTTCCAGGAAGCCGACGACCCCTTTCCCCGCGCACCACGAGCACGGCGATGGCCACCGCAACCCTCTGCGCTCCGCCGCCAGAGCGGGCCACCTTCCAGTCGAAACTCCACCAGACCAGGGTTTCTCACCAGAATTCCGCCAGCGCTTTTCGTATAAACCTTTCCTGCCGGTGCTCAAGATAACCGGCCCGGCGAAGACTGGCGAGTGCCCCGCGCCCACGTCGACGTGACGACGGCGAGCACCGCGTCCCCCAGGAGCCCCAGGAGCTCCAGGAGCACGCCGTCCGCCGCATCAACTTGCTTCATTTCCAACAGCAGACGCGTTCGCTTTTTTGTCGCCCCGCCTCGCCCCTCTCCCTCCACCCATCCATCCATTGCCCCGGGGGAACTGATCCGAGGAAGAGAGAGAGAGAAGGAGAGGGAGATAACGCATAGGAGAACAGCTGCACAGGAACCCCAACGAACCGGCCGGGCATGCCTGCCTCCCCCTCCTCGCCGTGCAGTGCGGTCCGGCCGTCCGCCGCGCCCAGGCAGCCAGACAGACGGGCAGGCAGCCAGGCAGCCCGTCCGGCCGCTCGGCCGGCCGGCGGCGGGTCGCGCTCCCGTCTCCTCGACCTGTTATGAGCACCATGTATGTTTGAGTGTGAGTGAGTAAGCGCGGCGCGCGCGGGACGCGGGCCGCAGGGGCCGCAGGGGCCGCAGGCCGGCCGGGGCGGTAGGACCCTCCTCTCCTTTCCCCTGCCCCTCCCTTCACTCGTCCACGGCGGCCCTTCCCCGCTGCCCCAGGCAGCAGCCCTGCCGCCCCGCCCTGGCCCAGCACACGCAGTCATTATTCCACCATGATTATGAAAAAAACAGATCCACATTTTGTTCGTCGGCAAAATGGCACACATCCCACGCAGCAGAAGAAAAAAAGGAGCCAGCCGACAAAAAAAACACACACACACACTACATAAGGACAAAGATGAATGAATGAACGAACGGGAGAGGGAGGGAGAGAGACGGGGCGAAGCGATGTTGATCGCCGTGTGTCGAACGATGAATACATACTTGGCAAATCCCCACCAGGGTAAGGCATGGCGGCGGGGCCCAAAAAAAAAAAAAAGCGCGAAAAAAAATGAATTTAGCTTGGTATTTGAGCCCATGGTGAGGGTGTCGAGCCGCATGGCGCTGCGGCAAACTAAGGGGGAGCAGCAGCACACACACCAACTCACACACGCACACAGACACGGACAGGGGGTGGCATAATGCCCTACCTAACCGGGAAGTGCTCCAGGCGACTCCAGGCCAGGCAGGGCGCCTCCAGCACCGCCTTGTTTTCGCACGGCCTGCAGGCCTGGAGCAGTGACTCCAGTCGGACTCCATCGCCGGACTCCAGCGACTGGGCGACACGCCGTTCTCACATGACTCTAATAAACATTGCATTAAAATCCGCGGCCAGACAATGGCGCGGAAAAAGAGAGGCGCGAGCGTGGGGAGGGGGGAGGCAATGACACACGGAATAAAGCAGGCGGTGTGCAGCCCGACAACGAGATGGCATTTAAATTACAACAATGCAGCCTCCTCCCGCCGCGCCTGGCCGCGCCGCGCACGCTGCACGTGTTGGGCCGTGCAGCGTTGCAGCGACGGGACGGGCACCGCGGCACCGCGGCGACCGCAGTCGTGGGTTCGAGCCCCGCCTGGCCCCGCCACCGCACCGGCATGTTTCCACCGACAGTTTTTAATTTGCACAGTCGTTACGCGCAGCCTGTCTGCCTCTCTCGCTGGCGAACGCTGACGTGGTGGCGTCGGCGGGGGAAGCTGGAGCCGAGGCTGCAGCACAACAAGGCAGAGGCCGGGCCGCGATAACCGAGAATGCAAACACACCGATCGGCCCGTCGCGCCCCGCGCCCCTCTCCCGGCTGTTTGTGACAACGCTGATTGCCGCGACGGGCGGGGCGGAGCGGGGGCCCAAGGGGACCTCATAGAGAAGAAAAGGGGATCAGAGGCCGTCAACAGCGCGACGCGCCGCGACAGACGTCCGCCAAAGAGACTCAAGTGCCCTCACCGGACCGAGTCCGAGAGGGAGGCCCCTCCCGTATGGGTGCGAGAGAGACAGGCAAGCCGACCGGACCTCGGAATCAGCCAGCCGGTCCGTCACTCGAGCCAGGGGTCGTCAACGCCACAGGCCGCGCACGGGTCACTTGTCCACCACACTGTACCTGACATCCTGAGTTTCTACGGGCCATCTGCGTTGTGTTCGCCTCGCTTCCACCGAGCGCCATTTGGCACGAGCACGACACGCGAGAGCCGCGAGAGCGTCCCCGCCGATCTGGCAACGCAAGTCGGTCTTCTTGCCGAGAGTGCCGCGCGCCCCGCCTTTAGCCCCGCCGCCCCGCACGCCCACGCCCCCTTGCCGGCTCGGCCGTTCGGCCGTTTCTCCAGGCGCGATACTGCGCCTCAGTGCCTCGGTACCGAGGTACCTCGCTCACACGATACCCATTCCGTATCACGCGAGGCGCGGCGAGGCGCTGCCCAGTGCACTGAGCCAGCCAGCCCGCTCGGAGCGGCACAACAGACACGTCGAGACAGCGACAAGACGTGCGCCGGACTCGGCCGAGCCTTGCATGGAGCCCCAGCCACGCTGGACACATCCTGGACACCATCCTGCAGGACCCATCGCCTCGCCCGAGAAAAACATCCCGGAGCGAACGCCAGGTGCGGCAGCCTGCGCAGCCAGAGTCCTTGGAAGGCCCGCGAATCCTGGAGCCTGGAACGCTGGAGTGTAATCAGGCGGCGCTCCAGTCCAGCCCCTCTCCAGCCTCCAGCCGCTCCAGCCCGCATGCCAGCTCCCTGACGTGTCCGTCACGTCCGAGGCGAGGCGCAACGGGCAGCAGCGCGCAGCAACGCGGTGCCGCTCTATCGGTAACCAGATGTTAAATCACTTTCATACCGGCCAGCCGAGGTGCGGCGACCGCCATCCGCATGACGCAACGTGGCCACCGGTAGCCGAGCGTCCAGCGGCACTGCCACCGGCGCGGCAGGGCGCGGGTTCGCCGCCCGGTGACAACTGACGACTTTTCGACAACCCCAGTCTGCGCCGCTGTTTCGAAAGGCCGCCCTGGAGCGACTCCAGCCGTCTGCAGGGGCTGTCTCTCTCACACTCACGGGCCGAGCCTCTTTCCGGAGGGGTGCGAGGGAGACAGAGCGACTGCCGGGGCGCCTCGGTCCAGCGACATGCACGGCTCGACTGCCAGAGAAATGCCCATAAACAAGGCCGCCTCGAGGGACATGTCCTGCTGACGGCAAGTGTGTCCAGTGGAGTCTCCATCCGATAAGGCAAAGCCGAGACTACGTGACCCGTGTGGCTGAGGCCGCTGAGGCGCGGGTTCGAGTCCCGGTCGCGCCGCCCCGCCTTTTCGATCGCCGACCGGAAGCGTGTCGCGCGTTGAGGTCTCCGGCCGAGTGCCTAGGTGTGCCCGGCGACTTGAATGCAAGACCACCTGTGGCGCCGCCCGGCCCGCCCGCGAGACGCTGCCGCCCTTGACGTGCAGGGCCTGTCTCTCTCGCACCCCTGCGAAACGCCCTCCGTCGCCCTGCGAGCAAATGAGACAGACAGAGCGACGGAATGGGCCGGGTGTGCGTTGCACTGCGTTGCGGGGCGCAGCGAAGCCCGCTGCCCAACAAGGCAGAAAATAGTCGGTTTCACACGCGGCAGCCAGTCGGCAGCGCCAAGCGGCGGCGCCGTCGCGACGCGCACCGACCACGGCTAATTAAATTGCGGCGTGATGGTAAGGTTGCCACCCGGCGCGCAGCGCGGCGCAGCGCGCACCAAGTTCCCACCGACGTAACGAGAGCCGCCCCGCGCGCGCAGGCGTGACCCAGGTGGCAACCCGAGCGCCGCGCCGGCCGCGGGGGTGGCAACCCTAGCGCAACAGGTGGGGCGCAGAGAGACCCTGTCGGCCCGGGGGGCGTGGGTGGGCTGGGCCGGGGCAAAAAGCAGAAGGGCTGCTGGCTGTGCCTACACCGGATGTGCTCTGTCTCAGCCGCACTGCTTGCAGCAGAGCTTTGCCCTGCTTTGCCCTGATCGGCCGCTATCACGGCAGCACTTCGATAAGGCAATTGGCGATTCATTCGTTGACTCTGTCTCTCTCGCACCCCCTGACACCCCATGCTACGGTGCATCCTTGATCCGTCCGCTCCGCTCGGCCCACCCGCCAAGGCGGTCTTAATCCGCCCCCCTCCCCTTCCCCTTATCAAAACTGGCAGGAAAACTCGTCTGACAATGCGTTAGATCGGCGCCGGTTCGAAAATGGAAATTACCCCGTGCTTTGACATGCGGAGCGCTGAAAATCGGCGAAAACGGCGTCCCCGCCCGGGCCGGGGACACAACCCAGAGAGGGTGTTTAGCGTTTCGCCCGAGCGGCTCGGCAACCCGTTCGACACCCTTGTGCTGCAGAAACGTCTGCTGAACAACACACCTCCTCCGCGTTGGCAACCGTTTGGCTCGACTGACAACCCGCAGGTCCCGCAGGACTCGGGCAGCGACCACTTGTTGTAACCTCAAAGCAGCGTTTCGGTTTCAAGGCCCAAACACCGGCTGCTAACATTACAGGGACGCGTCCTGGGAACGCGAACTTACCTTGGACAGCGGGGACGGTATTCCATAAGCACAGCAGCAAGGCCGTTGTAACCAGAAGGTAATCCACAGGCTTCATGTCGGGGGTAACGTATCCTTCGGGTGAGCACTTTACATTATCTTGTTCCACAAAACACACACCACTCATTCAATTTTGAAACTAACACCACAACACTCTCACTCACTTAATCACAATTTCACTCCGCACCTCCTTCGTGCAAACGCGTTCACTTACGCACCTCCATGGGTACCACATTTGAGTTTCTAAACTTGACACTTTTTTTCACGCAGCCATCGCGGCGACAGCCAAGAACGCAGGCCTCGGGGCGGCCGAGACGCGAGGCGCGAGGGTACGCGGTCAGACGCAAGCTGACGAGCCGAAGCCGAGCGGAGCCGAGCGGAGCGCGCCACCGTCGGGCCCTCCGCTCCACCATTGTTCCAGCGCCCGGCAAGTAGTCCCGCCGCCGACGGCTGCGCCGGTATCGTTCCGCGCGCCCACTGTGGGAAAGTTCGCCACAAGTCCGGGCGAACGCCCGTCCCGGGAAAGCCGGCCCAGCACGCTCAAATAGACTGCTTCCACGGCGCTGGGCGGCTTTGGGCGGCTCGATTTGACGGAAAGCCAATCTGCGACACGTTCGAAGCGCCCGAGACGCGGACTGTGTTCCCGCGCGCAAGACGCGAAGAAGGCCGGCCGCGCGGTGGCACGCTGTAAAGCACGCTGGAGGCAGAGGGGTGGGGAGGGGTTGCAGGGGTGCTTTCGGCGCCTCCCGACTGGAGCGAGGGACGCTTCGGGTCGACTTCGGCTGTCTTCGGATGCCGTTGGGTATAGTGCGTTCGCGCTCTAGAAATTCGTTCACAAAGGTTTCAATGATTTAACGCACCGCTGCTTGACCGATAGGCTCCACAGTGCAGGTGCAGGGTGTCTCGGTACCGCACCTATCGCCTCTGGTGGCGAACTTGAAGGCCCCACGAATGAATGAATGACGCCGCTTGGTTTTCCAGGAAGCTTATTCAAATGAGATGCGCCCTTCGCGTATCACGCGGGCTTTCCCCGGTCGATCTGTTGCCCGGGAATAAGATTTTCACTTGTTTGTTGTGTGCAAACTGAACTGAGTGCTAGGTAAGCATAGATTAGTTTCAAGGTGGCTCCAATTACTCCAGAAGCAAGTGACACGCGTTTTTTGAATAATTGATCAAGTGACCAGCTGAATATCACCATGCCTTACGAACCACCCGTCGATGAAAACGACTTGAATGCCACAAATAAAAACATTATTGAACTGAAGAAGAAAATTCAGTTATCAGGTAGGGTGTAGTTATAGGTCCATAGTTACCTTTTCTCTTTAAAAAATAAAATAAAAGCTGATTTTTTTTATGGTAAATTTTCAGAGGGTCAGAGGAAAGCACATTATGAAGAATGTGAATCTGAAAAAAAGCGGAATGCAGAAAAAATTCGACAGTTGAAGAAAGAAGTGAAGGAGCTGCGCATAAAACTAAGTCAACCACCCACAGTAAGTAGGAATTCCCTAAGTGCTCCATAAGTTTTGAACTACTGCTGTAATTTTTCTCCTACCTTTTTGTAGTGTGATGGCAATGTCCTTAAAAAGTATTGTCAGAATCCCAAGGAAACCTGTGCCTTACGGGAGAAAAAAAATGAAGATGCAGTGGAAATTATGGATTTAAAAGTAATAGATTTGAAGAAAAAGTTAGATCTCCTACGCTTTAGATCAAAACAGGTAATAACATAAGGTCATGTGAGATCATTTGATCACACTTGATTGGTAAACCTTGCAAAATTTTGTTGTAGCATCAAGAAAAGATGAAATCACTTGCTGATGAATACAAGAAGCTTTTGACAAAGAAACAACAATCCCGCCTAATCAAAAATAAATCTGAGGCTCAAAAGGAAAGGGTATGTGCCTATACTTTTTTTTCATTTGGTTGTTTTTAGGGTCTTGAGATAAATTTTAAAGAAAGCATAATTCATTATTCTTCCAATTTACAGAATACACTGGAAAATCACATTCACAGAATTGAAATGAATATGATGGAAGCTGATCATGTAAAACGGAAATATTTGAGCATCAGGGCAAGTCTGCTGGATGACAGTGTAGAATTTGAAAGCAGTTTAAGAAATATGGAGGATGTGATTGTGAAACAGGATCAAGAAATCAAACATCTGGAGGTTTGTCATTTCACCTTGCCATGTTTGCAACAGGCTTTTTCAGACCCGCAGTAACTCTGTGAAGATTTTTTTTTTTTCTGATTAAATGACATTATTATACAATAATACTTTTCAAGGATATAAATAATGAAGCACTTGCGCTGCGAGATTCAACAAAATCTATGCTTTTGAGACAAGAAGCGTCTGCAATGAGTATAAGTAAGGCAAGAGAAAGGCAGCTCCAGGAGTTCAAGTGAGTACTTTGTGCTTAGTACTGTCGTTACATGAGAAGAATGAATTCTTAACGTAGGTGAATTGTTTGTAGGATGAGAGTAGAGGAACGTAAATCAGCGTTGGAGCAACTGGAAAGACGCATATTTCCAACTGGGCGACCAGTTATGCAGCGTGAAGATTCTCAGGGAACCCCTGATTCTGGTCAAGTTGCAGATGATGATTGTGCACGTAAAACAACATTCTATGAGAATGCTTTCTTAAAACTGAAGGAAGCCACAGGTACACTTGAAAATTTCCCATAGTCATGTACTAGATTCATAGATTTGTACACTGAGCTTGGTATGTTTCTGTTGCTTATTTTCAATGTCCACAGGGGTGACAGAAACAGAAGAGGTGCTTCAGCGATTTCTTGGGCAAAAGGAAACAAAGTCTCGACTCACTTACTTGAGAAAAGTTACTGAGGATGAGAAAAGAAAATTAGAAAAGCGCAAAGAAGTAATGATGGCTCAGCTAGAAGCCTTCAAATTTGCTGAAGTTAAGGATAAAGAAGTGTATGTATTCCAATTCAAGTCATATCATTCTTGCTTCTTGCATTTTCATGAATTTATTTTTCCCAGGAATGTGGAAGAAATGGAGCATGTGAAACTCAGCATAAAGAATAAGAAGACTGAAATACTTAAACTTGAGGAAAACATAAAATCAGTGTCAGAGCAACTTTGTAACATAAAAGATATTTTGCACCGAATTTCCAAGAAAATAGAGGTAAGAAAACTTTTGCCAATGAAGCAAGTTTGGTAAATGAGATGGCTCAAAGAAGTTGATGTCTAAATAATTCCACCTTACAAATGATGGACAGGCTATTGATGATGTCAAAGTTCCTGAAGCAACTGAAGACCTCCAAGAAGTGGAAATATTCCTCAAGATTCTGGAGTCAAAAATTCAAAACGCCCTATCTCGAATTAACTTGGTGGCGCAGCTACTTGATCAAACAAATGAAAATTCCCTTCAAGACTTGACTGACATCCAAGACAACACACTAAGTGTAGTTTCCTCTCAGATGCACACTCACCGCACAGCTGCTTTGATATCTGCAGTAGAACCTACAGCTCAGGTAAATATTTAATGCAACATTGAAGTTGAGCAATATTTCAAATGATTTATTGTAAATTTTTCCCCTGCAGGAAGGTCCATGCCCCGAAGAGTTATGGCAATTCTCGTCAAAACCAGGAGCTGCAGCCGGTGCAATGGGAGGTGCTACTGCATCCACTCGGAAGGATGTTTCAGCAGCAGCAGGCACACCAGCAATACCAGAGACTGATGAGGAGGAGGAATGTCCAACTCGCAGCTTTTTAAAGAGGCAAGCACAACTAATAGTTGATGCCAAATCCCGCAGGAAGGCCTTCAGAGGAGTGGCCCTAATAAAAAGCAGAAAGTAGAAGATCTTAAACGTTGTGCTTATAAAATGATTTTATTCATCACAGGAATAGTGTTTTCTTCTTCCTTATTAAAGGACATTGTATTAGATCGACAGATTAAGTTTGATTGCTAGTTAACCTGAATCTGACGATGGCATGAACACAGTACATGAGTTCAAGAAAGTATACTTCACAATAATTTCAAATCTGCACTGATGTGAGAACAAATTCTTAAATGATTTCCAACCTGTCATGACACATATACATAAAAGTTATGTTATCTTCAGTATTAATCAATCTTGATGAAATTCAAGACATTTAGGGATGTCGACCTTCATGAACCCAACAGAAGGAGAAACAAACAAAACAAACAACAATTAAGTCCAACTAGCTATTCCATCAAACCTATCTACAACAAAATTTTAGAAATACAGACATTAACTTCTAATCCAAGTTCTCAGTGCACCCTGTGAAACACAAATCATTAGGAATTTCTGAATTCCACCCCTCAAATAACATAACAAAGCTGCAAGTTCATTCTCAAAGACACAAACATCACCAATTGCTGCTGAGTGCTAAGAAATGCACAATTTCCTTACACTTAAAACATAGAAACCTGTGGTTGTTCCTATAACTAAAATATCACAGAAATAAAAGATATTCAAATGAAAAGTAATGTTTCCGATGCACAGCAAGAGAGTTAATTGTAATACCAAAACATAAAAGTATGAAAGTATTTCAATACAATTTTAACTTGAAATATTCTCTAAAAGGAACAGTATGGACCAATGCCCAAGAAAACCCCAACCATCATCTGATAAATGCTGCTACAATTGAACCAACTCACACTATAACCCTCAAATTAACTCTCTTAGAAGAGAACCATATTAGTAGCAAGGCAACAATATGAAAGCCTCACTTCCAGAGCACAAATTTACCTAAGTACAAAAATAATATGTTTCATACAACACAAGATAATATTAACACCAATTACTTTACCCTTCCTTATGGTCCCTTTTTTGTACAGTAGATAATAAACACCAGTGGATAAATAAGTTTTAAAGGCTCCTCACAGCTAGGTACCTTCCTTGATGGTACGATTCAACTTTTGGCACAAAGAGATTGCGGCAAAAGTACACAGAGAAGCAAATTTCTTATTTGCCATATTACCCCAAATTAAATTTGAGTAAATTATAGAGTAAGACCGAAAATTTGTCACTCCTCACATTGGGTAATTTTAGTTTGAAACTGAAATACTATTAAATATAATACTATGAGGCAAGGCCCTCAGATTTAAACCAAGCAGTCTCTACAGTCCATCAGATGAACACATTGTGGTAAAATGACACAGACAATTTTAAAAGTAAAGTAAAAGAGCAGCACTGGTAAATCAACAAAGACTTATTGTGTCTTTGAATGCACTACTTTGTAGGATAGGTTAACACTTCAAGTAAGAATTTGTGGAGTGGTTGCCTTAATTCAGTCTACAACAATACAGCAAGTACCATACATATTTAAACCACAAACTATTACAGTCATCCATATAATTAAAATAAATCTATGGCAGTGGTTAGTCATAATTCATAGTACAATGCCTATATACAGAAAACTTGCACCACTCAGTTAAAAGAATTAAGTTTAGGTAAAAGAGAGGGGATAGGGAGTGGGGTGGAGGGAGGGGATTGTAAGGACACAAGGAAAGCCTTAGGGGATTAAGGGAGAAGGAGTTACCATACTTTGAAGGTTTACATGCACAGAATTCAACAAATCAGATCACTGAGGAGTGGAAGCTTTAATGGCCTTCATCTAAGCCAATTTTTTAAGTGGGAAGACTTTATCTAGAACCTCTATGACCTCTGAAAAACAGCAGTTCTTAACTTCCAGATGCGGTAATTTAATTACATTGAGGGGAAAACAAAACCTTTGAGGGGCAAACAAAACCTGATAACCTATTTGCTACATTTCATAATGCGATGATTGATTGATACCAAATGATTCTGTACAACTCCACAATTTTCCTAGGCTCTTTGACATCATATCACAGCTTGTCATTAAAATGAGCTAATACCTGAACCTTATGAGATTTTTAAAAAAAGAAATTTTGTTTACAAAATGGTTTTGGTCAGAAAAAAAAATATTTTGGACTGAAAGCCACATTGCAAATACATAATAAAAAGATAATAGCAGTAACACGCGATTCGCAAACATGATTTTGGCTGGATATTCCCATACAGAGACAAAATTATTTCTGTACAACAGAAAATTAAAATTAAAAGGTCAAGAGTTAACAACATGTGATCCTTCTCTTCAGTGATTTAAAAAAAAATGATCAGTGAATACCTAGTTCAAGAAGATAAAGATTGAATCTAGGCATAGCAAGGTGGTATGAATAATTAGTTAACTTAGGCGTTACATGTTTTGTGCCATACTGTCACAAAAATCACAGTCCAAAAAAAAAGTGAAACAATGCACTGGTTAATGTATTGAATGAAGAAAAATTGAAAGTGTATGGTAGAAGATGGGAAAACTTAAGACTGGACAATTATCTAAACACACAATAAAAAAAAGCATCAGAAATTAAAAATGCACAACGAGTCAGATAAAAACAACTAAAATAGGACAATTTCCATACTTCCAAAATATACTACAATACCCTTTTTAAAGCACATGGAAAAGAAACCTTTGGGAATGATGCAATTACAAATCTGAAATATGAAAACCTGAACAAATGTCCCAAGTAGAAGGTGAAACATATTGTACCACCAGGAGCCTGGAGTTTAAAACTCTTATCACATTAAACAACTATGCGCTAGTCTAAACTTTGGATGGTTGAATGAAGTAAAACCCTATCATCATACATACTATAATGAATAGTCCCATTGAATAAGGTACTCAACTCCATCTGCAGTAACTCTCCTACCTTTTACTAAAAACTTCTCCCCTGAAGCAATTCGATTGCGAGCATTGAATATGGACTTAATGTTTCTCTTGACATCAGATACTGACATTTCCTCAGGGCGTGCAAAGGTGGAACTTGAAGATGATGAAGTCTCCCCTTGAGGGAGGTGTACATCAGTAGTAGTTTCCGGAACAATAGGCTTGTGAGGACTGCGGAGTAGTTTGCCACCAACAATACGCTTCTCCAACTTCTCACCAGAGTCCAAGTGCACCGTTTTGGTTCCAATGGTTTGATTTGACTGGAGACGCCTTAAGCGTCTTCTTTGTTTAACTTGCCCATTCACAATTTTGATATCTTTCTCACTTAGTTTCCTCTTCACAGCACGCGCTTGTGGTGGTTCATTGATAACAGGGGTAAGTCGAGGCAGAGAGGGGAGCAGAAGGTCCTGTGGATCCTTTTGCAGGACTATGGGGGCCCCTATCAGGTCAGCTATTGTAGGTAGACTTGAGGGTCGAGTTTCTGGGGGACTGATGGAATCTTCTTCAAATTCAGTGTCGGCTGGTGTTGAAGAAACTGAGGGCATAATGGATTCAGTAACTGGCGAAGCTACTGATGGTGTGACATCCAATCTTGTGCATGCAAGAGGGGTTTCTACCAGCTCTTGGTGTCCTGTATACTCAGATTCAAACTGAAATTTTAAAAAAAGGAAAAGAAAATTATTTCTGGTGCAAACAATATCAGTTTTCATAATGATAACAATAATAAAATTAATAAAATTGATAATAGAAAAGTAAAATTAGCACTGAAAGAAAAATGCACTTACTTTCTCAACTTTTAAAACTACATCCGTCTCTGCTACAATTTCATCTTTGTTTAATGCAAGTTCTTCAACAAATGGTTTCTCTTCTACTTTAGGCTCTTCATTTAGTGTAATTGTGAATTTCTCTCGACCGTCTTGGCTGTCCTCTAGGGATATGGGCACTGAGAGGGACGTACTTTCCTCTCCAACACTTAAATCACTTTCTTCCCCACTTGAATCGTAGCCATCTTGGCTTGCATCATTTTCATCAAAGCTTTCCTGTGAACAGAAACACATTAGATTGTTTTTAAAATAACTGAATAATCAAGGATTGTAATGAGTGAAAATAAAACAGATACAATGTATGAAAAAAGCGGCTTCAAACTTACAGCATTCAAGGAGACACAAGTGTCATCTTCCGAAAAACTTGTTTGACTGTCAAGAGAGTCATATCCATCTTGGCTGCTGTTTTCCAAAACGTCATCACAGTTTCCTGCACTCAACAATTCTTTTTTCCCAAGTGCTTTACTTCTGGGAGAGACCTTATTTCGATTTGCTCGTCGGTTGTGTCGCAATGATTCTTGAAGGGCTAGCCGATTAGAAGCACAGAAAGCAGAGGACTTTTTGGCATAACCAATGTAACTATCCATGGGCACCTGCGTCATAAATTCAGTGATCAAGAGTTTAAAAAATAACTCAAGACATATACATACGAAAGTTACTTTGCCATTAACTCACCTTTTGCCCATTCACTGAAATAGTTGATGAAAACTTGTGGAGCAGAATACTAGGGTCAAGAAGATGAATGCCTATGGCAGCTTCTCGCAGATTTCTTGAAATATTAATAGGAGCACATGGAGACTGGCCAAGCATCAAGCAATAGTTAAACTGAGACATTTCACCATCTGGTTGCAGTACAGTATCCTTCCTCATTAAATACTTTGCACTGTGAACAACAAACAAAGGTTAATAAACAGAGCCAACAACAAAAAAAAAAGAATCAACTGAACTAGGAAAATAATGGCTCTTGATCAACTTACTCTAAAGGTGGCCGAAATGTAATATGGCACTTTTTCCACCAAGACTTCACAGCATCATCTGTAAGAGGTCGAACTGGGGGCAAGGAAAATGCAATTCTTTTGGGAGGAACTCTATTTCGAAGGCCCCAAATCCGCTTTTTAGTATTTAACTCCTTTCCAGATTTAAAACGGCAGTTTCTGTAAATTACAATAAAAAGAAATGATCAGTATATGCACAAAGAAACTTGGATGGATTATTAAGAGTCATGAAGAAGAAAGGAAAGTACTTTGTTGAGTTATCTTCTAGCATCTTCAGTATAAATTTTCGCAGTTCTGAATCACTGCACTTTACAAGCTGAAAATAAAAGTAACTCCATCATATTTTTGTTTACTAGTGTAGTACAGGAAGTAACTGTAAGCTTGTATAGCAGTTAATACCTGAGCAGGAATTTGCAGATAAAACCAATTATTTTTAACATATGGAATGATCTCACTGTCAACATCAAAGTACTTTTTCTTTTTGAACAATATCAAGTTGAAAATTACAAGATGCACAATGTCTACCCAGCCAAAATCAAACCTTCGTAAGAACTCATCATCATTGCACACAGAACACAAAAAAAGATACAACCTAAAACAAAACCAATACATTATTAAAAAAAAGAACCAACTTCAACCCAAACCAGTGGAAATAAGTATAAATTATTGAAATAAATCTTGAGAACTTTATCACTTACTGATCACCACAATATAGAGGAAAATGAAGGCAGGATAGGCAGTCTTGGTGAAACCATTGGCGGCAATATGCACACTGTAGCATTTGTATATACCAGTCACCAGGTTTTCCACAGTAGCAATACTGCTGACAATCATTTACCCTGTGTGACTCATCCCACACCAAGGATTGCAACTGCAAAAAATGATTGTTGTTACTGTCATCTCAAAATAGATCAGCATTCAAATTTTTGTCTATTTATAACTCACAGAATAAGGCAGTTCACGAATGATGGGCTTCTTCTTTATTGGGCTAGGAGGGGCATTCGATGTACATGGCACACGAGGATGGTGCTCAGATATTGCAGCCGACACTGATATACTGGCGGCGGTTTTAGAAGACAGTGTGCTTGGCAGGGATGCTGGTAAGGATATTCTGAGCTCAGCATTAGCATGAGCTGAGGCTAAGCTAGGCCTGCCACGCTTCTTCTTCAGCGTTTTGTTACATCTTATACAGAGCCACTTGGCTGCAGGGTCTACTGGGACGCTTGGCTGCAAAAATAAGAGCATAACAGAATAAACACAATGTAAGCAATGGGTGATAGTTCTCAAATAGGATTAATGTTGGTTGATGACTTTACCTCTAAACATGATCTGTGATAACCTCGTCCACATTTGGGGCATCTAACAACATTTTGGTCAATTTTCTTACAAATAACACAGAGAATTTCCTCAGGGTCATCTTTAACTCTTTGCAACTCATTTAAGTGGGCCCAGCATTCCTTGTTATCCAGAAAACGCAACATGCATTTTTCTGTGGCTCTGTCAATCTGAAATAAGTGTTTTCATAAAAACTAAACAATTAACAGAGATGAAAAGAGAGAAGATGTGAAAAGAGACCAGCACAAGTACCTGCACAATTGTACCCATAAAAAATTGACCAGTGTGATTTCGGTCAACAAGGACATCTTCACCTTCGACAAACATGGATGTGGTGCTGTCAGGAGCCGCAGGGGCGTCCTCAATTCTTGACTGTTAAACAGAGACCCAGCTATAATAACACAACTACCAAGAATCCTAGGGATTAAATTTTATTTTCACTATTTTCAGCAACTCACAAAGAGACATAAATTCAATTAATAGGGGCCCTAGTTTAGCATCATAATTACACATCAGATTACATCCTGAAAAAAAAAAGATGCCTTCAAATGATGGCCCTACTATCAACTTCTACAGGTTATTACCTTCTTAAAATTCGGTTGTCTACATAAAAGTACATCAAGAACTTTCTGTGGTATTCGTTCTAGAAGTACATAGCAACCCTGTTTAACATTTGTCATGTTTGCATTCTGAAGTTTGCGGATATTGCTGTCCTAGGGTATATCCTACAGCATTCAAATTGTTACATTGTATTTCTGCACCTGTAAATGAATCAATAACATCTTTGCAGATGTGGCAATACGAAGAGTTTACAAAATTACTTAAGGAAATGTCAAGCCTCAGTATAATTAAGTATCTGTGAAATGGACATTTAAATTTTAAAATATAAATATTTATAAAAAGTTAAAATATCTTGGAAAAATTATCAAATGCAAGCTATGAAAAAATAAGAATGGGGCACAATGAAACGGCACAAAAGCTTAGAAAATCACAAAGCCACATTACATCGAGTAAATATGCCTTGAAATTAGAAAAAATAAATAAAAGACAGTGCTTTAAAACAAAAAAGCAACAGTGACAAACCACCTTGCCACAAACATAAAGGTCAACACAGTAAAAGCAAAAACAAAGAAGCATGATTGACCCTTTCAAAGCAAGTCTTAAAGTGACAAAAAAAGGTGGAAAAAATTAAAAAATATGAACGATCAATGGAAGCATTGCCCCGAGAATGATCTGAATGTAAGACAATCATTCAAAAAGTGGTGTTTCTTTACATCCACTCTCGATCCTTGCATGCCACAAACACAAAGAACGAAACCCGCACATGCACACATACAAGTAACAGTTTGAATGCTTCCAGACAAAACAATAGCCGGCTAACATGCAAAACCCATAAATTCTACTTTGACACATAAAATCTAGTAAATAATTAAAATTCCTTTGCTCTAAACAGAGCCTTTGGAAAAAGAAATAATACACTTGCACTAACAGAACGAAAAAAAAATTCTAGCATTGAACTAAAAATAAGAATTTTTTAGATTGGATTGTGCTTTATTAAAAACACAACAGAGGCATTCTTCAACACTTTGTACCTAGGGTCTAAACATAATCAAAGGACAAGAACATTGACTCAAACTAAGGGACTAAAACTGACTATTGATACATGACAAATAAAACAGTGTGCCTTTATGATTGGTTAAAGTTGTAAGCCCTCTCTCTGTTAAAATTTCAAAAAGGATGAATTAAAATTGCCTCTGCTCACCTTCAAGAAAACAATGCTGTGTGTGTCAGTCATTGCAGACTGCACCAATCAACTGGGGTGCATTGGCACCAACACTATTTTAATTGTACTATCCATTAGTAGGAAAATGCATTTCAAGCTTGTGATGAAGTGCGTATGTCTGAAAGAAATGAGATCACATCAGCATGACATTGATATGCATAAGAAGAAAACCTAAAACATGGAACACAATCTGGAAAACCCTTCTCATGGTGTTATGATTCAGTTACCCATTTGTTTTCTGATGATCCAGTCACATCCAAGTTATTGCTTTATTCTGGTCAACACCTTACCTTCAGTTGTTGTCAGATATGAGTCACTCCACTGTCATTCAGTAGCCTCTCAAATATTTCCAAGTCCCAAAGTCTTTCCTGGTAAGAATCAGCAGTGCCTTCCCCTTCACCTTTAATCGCCCAGTCAAATGTCCATTCGAGCAAGTCATCTATCAGACATTTACAGTTAACCTATTCGGTGAGTCAGTCGTCTTCCAGACAATTTCTAGTTTCAGGGTGATTTACCTTTCAGTTAGAGGACCCTTACCAACACTCACGTAGCCACAAAAAAAAAGCAGTTGTATACACAGAGCTTTGTTCCAAACACACATCACTAGAAACGTAAAGAGCTGATTCTTTCAGAAAATGGAAACTGGCCACAGTGGTACAATAAAAGAAGTAAAGCGTTGTTGCATGGTCAAACAAATGAGGCCTTTCACAGTGATTAGACTCAAAATAAAGCTCTTATCGTTGTCCACTAAAATTAAGCAAGTGACTTGAGAAGTCAAAAAGAAAATTGCGATATTATTCCTTAGATCCAAGGTTTAAAGTCTGCCAAGAAATTGTAGCCATTCGAAAAAAGACAACAATTTAAAGCCGGAGAGAGACAACCAAAACATTAGGAGGGTCCGAGGCCTGACCGCTAACCTATCTTATTGAAAATGTTTACTGATGGGCGGCCGGGATAATTTACCTGTGCTTCTTTTTCCCCTTTCAAAGGAAGCCTGTGAGGCCTGATGGGCCTGCTCGTGGGGCAGAAGGCGAAGACCGTGCTCCAAACAAGCCTTGTTTTACATAGCGCTTGAAAGAACGACGGTAAAAACCGCCGGGAAACAAAACTCAAGGGCTTCGATGGATGCACGAAGGTAGATGATGGTGGTCTCGCTCGCACCGATGTCGGTACAAATGTGTGATTGCGGTGCGGGGATGAAGTTTACAGCAGTTTCCGATAGAAGCGCCCCATCATCCATTAATAATGTACACAAATTAAAAAGCTACAAAAGGGGTGAACGATCGCTAGCTCACCACCACTCACACACACTGACGCGAACGAACCTCACCCCCACCATGCCCCCACCCCCTACACACACACACAGACACGGCCAGAGACACTCACACATGTACACAGTAACAAACGAAAACCAACCAGAAAGAAGACTGCGTCGTTTTCTCTAAGGATTCCAGCAACAAATGTAAGGCATTGTTCAAAACCACATCTGCTGAATGGCGAGGGGCAAATTCCGGGTCCAAAAAAATGTTAGCTGTCTCGTCTCTTCGGAAGAAGAACAAAACACATTGCCCGAACTGCAATCTCGATCTCTATCTGGTAGATTTGCATAGCAGCTGTCTTTCTGCTTCTGGCGTCTGCTAACGTCAGACGTCAGCTCGTGACAGTGCATGCAGCACAACAAAAGGCTGTATTTTTAAATGTATCTTGAAAGATTCTTTAAGGAGACAGTTTCAAAACTTGGGAAAAGCTCCCAATTTGTTAGTCTAATACCACCCGATATGTTCGAGTGTCGGTGACGAGTCGCATTTTAGGAAATTCTCATGGTCAAGGTTAGGGTGAGACGACGCGGGAATCCACACGAAGTAGAAGACCCACATAAAATTCGTCAATATGAACGCATTACGGTTGTATCAAAATGCGTACAAAAACAAACCTCTAATAACGCACGCCATAGAAACAGGTAAGTCTGAAGGACATTGTTGCATTTCAAATCTTTATGCAGTTGCATGCTGGCCTGAGTCATACCACAGGCTGTTTACTCAACTATAACTGATTACATGTGTTACACAACTGGAATGATTTCCCATGCACTAACAGTTTCTGTTCCCCAGGGATCATAATGACTTCAGCGGATTTTATATCACAACTTGTGGTTGAGAAAAAGTTGTTGAACTCTGTTGATGTGGGACGATCACTGAGATTTGGTGTGATAGGTCTTTGCATTGTGGTTGGTGTCACCTTTTCCCCTACCCTGCTTTTCCATTTCATGATTTGTACCACCTCACTGTGTTTCCATGTCTCAGGCACCAGGTAGGGCTGCATGGTATAAAGTCCTGGAGAAGAAACTCCCTGGCTCAACTCCAGCTACTGTGTGTAAGAAACTAGCCTTAGATCAAGTTTGCTTTGCACCACCATTCGTCCTTGTCATTTTGACTTCTGTGTGCTTTGCTAATGGTATGCATCCACAACAAGTAATGCAAAAGCTTCAGAATTCATACACTGAAATCATGCTCAACAATTTGAAGGTAAGCATCAATCCTCCTCAATCTTCATCAGAATCCTACTACCATTAACAAGATTCTGCTTCTGCAGGTATGGCCTTGTGTTCAATTATGCAACTTCTATCTAGTTCCTCCACATCTCAGAATGACAACAGTGCAGTTTGTATCACTCCTATGGAATATCTATTTGTCATGGAAAGCAAATGTAAATAAATCAGCATCATGAAAATCAAAGGGTCTTCTTTAAGCAACAACACAGGATGAGGGTTTTATTATTTTATTTCCGTCAGGCCATAGGCAGATGCAGCTTAGAACCTTAGTCGAACAGACCGAAGCCCATATCGTCATCCTCCTCCTCTTCACTCTCTTCCTTCTTCTTTTCCTCCTTCTTTTCAACCTTGGCAGCAGCAGCAGGAGCTGCGGCAGCGGCGGCTGCGGCGAATTTGGAAGGATCCTGCAAAGTTATAAGCACAATTAAAATATATCGAGACACACAACGTCAATGCATTTACATGTAGAAATCCTCGTCAGACAGCCGTAAGGCCAATTTCAACTGACATTCTGACTTGCTGGAGGGTTCTGCTATTTCTAGCGCCAGCAAGGGAACCAGAAAATTCAGACACAAATTGTTTACAT
The DNA here is from genome assembly GCF_012932325.1 of Thrips palmi. Classification (NCBI taxonomy): domain Eukaryota; kingdom Metazoa; phylum Arthropoda; class Insecta; order Thysanoptera; family Thripidae; genus Thrips; species Thrips palmi. Next base: position 7,654,588 of record NW_023144623.1, read on the forward strand.
CATGCTAGAGGCAATAAAGACTGATCAACCCAAATCCAGAATCTATCAATTAAGCAGGGTAATTACAGACTAGCACTTAGTAAGATGTGAACAGCACCAATTCTGTGAAATGAATTAATGCAGAAACCTCTGGTCTGGCCTCACCTTATGGTCTAGAGTCGGCTTTGAAAATGAGAAGCCTGTAATCAACTGCATCTCAGCAGCAGCAGATTCTGGATATGGACTACTCTTAACAAACTAGAGTCTAGTCAGACAGCCATAAGGCGAATTTCAACCAGTGTTCTGACTTGCTGGAGGGTTCTGCTATTTCTAGCGCCAGCAAGGGAACCAGAACATTTAGACGTGAAATGCTTACATCATACTAGACATTATATCAGGGACGCGGTACTGAGTTGTGTAGAAGACATTCAAAAAAATACAAACCTTCAAGTACTCCTTGACAGTCTTAGCCTCCTTGAACTCCACATCCGTCACAGCAGCCACAGCCAACAGGTTCTTGAAACCGTTGATGACAGAGTGAGGTACAGATGCGACAGTAGGATAACCAATAGCCAAGCAAACTGAAGCAAGGCGGGCAACACCCTACACACAATGAAAAGAAATTTATTAGCATCTTGGGTGGATTTTCAAGTTTGAAATGTAGATGTAAATGAAGACATACCTCCATGAACTTCACACGCAAGTCTTCAGGCTTGATGTCAAGGATCTTAGGCTCAAACATGGTGCCAGAGTCATAGACCATCTCAACAATCAAACCATAGTTGAAGGGTGAGATGTTAAGCATGTTAAGCAGTGTGGCTTCGCTGGGGCCCACCTTGTCACCCTCCTTCAGAATGTGGACATCATTCTGGAACGCAAATAATTCAGTAAGACAGGACACACACAAAGCAAATCTCACAGGACTTTACATAATAGGGATACACTTACGATAATTTCAATGGTACCCTTAGCAATCTTGGTGGGGATGGACAGAGCCTGGAAGAAAGAGGTCTTCTCAGGACCAAGACCAGTGTTCTGGGCGGGAATGATGACAGGGCATGGCGCGATGGCACCAGCACGGGCAGGAGCCTTGACCTTGTTCTCCACCAGCTTGTCACGGACTTCAACAAGGTCTGAGCGGGTGAAGACAAAGCCCACGTTTCCACGGATGTGAGGAAGAATCCTGGAAACCAAGAGGAAAGTCAGATCAATAATGATAAACAGGAAAACAAGAGAATGGTTGGAGGGAAACCTGAAGTCGATTTCAAGATTGCAGTGAAACAAATAAAGAGCACAGGCTTCGGTTGTACTGATTCTCCAATGATCAGAATTAAGTTTCTCTTCAGATATCGATCCGACGGCAATTCCTATAATATGGATCATCACTCAAAGGAGACAGACAGTAACTATGAATACATAATTATTGTATGTTCTGAAAACCAATTTACAATGGATCAGAGGGCATGGTAACTTCAAGATACGAGTTTTTTCCATTGATCAGAATGAAGTTAATCTTCAGATTTCGATCTGACGGCAATTCCTATAATTTGGATCATCATTCAATGGATACTAACAGTGGGTAGCAACATTAATGAAGTTCTCCGATATTCAGAACAAGTATTTCTTCAGATATCGATCCGACGGCAATTCCTATAATTTGGATCATCACTTAACGGAGATAGTCTCATCGGGAAAAACAAAATATCCAAGTGGTAAGTGAAATTTTAACCCCTGATAGTAGTTCTTGGCTTAACTGTCACCAGGAGACGTGATGACAATAATACTACAGCAAGCCAGAAACAAGTAAAGAACAGCAGGTGTGCAATGTCCAGCGATGTCAAACTGAGTTCTCCAAGAGTCAGAATCAAGTTAATCTTCAGTTATCGTTCTGACGGCAATTCCTATATTTTGAATCATCATTCAATGGAGATATCGCTAACCTTTGAACTACCCAAACCAAAACTGGCGAATTCAACAACAAGAGGACAAGAGCACCAACAAGAGAGTGAACCAAACGACACTCACCTTTCCAGAGCAGGGTTACGCTCCAGATGTCCACGGATGGCCTTGCGCATCATGGTGTTCTTACCCATGAGCACAACGGCAGTACCCCTCAAGCTCATACGGATCTGCTGCATCTGCTTGGAGCCGACATTGTCTGCTCCCACGATGAAGCACTTCGGATATTCATCCAAAAGTTGCTGATGACATACAAACACAGGTTAGTCTTGATGCGTAAAGGAACCCATCAGTTAAATGGGGAGGGAGACATTTTCTAGATACTTACGACAATCTTGCTGAAGTAGCTCGCCTTCCATGTTGCCTTATCCTCCCTACCCATCTTGAAGTGGAATAGGGATACCTTAAGTGTTTAAGGACTGCAACAAATAAAATGAAAAGTTAAAAATGAAACAGGACATGCGGTGACACTGGAGTCGCTACTGTGCAGGAGGTGACTGAGGTTAAGAATAAGAAGGACAATAAATACGCGAGCCAACAAGATCGATGCAACAAATTCATCGGGTTCAAAGAGTGCCTAGCAGAGGACTTACAAATTAAGTTAAAATCAACTGGAAGTTGCATTTTTGGAAAACGTGACCCGAACATGTTCTTTAACCTAGCGACGCGGCAAGCGGTTGATATATAAGTTCGAAAATCCCATAAAATCGGGACTGCGTGCAAACGTCTCATGATTCGGAAGAAAAGAAGGGTAATTAGTGGACTAAAAAATGAGAGAAATGACGCTCAACTCCAAAAACTTGCAAAGATTAACGCGGATAAAATTTGAGATGGGACAGGTACTTACTAAGACCGGAGTAGACACTGGAATGAGACCGAATCGGAAGAGGAAGGACAACGCCAACGCCGAAAAGGATGTTATGGTTGGTTTTCCCATCTTCTTCTTCCGATGTTTGGAGTAAGGAATTTTTACATATTTCACGGAGAGAGAGTCTTTTCATGGTCTGTTTGAGTGTTTTAATTTTTCCAATTTCTAATTCAATGCTTCGGTAGTGACGAACGTCACAAGCAAGTTTTTAACTGTGGATAGCTCATCTCTGCTTATCATTGCAAGGGACGTTTCACGTTTCCAGGGGGCGTAAAGGCAGACCAATCAGAAACCTTGACGTGTAGTCGGCGTAGTCTGTTTAAAAATGTCACTATTTGATAGAAACACAATGTCGAAAAATCTGAATATTTTGGTTTTACTGTGTGTTATTTTATTTTTTAATCACGCCTTAGGTTAGTACATCTTAAAATGACTCAAGTGTAATGTTTGTTTGCTGTGTCACCGCTTTTGAATTGCTGTGGGGCTCTTTTGGTGGCTCCTTACCCCTTGGCAGTTCAGCTTCCAGTCATTTTTATTCTGTTCATCCAAATTAATTTTTCACCTTCAATAATATTTTTATTTTTCTCTTTCTTCCACTTTTTTATTTTCATATTGGCCCTTACTAGTCTCTTCTCGAAAGTACCTTAAGTAGTAAAGGTTAGAAACACCTTTGCAATTTCTTCATTACAGAAAATAATTTTGTTCCACCCAATACCATTGATTCAGTAATAATTCGTTGGAAACTCCAAGGGTTCCCAGGATATTACATTTGCTGATTCGTGCATTCACTCATGCTCAAGGTGTATTGTTTGTTTGCAGGAAAGAGTGCTCGTTATGTATCTTGTGGATCAGTCCTTAAGCTTATGAACTCTGCCACTAAAGTTCGCTTACACTCTCACGATGTAAAGTATGGAACAGGTAGTGGTCAGCAATCGGTTACAGGGGTAGAAGAAAAAGATGATGGCAATTCTCACTGGGTTGTGAAAGCTGAAAATGGAAAACAGTGTACTAGAGGGTAAGAATAATTGTCTTTAACTATGTTTTACCCGTCTCTTTTATCAATTTCATCTAACTTATTTTTTGTTTTTTCCTACTGCAGTGAACCAATTCAATGTGGCTCCATTATTAGGTTGGAACATCTTTCAACAAACAAAAACCTTCATTCACATTTATTCCCGTCTCCTATTTCCAACAAGCAAGAGATTTCTGCTTATGGTTCAAATGGTATGATTCTCTAGCCAGCATTTCCAAAAATGTCGAAAGATGCAACTTCTAACTGTATTTTTATTTAGGTGTGGGTGATACTGGGGATAACTGGAAGCTGATTTGTGATGGATCATTCTGGGATCGCAAAGGAGAAGTTTCTTTTCAGCACATAGATACCGATGTGTAAGTTTCATTTCTTTAAGCCAGTTTTAATTTCTGTGCATTTTAATATCAATAAATTAACTTTATTTCTTGTTTCAGTTACCTCGGGGTATCTGGGCGTCAATTTGGGCGTCCGATCAGTGGACAAGCAGAAGTTATTGGGGACTTTTCTATATCATCATCATCGCAGTGGCTTGCTATGGAAGGTCTCTTTATACATAAAAATGAATTTGATTCAAGAACAGTTTCTCATGATCCCTCTGAACTCTAGTCAAAGTGTTCCATCTTCGACACATTTTCTGCCTGTGATTCTGTCTTTATGGTATTCCATTAAACCTACTGTAGCGGAGTATTTGAACAGACTAAATTTCTTCGCCATTAACTTTTGAGAGTGGGCTCACGACAGAATTCTGCTGACAGAACGAGTAACTTTCATTTATTTATTTTATCTTGGAAATATTGTAAGTTTTCTGTAATAGGTTTATTTAAAAACTGATTTTTTGTTTGTATGTGAATTTCTGGTTGAACCAGTATATCATGGTCCTTTTTATTATTGCCAGTGGCTCATTTATTTCAATTGTTTTTGTTTCTTGTTTTTGAAAACTTATTGACATATGGAATGTACTAGTGGTGTGAATCTGTTCATTGTGATGTTTTACTTACAAAATTGTTAATGATTCTTGAGACTGATGACATCAAGATTGCATTCCAATTTGATTGTCACTGTAAGTCAGGGCATATGCATAATTTATTTGTATTACTTAAATTTGCCACTGTTAAATGACGTGGAGAAATAATTGATTTGTGTTGTAGGATAGTAATTGTCAACTGTGACTTATTGGTTGCTGCTTTTATCAGGCTGTACTGTAAGATTTTCTGATTTCCACTTCTTCACTTTAGATCTTGTGATGTATCTCTGCCCAAGTAAATTTAGGTCTACATTAATTGTATCCAATACAATAAAAAGGGAAAACAAACAACAGCTTTCTTATGTGTTATGTGTTCTAGTGAAATTTTGGTTTTGTACAATATTTGTAGCAAACGTTACCGTGTTCTTTCTTGCAATTTGTAATTCACAATTTGAGTCTTGTCTGTGGCAGGGTTCTTCCCTCTGAAGTTGTCTGAAACAAAGGTGGCCAAAATAACAATTTCTGACTGTTTCAAAAATAAAGACAAAGAAAGCAATTTGCATTTTGTTTTGTATTAAGACCAAACTCAGACCTTGTATGTGATTTGATTGGTGAATCTCTCAGGAGACCTGCATGAAATTCTGTCCACAGCCCCTGTCTCTTCATCGCTTGCAAATTCCTTGTCATGGCGAGCCTTATTAGGGCAGTGTCTGCGCTTCGCGGATGAGATGGGCTGCTGCAAAAATATTTCAAATTACAGTAGAGGGCACCATTTGTGTTCAGCAATCCAACTTGAGTGTACCTTCAGGGAACACACCTGGTAGTGACTCCGCTGCTGGTTGTGAAGGGAGTGGTCCCACACCTGGCTCGCAGGCTCGCTGTGCTCCCCGACCTGGGGGTTCGAAGTGAACGTGTTCCAATCAGCGAGAGCAAAACAGCAATGACGAGGGAAGCTGCTGCTGCTCCTTGGGGTTGGGGTTCGAACCTTGGTCCTGGCCTTGCTCCTGCGCGGCGCGGGGGCCCGCCTGGGGGGCTGGCTGGCGGCGGCGCTGGCGGGGCCGTACTTGGCGTGCTGCTTGACGTTGGTATCGCTGGCCGCGTCCAGCATGGCCCCCTTGGCCCTGGCCCCGCCCGCCCCCGCGCCGCCCCCGCCTCTGGTGCCGCCGCCCCCGCCGCCCAGCGACCCCACGGCACTGTGGCTTCGAAGCTCCCGCTCTCGCCCGTCCCGGCCGTCCCGTCTCCGGCCGGCTTTCACTCCCATCCTGTCGCAGGGCGTTTGCAGTGGCGGTCACTCCCAAGTCACTCCGACACCACCGCGAGATCTCCACAGGGCGCCCGACGAGAGGGTTGCCTGTCAGCCCCTCTGCTGGACGTCGGGGGCGCCCGACTGACCTGATGGGGAACATGGGCCTGGAACGGCCGGACGCGATGTAGTTCTCGCCGCTCTCGATCTCGTCCAGGTCCTTGACCTCGACGCCGGCCTCCGTGAAGAGGCGCCACACGGCGCCGAAGGGCGGCTTGAGCTTCTCCGTGAGGTGCGACAGCAGGTTCTCGAACTGGCGCACCGTGTAGGGGCTGATGAGGATGCGCGCCACGTGGTGCGAGTTGCCGTTCACGTTCACCGTCACCCACTTGCCCACCTGCACCGCATGCGCACAAAGCACGGTGAGGCAGGCAACCCTATTCCGTGAGGCCGATCTGATCGTTGTCGCCTCGCCTACCTCGGGGGTCATGAGCTTGGTGACGGGGTACCCGGACCTTCCGCGCGTCATGTCTGTCCCGTTCTGCGCCGACCGCAGCAGTTCAATGTCGTCCCGCTGCGACTCCGGCAACGTTTGCTACTCGGTGGTCCTTCTGGAGGTGGTGGAGGGTGGCGGCGCCTGGTGTGGTGGAAGTGCGGGCGGCTGGGGCGGGCACACCGGCACCCTCCACGCAACAGCCAACAATGCGGGGCAAGAATCGGGCCGGCTTGGTCGAAAAATAATTTATTTAAATAAATTGACACTTATTTACATACTGTCGGAATGAGACACTAAAGCGAACCGCAAAAACACCTCCTTCTCCTTCAACAACCGCTTGCCGCAGCTGCGTGCGACGCGCCTGTGACTAGACAATCGAATCCCCCTTCGGCGAAGCGGGCGCCACTCCGGGAGTCTTTAGGCAAACCGTTGGAATCTCAAGGGGCACGTCGGAAATCTTTGGGAAAGCATCCGGAATCTCTGAAGGGATTTACACCAGAAAATGTTGGGAGTGGCAAAGCCATGGTTGCCCGCCAGCGCCAGCCCCGCTGCGTTCCGCTGCGTTCACACGGCGGGGGGCGGGTTCGAGTCCCCGTCGACGCGGATGTTGAGTGACTTGTGGATGCGGGACAGGGCGCGCGAGGCGGTCGGTTCCTCCAGCTGGCAGATGAAGCGGAACCGCGCCGAGCAGTCGCCGCCCTGGTAGTTGTACTGGCGCGTGGCAGGGTTGTAGGCGAGCTTGAGGCAGCGCCCGTTGCCGGGGATGTCCTCGCCGCCGGGGTTCTTGATGGCGTTGCTGCTGGTGCCGTTGCCCGCGCTGGACGACGAGGACACGGGCCGCGCGCTGTTCGCCCAGATCCACAGCAGCCCGGGGTTCAGCCCTCCGGTCCAGAAGTCGCGGCCTGGGGGCGGACGACAGCGGTAACGCCAGGGACTCTGTCTCTCTCGCCGACATGGGGCATCCCCTAGGCGCGCGAGGGAGACAGCACGATGGGTTGCCTACCGGCCGGGCGCTAACCCTACCCTACCCAATTCTCCCCTTACCTCTGAACTCCTGGTGGGCGGTGATCCAGTTGACGAGGTCGCGCTTGTCCTCGGGGGCGATGACCTCGACGAGGATCGAGTCCATGGCCTTGCAGGCCGAGGAGGACGACTTCCAGTTGAGGTCGCGGCCGGAGAAGTGGTAGCAGTGCCTGCCGGCGCGGGTGAAGTCCTTCGGGCACGGCTCGGCTTCTGGAAGGCACAGATCGTTATTCGTCACTTAGACGAAGAACACTTGAAGGTGTCCGCGCGAGTGCGAGAGAGACAGAGCGACGAAGGCGCTGCTCGGAATCAGCCTTGCCCACCTTGCTCCTGCTTGTTGCCGGCGCCCTCCATCAAGTAGTACACCAGCTCCTCCGTGCGCCGGAGCCGCTTCTCCAGGAAGTCGACGCGGTAGACGAGCTTCTCGATGGCGCCCAACAGGTACATGTCCGTCTCCGACACGGTGCCCGGCGCGGCGGCGGCGGCGGGCCGCTGAGGCTTCTTCGGAGGTGGCGGTGGCTTGCTGGTCTCCACCAGGGTGTCGATGCGGTCACCGGCAGCCGGGCTGCAACCAAAGTTCAAAGCACTAAGATAAAGCAAGCGTTTTAACGTTCCACAAACGCTAAAATTGGAATTTTCGAATCACTCACGGCGCCTGCGAAGTGCGTGGTAGGCAACACACCATGACACCCGCGTGTAACGGGCGGGCCTACCCTGCCGTTCACAGGGGCTCCGGCCCGGAAACGCTTTTCTCGCTCTCCTCGCCGACACACCTACCGGTTCACGATGTAGTGCGCTGAAGGGGTGGGCCCGGCGCCCGGCCTGTGGATGACGCGCATCATGTTGCCGTCCTGTTCCTGCTGCACGTGCTGCGCGTGCTGCGCCTGGGGCGCGTGCTGGACCAGGACCTGCTGCATCTGCGGTAGCTCTGTCAACTCCTGCGGTGACTGCGCCTCCTGTGCGTGCGGTGGCTGCTGCGGTGGCTGCTGGACCTGCTGGACCTGCTGGACCTGCTGCAGCGGCTGTCGCTGCGGCAGCTGCCAGGACGGCTGCGAGGGCAGCCAGGGCGTGAGGTCGCCGTGCGCCCCGTTGAGGCCGTAGCCCGGCACGCCGTCCTCGTCCACGTCGACGGGGTCGCTGGGCTCGGCGTCCACGCGGTGCGTCGACTGCTTGGCGGGGTCCACGGCCGCGGGCTTGAAGCCGTTGATCACGTGCGGCTCGCGCGAAGCCGTCGCCAGGCTGACGGCCAGCAGGACGACGGCCAGCGACAGCAGGGGGTGGAGGCGCGGCATGGCGCTCACTGCAGCAATGGAGTACAATGACCAGAACGTTCCCTCACAGTGTCGAAATGGTGCCGTGCTAACGTACAAGGCAACTTCTCGAGTGATTTTCGCCCACTTTCAGGTTCAAAATTTACCCTACACTGTTAGTGCGTCATTCGGGGCGGTGGCGCTTCGGGAAGACGACGTTTTGAAAGCAGGGCAACGGAACTCTGTTCTCGGTACTCGGCTCGGATGGCATAACAGCCGGCCGGCCCGAAACCGAAACAAGGGCCCGGCCGAGCCGAGCCGAGCCGGAACCGGACGCGTGTGCGTGCGCCGTCCGTGTGACACACCGACACACCTGTGACGCGCACGCCGCGCGCGATTAGGCAAGAGTAAACGAGCGTGGAGCCGCGCCCAGAGCAAGCAGCGCCACGGGGACTCGAGGACTCCGACGATTCTCACAGTGGACGCGTTGCTGCAATGCTTGCACCGGGGTCACGGAGTACTGGTGCGCCTAGCAAGGCCAAGTTCGACGCTAGAACCCCAGCAAGGAGTTCCCTATGGCGCGGCTGGGACTTCCCCGCGTCGCAACTACGTACACCCAATCCGCGCGCGCGGTTCAGGGAGGTGCAACCACTCGCGAGAGAAGTGAGGCGACGGGACCCGCATCGCGTGGCATCGATGACACTCTCACTCGCGAAATGGTCGCAGCGCACCGCGGGGGAAAGCTCAGCGCATTTCCTGTGTACGTACGTACGTACCCGCCGTGCAGCAGAGCGGGCTTGGCGAGGTGGCGGTCAGTCTCCTGGAGCAGGGCGCGCAGACGAGGGTCGCGAAGCAGCCGATGTAGTGCGTGGGCGAGACGCGGTGACAATCGCGGAGGCGCACTATGCGTCGCCCGGATCAGTACCGTCCAACTGAACCAGGCAAGAGAGTGGAGACGGCGCGACTCCGATGCGGGCGGGGCGGGGCGGGCGGGGCAGGGAAAGAGGTAGACCGGCACCCGCCGCGCCCCGCCCCGCCCCACCGCACCCCGGGGTCGAGACGGGTCGGGCGGGTCGGGAGTTTCCCGGCGCGGCAAGTGAGAGTGTTTGAAGGTGGGGAAGGAAAGGGAACGGTCACCCTCCCCCTCCCCTCCCCTCTCCCTCCCGCCCGCTGTCGTGTTTTCGTTCCAGGATCAAGAGTGAAAATAATGGAAAGTGATTTGGCCGGAGCGCCGGGCCGCGCTGACCCCCCGCTGTTCATGCCGGAGCCGTTTGCTGGAGCCCTACACTGCAACGGGTGGCCAAGGGAACACCGCAAGAGGGGTGAAAATGAAACGAATTTAAAAGCGACTAGATGACACGGAGATGGCATCTTAGGCTGTTTATGCCTAGCCTCTGGCGGCTCGCTGAGGTGGGCCAGGGACCGTGCATTACGGTGTGTGGGGTGTAGAAGTTTGGTTCACAATCGTGCCAAGCCCGAAGACTGTAAACTAGGACAACTGACGACGGCTGAGTTTCTACTCGTTTCCATCCCACCCAAAAGTCCTTCTGTCGAAATGAATAATATCTCTCAGACGAAATGAGCCAGGCGATACTCCGCACCGCAGTGGACTTTCAATGCCGAGCACGGAGTATAGCCGGTCTCATCTCTTTCGAGAGCGACTGTACACCTCGCTGGTCTGTGGTGGACTTCCCTTCGCCCAAACTTGACCCAATGGCCGCATCAGAACACCGGCTTGTTTGAATTTGCCGCGCTCGCGATGCGGCAGTCGAAGTGGAGGTCGTTGTGCAACAAGTTCGTCAAGGCGCAGCGCTAGCTGACGACGCGAGTGACGCCTGACGTGTCGGTTGTCGTCTTGTTTGACAATTGGGTGTTGGAGTTTCTTTGATGCATTCGCACTAGTCTGGACTGGCATGCGTAATTGACGCTTGGATTCGCTTTAAACGGGAAAATGGAGTCACTTTACCATCAGACCAACATTCTCATTCAAGAAACCCAATCTTGTTTCGAGAGGTTAAATAAGGCTGGTGGTGCAAATGCCGAAGCTCTGGAGAAAGAAATCCAACAGAGGATTGGCACTGTAACGAGGTGAGGTTTCAATTTGCTCTCCTTGGCTTCGTTTTATCATTTATGCCTGTCTTTGATTTGTTCAACCAAAAACTTTGTTTTGAACACCTTCCTTATTATGGACTTCTACACATATGTTTACATTGAAGTTTATCATATAAAACAGGAGACTTTGTTATTTTAAAACTTTTCCACGTTATATTATTGTTTCCACATGGATAAGTTCTTTCCGTAATAGCCTCCGTCCATGCTTTTACCTTTAAGTCAATCTGAACTTTGTTGCAGTAATTGTGAACGACTCGATGCTCTTGCATTCAAAGAGCCAGTGTCGAGAAGGCAGAGTGCCAAGACAAGAGTTGACCAACTTAAGTATGATAACCACCACTTACAGGTATGTAAACTGCTAGTGATGTAATGTCTGTTTATAATATGGTAACTGGACACATTTGTTGGCTGTAACAGTTGCTGATAGATTAAACCTTGTTATTTCTTAATGTTTTCTTTTTTTGTTTTCTAGGCTGCTCTTCGTATGTACCAACATCGTCAATCTCAGCTTAGAAGAGAAGAGTCTGAAAGAGAGGAACTTTTAAGCCGAAGGTTCACTCATAATTCAGCAGATGCAGACACAGTCATCTTCATAGACCATTCTATTCAGCACCAAACTGCCTTAAACGTAAGTACTTTTCGTGCTTTTGTTAGTGCTATTGCACCTAAAATGTTTTTAACAGTACCTGCTTATCTTTTCCTACTGCAGAATGCAAATCGGGGGATGGATGATATGCTGCGGTCTGGTGCTGGGATCTTGGAGAGCCTCCGTGACCAAAGAACCACATTGAAGAACGCTCAAAGGCGCATAATAGACATAGCCAATACTTTAGGATTGTCTAACACCACAATGCGTCTGATAGAGAAGCGGGCCCGTGAAGATAAATTTGTATTACTTGGCGGAATATTTGTTACCCTTGTTGTTATATTATTAGTTATTATTTATTTAACCTGATTTTGTCTGTTCAAAGTACAGATTTGTTAAATCAATATGTTTGTGTCTTCTCAAACATTCCATATCTCCCTCATTTATTTTTACATCTGATGTCACCTCATATACTCTGCCTTTATCATGACATTTACTCAAGATTATTTTCTCAATGACTTGTGGTTGGTATGATTTAATATTTGCCTCACATGACTGATAATCTCACAAGTTGAGAAGTGAAAAATTGCTTTTTTTTTCTGAAATAAAGAATCAAACATCTTTGTCCTTAGAGCCTTCAATTTATTTGTTCACTACTTTCCTCACAGAAATTTTGTTGCACCGTTTTTCTAAACAATAGGTGTTTTGAATGTGGACTTTGTTTTTTGCAATAGTGTCCTCTTTCTACCCCTTTTCTCTCTGTAAATTAGAGCCCCATAGTCCATAGGACTCTACTGTAAATGTTCTGATTTGTGAATTTTTCATACCAGTGGTGTGTCGGTGGAAGCGCCCGATGGGTAGGCAGCCCAACGTGCTGGCGTACGATGGGCTGCCTACGCTCCGGGCGGACCATCCCGACGGAATGCAGTTGGCGGGAGACCGAGCCTATTTTTTCGAATCGGCGTGAAAACATGATTTCCACACCAAGAAAACGGGAATCAAAATTCATATGGATTCTTCGGTTGTACGGCAATTTCCGCCCTGTTCGTCAACCTGAGACACCTATACGCACTGCCGTTGCCTTACAATAAAGGCTGCTTTCTGAAAGCTCCTCCCTCCTCCCGCTACTTTCTTCAGACACTGACGGCGGGGTTCTGACTCAGCCCATTGCACGGCGCACCTGTACAGTCAGTCCTTTCGGTCCTTTCTGGCTCTGATCTCGGATTCAAAGCACCACTCAGGCCATCATCGTCCACCACCCTCCGCCTCAGGGCCGCGGGCATGCCTACATAATAACGCTAGGCCTTGTTGTTGGCGTTTTTGTTGTTGGCCCGCTGCGCGGGAGACGCAGAGCGCGCAGAGGGACGCTGCGCTGAGGGACGCTGCGCGGCTCGTCGTGCTTGGCCTGGCCTGGCGTGGCCATCCTCGACGCGCCCTGTCCTGTCCAGCACAGGTGAAGCGACGCCGAGCAGGCCGAGGAGGCCGACAGGGAGGGTGGGGGCCGCGCGGCAATGTCGCCAGACCATGCCGGCAGCTCCACTCCGAACAGTGCCCTCGTCGCCCTGTCTCTCTCGCACCCCTACGCAGCGCCCCACGAGAGCGAGAGAGACAAAGCCGCGAGGACACTGTTCGGAATCGAGCTGCAGACAGTCGCCGGGCCATCCGTGCTCGTTTCTCGGCCACCTTCCGTAAGTTAGCGTGGCTGGAAACCCCCCCAAAAATTGTGTCCTAAAAGTAGAACTTGCCACCAGAAAAATATAACGATTCTTCAGGTGTCTGATTTCATTTTAAAAAGTGTTTTTGACATTTATACAACTCAACTTTAAAATATAAAGTACAAAATAAAAATTTGAAAAGTCAAAAAAATTTAATCATAAATTCAGTTTGAAATCGGTTAGTTTTGAAAATGGTCTCCAGAGAGAAGAGCCCCGGTTCCAGACTGATGTGGCTTAGCGGCGGGCCCTGCCCCACGGCGTGGAGGGGGGCAGGACCCACAAGGCAGGGCAGGGACGCCAGGGAGGCCCGGGAGGGTACCTGGGCCGCGTCCGGGGCGGCGAACCACGGCGGGCCACGGCGGACCACGGGCGGACGTAGTACCCGGAGACCGAAGACTCGAGCGAGGGGCATTCTTTGTGAGGACGGCCGCAACCCGTTTCGGCGCGGGTCGATTCGAACGCGTCCGCCGGACAAGACAAGGAAGGGGGAACGCAGAGGGGGAGGGGAAGGCGGAGGCGGAGGGGAGGGAGCGTGGAGGCGGGCAGTGGCCGAGCAATGTACCTGCGCGGCGTGGCCCGGTGTGGCGCGGCGTGGCGCGGCGTGGCGCGGGATGGAGGAGGACCGAGGAGAGGACCTCACGAGGACGCTCTGCTTGAGCTTGAGCAGCAACGCTGCGCCGCAAGCAGCACAGCACCTACCTCCACCTCGGTGAGGTATTCCACGGAGGAGAGAGAGCCTTCGTTTCGTTTCACCACCGACGGCCGCCCTCTTGGCCGAGACTTATCAATCAAAGAAAATCGCTCGGAAAAACGGAAACGATAAATGTTACATGTTGCGTTCCTGTCGCCCCGAGGGCACACTTGAGCGTTGGGCGCTCGGGGCTGACACTAATTAACAAATTAATTAGTGCAAGTCCGAAGAAGGAAGAAAGCACTCTCCTCGGCCTTCCGCGGCACGGCCATGGCACGGCCATGGCACGGCGCGGCGCGCATGGACGCGCAGTTCTCCGTCGCTCTGTCTGTCTCGCACCCGCACGGAAGACGCCTCGAGTGCGAGAGAGACAGAGCGAACCAGCCCGCAGCCATTACTGCCTTCCGCGCCTTCCTTCCGCGGCGTTCCCATGGAAAAGCCACTCGCGCACAGCTCTGTAATTTCGACTTCGTCCGGAGTAACTCTGCTTGATTTCTGCCCGCGATAAACAGAGCTTTACGAAGCGTTGGCTGTAAACCCGAAAGCACCGCATGGGGCACTACCGCATCTTGGATTCCTCAGTTTTCAAAATTTTTATCAAGCCCTCAAAAGAGGCGAAAGATTACCTCCTTGAACAGGTCTACCGGTTTTGCTCTTTTGCCCAACACGCGAAATTTCACAAAGCAACTTTCCACGAACGTCTGGCCTGGCCCAGCTCCAGGCTTCAGACTCCAGGGGTACTCGGCTCACCCTCGCTACTCGCCGGCTCGCCGCGCCGACTCCGTCCAGCCTTATTGTGTTAGGAAGAGATTTCAAGGATAAATTCCTCGGCTGAGGCTGCGGGCTGCGGCGGTCCCGGCCGCCCGTCCCTCCCTCGGCCGCCCGTCCCTCCCTCGCTCATGTTTTTCCCTCTTTTTCGAGGGATAATAACATAGTCTCTGGCTGAGCAAGGTAAGTGTCTCGACTGTTACATTCTTATTTTCCCCCTCCCCGCTCCCCCAGCGCTCCGCGCTCCGTGCTGGTCGGCCAGGCATGGCCAGGCACGCAGAACCATGGATTGTACACCAATACCCGCCACGCCACGCCACGCCACGCCGAGGCGGCAAGAGCGGCGAAGGGGCGGGAAGGCGTGCATGCATCGCGGTTTCAGTCTGGCTCCAATTGTTTGCAGGAAGAGCATCGCAAAGAGGTGTTTGGCCGGAAACGCGAGCAAGAGGAAAAAATACGGCAAAAGCGGTAAAAGAGCAAAAACCTACGTACAAATAAAAATGCTCTGCTCTTGCGTTGAAGAAAGTACTTTGCTCAACTTGTTGCCTTGAATTTATGCCAGTTTAAGCTCGCAAATAATTTTAATATTTGAACAGAGCAGTTACGCTACTTTCTCGCAAAAAAAAAATTGAAGTTTGACTCGGTTTTTACTAAAATCTTTGATATTTTCTTTTTTTAGGGTAGCGTGGCTGGTCAGCCTCACAGCGGCGCCATGGCCGGCCTGCCTGTGGCCCTGCCAGCCCTGCCAGCCCTGCCTGGGCCGAGAACAAAGGCAGCAGGCCAAGGAGCAGCCTCGGAGGACTCCGAGGACTCCGAGGACGCCGAGAGGGCAGGATATGAATGCCATTGCCACCCCGAAAACTTCGCCGGAAGAATCGGACGTTCTCGGAAAGGAAGGCCGGAAAAAGGAAAATCGGCCCATTAGTCCTTTTATGATTTCTCTGTCGAAAGCTGCACCTAAAGCGGCCATCGCTTCCCTTCTGTGGGCGGGAATCCAAAAACGTGCCAGTCGCCTTTCCGCGCATGCGCGTGGATTCGTCGCGCCGAGCGCCTCGGAGCGCCTCGCTCTGTCTCTCTCGCGCCCCGCCGCCCCGCCACGAGAGCGAGAGAGACGGTCAACCTGCGGCTGGGGCGCGCTGACCCCGCGTGCATTTTAGTTTTCCCCCTTCCTCGTTTTCGTAACAAGGCCTGGACGATGGCCGCTCGCCCCGCGGTGCTCCGCGGTGCTCCGCTCCGGCCGGCGCAAGTCCAACGCGATCCTTTGTTTGGGCGATTCTCACGACGGGGCAGACGGGCAGGCGGACGCCGCGGACGCGCTTAGGACGCGCTGTCTCTGTCTCCGTCGCACGGCTTCGGGACGCCCCGAGGGCGCGAGAGAGACGAAGCGACGAGAGCACTTTCGGAAACGGCCTGCTGGCGGCCGAGCTGGCCGAGCTGGCGGTGAGAGGGGAAGGATAATGCCATTCCAGTCCATTCCAGGATGCAAACCTGGAGAAGGGAAGGGCGGAGAGGCGCGGAGTGCGGCAGCACAGTGCAGCGCAGTGCAGCGCCCGCCCGGCTTCGCCGCCGCAACTTCACAAGCCCCAAACAAAATTCACAAAAAAGACTCTTTTGAAGATTTCGGGGTACAAAAGGGCATGGTGAAAATGTGGGTGGTCCCTGTTGAGCGGAAGCGACTGAAAAGTGACTCGCAAAGTTGTCCATTTCGTGACTTGGTCCGGAGGGGGAGGGAGGGGTCCGCGCGCAAGTGGCTCAAGGGAATCGTGTTTCGGTGACCTCTCCCCTCCCGCCGGGACGCCCCTGTAGGCTGACTCCGAACCGTCCGTCGTCCTTCGTCGCTCTGTCTCTCTCGCACCCCTACAGAACGCCCCACGGGTGCGAGAGAGACAGAGCGAGGAATGGGCGCTGGCCGCCCCTGCCCCTGCCCCGCGCCGCTGTCCGCGCGCTCCAGGTACCAAAGGGTTACCGACGGACGGCCCCAAATCAAATCGTGCCCGAATCCGACTCGGATCGGATCGCGGCGTCCAAAGCGTTCGCCATCCCGAAACGCGATGCACTGCGACAAATATACACATCCGTGCGAAATTTTGCACGCGTTCCGGCGAACGGCCTCCGTTGCCTTATACCTAGAGTTGCAGTCCAAAGATTCCGGAATCCAGTTTTCCGGAATCCCTCAACGCTGGAGTTTTCCCGCGAAGTGGGAAACACCGAAACACCCCGCGCGCTGGCGGTGGAGGGGACCAAGCTTCCTCCACCGTGCTCCAGCACCACCGGCCGGGCCAAGGGCCGGGCCCCCAGCTTCTGGTTGCTCGCCGTCAGCGTTCCCGGACCGGCCCCGCGGCTTAGACGCTACCCGAACCCCTACACCCGTTCGTGACTCCCCCTCCCCCCCCTCCCCCTCTCGCCGGGGTCCAAGGAGGCTGCGAGGCGGTCGGCCCGGACGGCGGACGCAAGGACTGCTGAGGGGCTCTGTCTGGTACCCGGCCCAGCCACGGGGGCCCCGCGGCCAGCGCGGCACCCACCCCGAGTCGGCAGCGTCGCTTCCTCGCCGTCCTGCTCACAGTGGAGGGACGGGGAGAGACTTACGGCTGCTCTCCCGGACGCGGCCTCTGACTCCTTGCTCCTTAGCTCGTCTTGCCACCTGCAATGCTTTTGTCTCCCTCTCTCTCTCTCTCTCTCTCTCTCTCTCTCTCTCTCTCTCTCTCTCTCTCTCTCTCTCTCTCTCTCTCTCGACGGGCCCGACGGTAAGGGTTAGGGCGAAGGCGAGGGGGGAAGGGGGACAGTCGTGATCCAGGCACGGATAATAATTGAACTCGTTATTTCGAGCGCGCTATGCCCGCGGAGTGCTGGTGCACGCTGGTGCAGTGCGGGGGCAATTTGTCGAAGGGCTTTTTAAATCGAGACCAATCCGAGATGCACTCTGTCGGATCCAAGAGAGAGAGAGAGAGAGAGAGAGAGAGAGAGAGAGAGAGAGAGAGAGAGAGAGAGAGAGAGAGAGAGAGGCGCAATGCAGTGACGGTGCAGCCGCAAGATTCAAGATTACGTGAAGCAGGTTGCAAGTGTCTGGTTTCCCGACAGCGTTCGACACTGTAAACCTCGCGTCGTGTACTACGTGCTCGTAAGCAGGAAACGTCGAAACTTCTTTTTTTTGCGACACACTGTAACCACCGAAGATTTCGCTCGCCGAGTTCCGAGCGGGCGTTGCCGCGTCGCCGCGTTGCAAAATGCAACGTGCATGCCGACGCGCGCAACTCTCAATCAGACGCAGACAATGACGCACGATTGCGTTACATTGCAATCATTGCAATCACTGCAAACGGAATGAGGGACTCCGACCAGTTTTCTGACCACACCCTGTGGAGTGCATATGTGCGCCAACGTGTCACTCGGTGCATTGGCAGGCGTGTCACGCCCGGCGGCTTGCCCCCCCCCCCCCCCCCCCGTCTGCGCCCGCTTCGCGCGGCGTCAGCGGCAGGCAGTCAGCGGGCGCATTCGCGAAACCCGTTCGGTTACAATAACACACTCACACACGCACAGGCCACGCTGCCGGGCGGCACCGGTTGTGTGGACGCGTTGTACGTTGTACCCGCGGTCGCACGGCCGTCGCACGGCCGTCGCACGACGGGCAGAGAACGGCGGAGCGCGCCGCCACCTCGAGCCGTCCTCTTCAATGGTTCAATGTTGCAGTGCACTGCTAGAGACACTGGCGTCGCTGGCGTCCGAAGTTTCCCCACTGCGAAATGCATGCTGGTGCTCCATCGGTGCGGCACCCCTTGGAGCACCCCTTGGAGCACCCCTTGGAGCACCCCGGCGGCGGGGCGCGTGACATGCAACCCGCATGGCCGTCGTGGTGCTGTGCGCGCTGCGCCGTCGTCGAGGCGACCGAGGCCGCCGTCGTGGCGGTGACACGTGCCAGCGCGCCACGCCCGCAGATCACAACCTCCGAGGCGGTCCTCATCCCCCCGCCCCTCCCCCCTCCTGTCGTCAATTGGGTCCGAATCAAGGGGAATGGAGTGCCAGTGCTGCCAGTGGAGTGCCATGAGCAGTTCATTGTCCCATGGCTAGAGAGGCGTCCGAATGGCTTCGGCTGGGCCGCGGCTGCCGCGGCGAGGGACGAGGAGGGACGGCCCTCCCTGACGGAGGAGCGCCTCTTGAAGAAAGGTGCCGCAGTGGATGACCGATATTTTCAAGCCCGAATTTTTTGAGTCCCAGTCGCTCATCTTCACTCTGCAGCCTTGCGCGGCGGAACAGTGAACACACCCAACGTGCTCCTTCCCTCCGTAGTACGTAGCAACTTTGGTTTACAGTGTACCTTTTCCAAAGCGTACGCTCGTCCATGGAGCGTGGAAGAAAGGGATGCGCCTTGCGTCACGTTGCGCGGCAGTCCGACTTCCCCTCCTCTCTGGGCTCCATGGACTGATAGTTGGGTCGCTCACCTCGAGTAGTACCTCCTGGAGGGTGGGGGGCGGCTCGCTGGAATGTGATTGTGTTTGGACGCGAGTGCATGCAGCGTGCCGTACACTGTAACAGCGCGGCGTGGCGCGGCGCAGCCAGGCAGAGATGGGCTCAGCCGGTTCATTAGTCCCCAAACAAGCCACGGCAAATCCGACGGCAATGCCAATCCAATACGGTACGAGATCCATTACGACCGTGCGCTGTGCGTTCGCTGCGCGAGGACCTCGCGGAAAAAAACACAGTATGTTTTAATAAACTTTTTGATTGACTTTCTTGTGTGTTGTTGTTGTGGCTTTGCGTTCGTCTCGAGGTTTACCCACCCTGGCGAATGCATTTGATAAATGCGCGGCCGCGGCGCCACTGTAGGACTCCACCGGCGGTCTGCGCCCTGCGCCGCCACCGCCTTGCTGCTTGCTGCGCCGCCACACCGCGAGCGCCATTTGACGGCGGCGGTGGTTGCGGTCCATGCGGTCGCGGTCCGGCACTGCTTTCGCGCTTTCGCGTCGCTGTCTCCCTCGCACCCGCGTGGCATCTTGTGGGGGAGCGAGAGAGACGAAGCAAACTCGAGCAGCGCGGCGCCACGATAAATCACGGAGCATCGCATCAAGCATCAAACACCTCTGACAAGAGTACAGATCGATTTTTCGGGACCTGGCCACATTCAGTCAGGGAGGTTCGGAGAGCCTCTCGTCATCGTCCTCATCGACGTCGTCCCCGTGGGGTCTCCGGGCGAGCCGGGTCCCCGCTAGGGGGGCGGGGGAGGGGGGGGGACTTCCCACGCCATTTCAGATCTATTTCGTTTTTGCACCATTTGTCACAAAGTATATTTGATATCCCACAGATTATTTTGGGTACATCACAGAGTATTTTTGATTTCCTACAGACTCCTCCGAAGGAGAAAATGCAGCAATTCGAACCCAACACCAACTACCGGGAGTGATTTCGGCCAAAGAAATTGCTCTTCCAACTCCCTGCGAGCACACTTTACGATCGAATAGCGCGGCCAGCGCGGCCAGTCGGACTTGAAAAAGAGCGTTGCCGCGCGGAGCGGACGACGGGTTGAGGCAGAGATGGATCATCTCTGTCTCGGTGTGTTGTGGTCTGGAGGGGGCGGCCCGGAGCCCTCTCGCTGGACCGACGGGTAGCAGTCCGCGGCCGGGCTGCGCTGACCGGTACGGAGGGGCACCTTGCTCACGGATGGCCCCCGTCAGTGCACAACCGCCCCGCCACGCCCCGCCACGCCCCACCGGGCCCCGTGAGAGGAGAGATGAGTACAATAAGACCGCAGATAGAAGGCGAGGCAGCATCTGATTGGTGGGGTGGCCGCCGTGGCCGCCGTGGCCGGCCCGCCGGGTAGCAGAGGTACGCGGCGAGGCAGGGCGAGGAGAGGCGAGGTGTACCTAGAGGTACCGGCCGCGTACAGCCGCCGCCAAAACCAGACACACTCGGTACCACAGATTTTCGAAGCGGGTTTTATGGACAAATTAGAGAGTGCTCCTCGAACCCGGTGGTATATGGCATTGGTGGTCGTCGGTAGGACTTTTCGTTTTTCTGAAACCAAGAATTTTCGTCTTCAAAATAAAATGTTTCTTTCCTAAATTCTTGCTGGAGAATTTTTGGGGAACATGTTTCAAAGGGCCACCCCGACAATCTTCTCCCTGAGGATATATATTTGAAGAATTTCGCATTCTTCAATCCTGTTTTTTAAAATACTTTTTTTAATATAAAATGCCTGTCTTGGGAATTCCCTAGTGCGCTCGAGATTGTAAAATGCGCCGCGATGCTTCCACGACGCTTCCCGGTGGGAGTTTACCCAGCACAACAACACAGCACCCGGTACCCGGTACGCCGGGCAGGGCAAGGCCCGCCGCAGTACCGACGCCGCGTACCGCCGTGCCGCGCCGTGCCGTGCCGCGCCGGGGTGAATGGCTGGCCGCCGTAGACGCTTTGCCGGAGCCGAGAAACAAAGAAGCCCAGCCGAGCGATTACGAAGCCGCGTTTCGTCGCTGCGTCTCTCTCTCCTCTCGCTTTGCTGGCTTTGCGGTACGCCCCAGGGGTGCGACAGAGACAGAGCGACGAAAAGCCCCTCTCGGAATCGGCTGGCTGCACGATCACGGCCGACGCCGCGACGCCTCGAGACAAAGGAAGTCCGATCCTGCAGGAGCCCATGGAGCCTGGGCGTCCGCGGCACCTACACTGGTACCTCCGTACTTTGTGCATCAGGTCGCAGCATAAGCCCCCGCGGCAGGAGGTCAACCTCGCCGACGTCGCGCACGTCGCAGAGCGGCCCTCAGAGCAACGCCAACGCCCATAGCACCGCGCCGTGGCTTCGACGACAGGCCGTCCCGCCGACAGCGCTGCACAGCGGGACTCCCCACCCTGCCTCAGCAAGGCGCTGAATCCGAACAGAGCGTCATTGCAGATCAAGGACACGATCCGAAGGCCGGGCCCACTCACCGCTGTGGCAGGGCTGGGCAGGGCCTTCCAGCTTTACTTCCAGAGCGCTCGAATCGGCCATTCGGACATCAGCAACATCGAGATGCAGACAAAGGGCCAGCCTTTGGCGAAGGGCCTTTGCGAGGGGCCTTGGGTATCGCATCTTATGCTGCACCCTGACGCTAATTGGCCGCTGCCTTCGGCCCTTCGGCCAATCACGGCCCTTCAACTATTGTATGCGCGGCCGTTTGCGCTGGAACGGCCGCGTGTATTCAAATGCGTGAGTTATTCCCTCCCCCTTCCCCCGGAAACCCCTCCGCTTTTCCCGCGAACTGTCGCTCCGTCTGTCCCTCTCGCACTCATTGGGCGCGCCGCAAGGCACCGAAAGGGGTGCGAGAGAGACGGAGCGACGCGAAACACTGTTCGCTGTGCTGCCTTTCCCCTGCAAACGAGGGGGTATTATCAGTGCAGGGCCGTTTATTTATAGTGTGGGGCGTCGCCGCGGGGGAGATGGACAGAGAGAGAGAGTTAGATTTTCCAAAATGTTTTTGAGAAGATTTCGAAATTTACCGCGCGGGACATGACTGGCGAGTGGGCGACAAAAGTGGCGCTGTTTGTCGAACACGGCCCGTGACGCTGCAGGCGCTGCCACACTGCAGTACGTTGCAGCCTTGCGGCCTTGCCCGGAATGCCGCCCGTCTGTCTCTGCCGCGCTTTTAGCTCGCTCTGCAGACTGATTCCGCGGGCCGTCGCGTCTCTCTCTCTCTCTCTCTCTCTCTCTCACCCACCCATACGAAACGCCCCATGAGAGCGAGAGAGACAACAGCGCCTTCCGGCTTGTTTTTTCCCCTTCTGGATCACTTTCCCACCGCGATGGTCGCGGCGTCCTGCGTCTGTTGTTGCCTTTCTCGCCCCTCCGGGACTCCGTGGAAGTGCGCAACTCCGGAATGCAGCAACAATTAGACTCATGCGAAGGCGGGCGATGACAATAAACTTGCCGCAAGACGCGAAAAGTGGGTGTGTAAACACGCGAGTCGTCCGTCGGCTCACTTTGCAGGCTTTGCAGGCGAGACGATTCTCAGGATGGGCGGGCTCAAAATCTTTTGTAAATGTACTTCGGAAATTCATTTCTTCCTCATTTTTTCCAGCAGAACATTTTCTCCTGGTGATTTTGGTGGGAGTTTTTGGGTTGAGATAGGGAAAATAATTCGTGGAAACCCTTGAAATTTGGTTCATGTCCCGTCTGTTAGATGGTGTAGTCCCCCGAAATGCGGGGACCGGCGGCCGGGGCATTGTGACGTGAGGACCGCCGGGTGAGGATGGGAGGATGGGAGAACGCGCAAACCACGCACGAGGCGAGTTCTGTTTTGAACTGAATTTTCGCAACTGGCTCTCTGCTTCGCATCGCGACGCTGCCCGTTCGGCCGTTCGGCGACGGGGCCTCGAGCTCGAGCGGCCGCGTCCCCCCCCCCTCCCCTCTCCCGGAACGCCGGCCGCATCGCGATGGGAAAGGCTTAGAGGCGGCGGAGGGGAGGGGGAAGGACGCGCCGTGGGGCCGTCGGGCCGTCGGGCGGAAGAGGAGACGCGGACAGATAGAGGAGGAGAAGAAGAAGAAGGAGGAGGAGGGGGAATGGAGGGACAAAGCGGAAACGGAGAACCTGAAAAAGAATGATGGTGGTTGGCCGTCTCGCTGGGGCCGTGGCTGGCTGGCTGGCAGGCCGTCTGTGGAAGAAAGGAGTGAGGAGCGGCGGAGCCACGGCGAGCTCGCCTCGCAGATATAACCGCCCTTGAACTTGCTGCTAAGATAGTGTTTATTTCAGACTGGTGCTCGCGCGGGGCTGGGCGGGGCGGGGCCCGCCGCTAAGCCGCGTCCAGCCGCGCGGGCCCTGGTCCCGGATCCTGGAGCGGCCGACGGCCGACGGTGCGGAGAGGCGTGCAGAATTTTGTGCGGGGCAGTCGCGGCTCGCTGGGGGCCGGGCGTGAGCGGTCTACTACTTGGTTCAGACGGGTGGCTACATTCCACGTTTTTGTTTTCTTATCACTGTTGAAATTCGTAATCTCGTTGGCTGCCTGCTGTGGACAATGTCCCCTTAGGAGCGTCCAGAAGGGAATTCCAGCGCTAGGGGGCTGGAGAACTCCAGCAGAGACTCATACCTCTCTTTGCTCGGAGTTCCGGTCAGCACGCTCTCGCACGTTCCACGTTCCATTCGGCCGGAATAATAAATAGTTCCTCGGCCCCCTTATCTCGCTCCGTCTCGCTCCGTGTTCGCTCGGTGGCGCCCTCTGGCGGTTGAGTCATCAGTCCGCGAGTCTCGGCGAGTCCGCAGTCCAGTCCGCACAAAGCACAAGAAGGCGGTGGCCCGGCCGGCCCGAGCGTGGCCGAGCAGCCAGCCGAAGCACTAAAACGTTGAACGTGCCTTTTACGACGCCGTTTCAAAGTCTCACGGCGCCTTTTGCTCTCCAGCCGTTCTCCGGGAGCGTGCTGTGCTCCTCCTGCTGGCTCTGCAGGCCGCCCTCCAGACTAGTCTCTCCAGCGCAGGGAGCTCCAGGCCCTCCAGGCCTCCAGGCAGTCATGGCGGCCGCGCCGTGCCACGCCACGCTACGCCCCTCGGCATACCGCGGTACCGAGTGCCCCGGTACTCTGGCCGCCATCATTTTAACGAGCCCGCAATCTCTGGAGTCTCCGGACACTCCAGGGCCTCACGACGCGCTGCGGCACTGGCACTGCCCAGTGGAGTGGCTGGCCGGCTGGCCACTCCAGAAGGTAGCCGATGGTACCCGAAGGTTCCGAAGGCACCGAGGAAGGCACCCGAATGGCCGCGGCGAAGGCCACGGCACCGTGTCCTTCGTACGGCAATCACCAATTACGTTGCCAAGGGGCCGTGACTAGTCCAACTACGCTGTCAAGGCTGAGTGGTACGTGCTCTCCACCGGGAGCGTTGCGTTTCACCAAGAACTCATCGAAAACGCCTCTACCTTCAAAAATTGAATGATGGCTTCAAAAACCTCTTTGAATGGCGGCGTCGGGAAGAAAAGTTTCAGTGAAATCACAGTGGTTCGAAACCCCAACTCACTTGACGTATTTTAGGCGGGTAGGTGTAAGGCCCTTGCTTTATTACACGCGACGTCTCCACGGTATTTTTTGTCGCTGGTTCAAATACCGGTGGCTGCCGAGACTCATTTCATTACCCCCACTCCTTCCGAGGTTTTTTTTCCGTCTTGAATGGCTGTTTGCTCCTACTGTTGACTATTCCACTCATCTGCCCATTGCAGCACGCAGCGGCCCGGCCCGGCCTGGCGATGACGTCGACTGTGCGAGTCACTGTCGCACTGCGTCCGACTCGGTCCGACTCTGTCGAAGACGCGACGACGCGACCGCCTTCCACAACGCGGCAGCGCGGCGGAGCGGCAGAGCGACGGGCTTTCCCAACAAAAGGCTGACGCCATCCCGCGGCTTGCCACCAGGTTGCCACCGACTGCCTGCTTCTTGAACAGTGCTTTCGTCGCTCTGTCTGTCTCTCTCTCTCTTTCTCGCACCCGTGGCACGTTCCGTGAGTTCCGCGGCGGTGCGAGAGAGACAGAGCGACTGTTCGGGTTCACGGTGCGCGGCCGGATTCCTGCCGCGGCGGCCGGCCGGGCGTTCCCTTGGGACAGATACGGCACGGGCATACGTGCGCGCCCTGCCCGGCACGTGTATGAGCGTGTGTGTGTGTGTGTGTGTGTGTGTGTGTGTGTGTGTGTGTGTGTGTGTGTGTACGTGTGCAGCCGCGCGCCTGTCCCAGTCCTCGGCTTGTATTCCTCGAACGTCATCCCCGTCCCCGTCCCGATGGCAGCTGGCATGGCATAGTATGTCATGGGTGTGTGGCGGTGTGTGGCGGCTTGGCCGCTGGTGCTGCCGGCCTGCCGGCCTCTGCTGGGTGGTGGGGACTTGTACAGAGGCCCATTGAACGGCGTCGGGGCGACGCTCTGCCCGCTCCGCCATCCGCGCAGAGCGCCTTCGTCGTCGCTCTGTCTCTCTCGCACTCGTGGCGCGTTTCGTGGGCGTGCGAGAGAGACAGAGCGACTGTCCAGCCCCCTCCCGGCGCGTGGCCTGTGACTCATGACTAGTCACCCCATCCACGCCACCAACGAGTGACAACCTCGCGCCGAGGCACTACCCGAAACAGTCGTGAAGCCCAGCGCTGTCTCCCTCGCACTCGCAGGGCGCCCCGGAACGGTGCGAGAGAGACAGAGGTACGAAATGGTTCTTCGATGTATCGCGGATTGCAGCTCCCGCTGCCGCGTGCGTTGAAACCCCCGCGCCACCCCTCTACACCCCTCCAAGCGCCGAGCAGGTAGGCTCCGAAGGGGCACGGCTGCCGACCGGGTTGCATAGCGACACGGCGCATCGCGTCGGAGGTGGAAACCGAAGGAATGAAACGACACTCGCCAGAAATGGAATTTTAAACGCCGCGGGCGTAACTACTGACTTTACGACACCGGTCTCCGTAACCACCAACCACCGGGCGCGGTGCGCGGTGTGGCCGACCGTGAGACCACCGGCCGGTCGGCCAGCCTGGCGTCAGGAGGAGAAGCGTGTGAGCTGGTGTACGAAGTGGCTGAGGCGATTCGCTGAAGAGACGGAGCGTGGCCGCGGACTCCCAGCTCGCAGCGCCGCGGGCCGATTCCATACAGTGTCGTCTCTCTCGCGCCCGAACGGAACGCCCCATGAGTGCGAGAGAGACGGAGTGTTGCAGCCCGCGGCGTACACATCGCGCGCGTCATCAGGGTTCATGACAATCCGTCGCTGTCTCCTGTTCCTCACGTCCGACGGCCGCCCGCCCGCGCGCCCACCCGCTCCTCTCTCCGAACAGTCGTCCCGTCGCTCCGTCTCTCTCGCGCCCGAACGGGACGAGTGCGAGAGAGACGGAGCTGCTTTCGGACTCGGCCTGCTGACGCGCTGACGCGTTTCTAGGAAGCCGCAGGCTCTATCTGCGTCTGTAAGGCGAGATCGCTACTCCGGCGTGAATGCGCGACGCAGCTGCACCCGCTACTCGCTGTGCGTGAGCCGGCGAGGAAAACAAGAAGACCAAACCAGAGAAAAATTTGTGCGATTTGTGCAGACGAGATTTTTGAAAAGACGTTGGGTGCTTTGCATAACTGAATAAAACGAGCGCAGAAGAAAAGCCACCATTTTTTCTGCTTCCTGAAATGTGTCGCGCGCTCTTTCGTCACTGCTCTACAGTTTTTTTCACTCCTCCGTTTGGGAGCTGTCAAACTCGTGGACGTGTCCGCTCCTTCGCCGCAGTGACTGAAATTCTTTGTTTTCGAAGGCGGTGGCGAGAGGGAGAGAGAGGGAGGCGGGGAACACACTCCAGAGCACCCACCGCCTTGTGACATGTCGGCCCGGCCGGCCGTCCGGCCACGCTCGGCTACGCGACGCGCTCGGCTGCCTCAAGCACGGCAGCCACGGCATGCCGTCCCGGTGTTGGTCGGAGAGGGTCTCTCTAACAGACACCTGTTGCTTTCGTTCTCACCGGAGAGTCTCCCTGGAGGACCCGTCGGCGGGATTCGGTCGCGCTCCGCTTCACTCTGCCACTACACTGCCAGGCTCACGGAGTGGAACGCACCCCTTCAGGCCCTTCGGCACTTTGGCCGCGGTGGTCGAACGCGGTCATGAATATATGCATGCCGCGGCGTGCGAACAGCTGAGACTTGAACGCACTCTTACCTCGACTAACCGACAAGCCGGCACACTGCTTGCGAACAGCGCTCTCTCTCGCACTCGCGGGGCGTGCCGCATTGGTGCGAGAGAGACGGACAGCGACGATACGCTGTGCGGCGCGCACTGAGGCGCCGCCGCCGAGGAACAAAACGAAAACCCGCGCCGCCGCCGCCGGGTCACCGCCGGTTGGCTGGAATTGCGTGACTTTACTTCGACCGCAGCAGTGCCTCGCCGGGCCTCGCCGCTGGAATGCACCTACAGATTGAAAAATAAAACGGCGTGCGTCTCGTCACGAACACGGCCGCCTGCCTCGCCTCGCAGCGTCGCTCGCTCTCTCCCCCCGACTCAGAGGAATCTTATATCCAGCCTGGGAATCAGTTTGCATGCCAAGTTCACCGCGCGACTTTCTTATTGATCCCTTGCGAGTGAAGAGTGAGGTTAGGGCGGCCATGCGGCCATCATCATGATTGCGTCTCACTCCGTATCGAGGCTTCAGGGGGAGGAACCTAATTAGCAAGCTCATTAAAACGTCGTGGGAGCGCTCCACCAGTCCGTCCGCCATGATTCCACCGCCCCTTGGAAGTCCTGGCACGGAACCAGCGTGCTTTGGAAGGCGCTGCCGTGTCGATGAGATGGGATGGGTGGGAAAAAGGATACAGTGTCTTGCGCGGTGGTAAACCGCATACACTCACAAAAATACGTGTGCTGCAAGCTAATTACTGCGTGCATAGCGTTTTGAAAAAAATGTTTATTTATGAACACACCTTTTTTTAGTCCAGAGGCCGTTTATACATTGCAACAAGGACGAAACTGGATCTCACAAGAAGAGAGGAACGAGCAGAGAATTTTACTCGTCTGACCGCGCGGTGCTGTGCGAGAGAGGGAGAGAGGTTGTCGTCGCCAAGGCCAGCAGGGTCGACCCGGCGACTTGTCCGGACAGCCGTCGACTTGATTGTCAGCTCAACTTTGCATGTCACTCTGGCTGCTGATTTTTGCGCCCGCTCCCTGTGTGCAGGCTGTGCAGGACCCTCCGGTCCAACCGCCAGGCCACCGCCACGCCGCCGCCTCGCCACCGCGCCCCGAGAGCAACGGCCTCCAGTCCGGCGACCTTCAAGGTCACCTCCCGGACGCGGCGCGCGGCGGACGCGGCGGACGCCTCAACGACGGGCGGAACTGGCCGGAGATTTTTGAGTTATTCCTGGCTCGGAGCGTCGACGGCCGCGAGAGCCACATTCAACGGGCAACGATCTAGATCTCTCCGAAAAGGCCCCTGGCCGGCCGGCAACCTGCAAGAGAACGGCCTGCAACAGGACAAGAGAAGCATCGGACTCCCGGGCGCGCCACATTTCCCCAGCTACCACTACGACCGGGCGGGCCACGTCGGCCACGCCCCCGGCCGCCCTTGACACTGACCCGCCCGTTGATGCAGCCAAAGGCACAAAGGCCCTCTGTGTCCACGCGACGCCGCGCGACGCCGCGCGAGGCCCTCTAGCGGGCTGTTCAGCGCCCCTTCCCTCCCTCTCTCTCGCTCCCGATGGCGTCCCGGAAGTCTCGTGTTTCCTTCAGATCGGAGACAGATACAAATCCGAGCCCGGCGAGGGGCCGGGCGGAGGCTCGCCTTGCAGGCCTTGCAGGCGGCGAGGATGAAGTGCTGAGGCGAGCTGGCTGGAGCTGGATGGAGCTGGCTGTCTTGCTGGGAGAGGCGGGTCGATGGCCTGCAAACCATTCGCTATGGATGAGTGTGGATCTAGTCATGATTGTGAAAGGCACATGCACTGGAACCACATCCATCCGAAGCAAGTCAATGGTTGCACACTGGAGTCCAGCCGGAGTCCTCCTGGAGTCGCCGCTGGTGTCTTGCTGTCTTCCGTCGAGGAGGGTCGAGCCGGCAGAGCGGCCGCTACGCCACGCTACGCTCAGGCAGCCACGCCGCCACGAGGAGCGAGGCAGAGCGAGAGAGAGAGAGGCACTGCCGGGCAGACGGCTGAGGTAATGGAGGCGCCAACTTCCCACGGAGTTCCTTCTCTGCTCGTCGCGTCTCGCATCAGCAAATTCCCCCCCCCCCTCTCATTCTACACGCACTTCCATCACGGCGCGCCTCGCATGGCTCACCGACTCAGGTGTACCAACGCGACAAACGCCACCGAGGGACGCAGTGCTGCCACCTGGCGCGGCGGCGAACCGCGTGTTCCTCGAAGGCGGCCACGCCAAGGGCCGCGCCACTAGGGCCGCGCCAAATCTGCTCCGAGCCCAGGACGCCCAGGTGCGCGCCTTGGCGTGGCCCTCACAATGGGCCGCCACCCCTACCTGGCCCCGCCACACTGCCAGGGTGCCGCACCTGGTCCGGCAGGGCGGCCAACCTGCGAAAGCAGCGAAGCAGCGTCGGCCTCCTCCCTAGAGACCCTCCCGTCAGAGATGCGCAAGCCAGCGCTTGGTAGTCCCGTGGAGTCAAAGGCACCCTGAGTCAGGCTAGCGGGCGACCGCCGTATACCTGCTGTGCCGCACCAGATGCTGACCTGCGTAGCCTCGCGCGGGGCGAATTCGGGCTTCCCGCTCCGCATGGGACTACCAATCGTCTGTGATTGGCTGAGAGGGCCCCCCCTTGCGCATCTCTGACGGGAGGGTCTCTACTCCTCCCCCACCGCCGCACTGCCGCCAACCGAAACGACCCCACCGAATTTCCCCCTCGGCCTCATTTTCCCACACGATTTACTCCCCCGTCCCGAGCCCTTGGAGTAATACAGTGGGGAGTCCTAACTGGCGCGCCGGTGGGCCGAGCTGTCTGGCGAATTCTAGAGAGAGAAAACCACCCGGACGGTAATGCACCCCATGAAACCGACCGAATTCATCAATGTTGATTACATCCCGTCCATCTTCTTCGCCTTCTAAATCCATTTTTCAAAACCAGAACCTTCTAAGTTGCCCCAGTCAGGAGCTAAATGGTGGCAAAGTTCAGAAACTATCTCTTTCTCTCTCTACGATTCGCCGGACACCTAGTGCCACGCACAGAAACGCCCCGAACTCCGGAACGGTATGGGTTAGCTCCAATCTGTTTGCATCCCGTAAATCCTCACTCTTTTTGTGACAAGATGAGCTATTGGAAAAGCCTCTAAGTTGAAAATCAAGCCTTCAGGGCGTTGGCAAACAGAAAGGTGCAGCTCTAGTTAGGACTCCCTAACAGTATTACTCCAAGCCGAGCCTATACCTGCGCGGCTACTGCCCCGGGGCGGCCGGGGCGGGGTGTGGTCCCTTGGGGCAGGTGATGGAGCGGGCCGCCTGGATGCCGGGGGCGGGAACGCGCATTCCACAGGCCGCAGCGTGCAGCGGGGGAAGGGGGAGGGAGAATTACCGCCAGATTCTGCTGCAGGTAAAAAAGGGCAACGCTGTCCAATCTGACAGCCGCGCCGCCGTGAGGGGGCTAATCCGAGGAGTGCAAAAAAATAGGGAAGAAAATTTAGAAAATTTTGGCACTGCAGTGAGTTAAAAATGACGCGCCCAATGATAAACCGAAAATGATAAGATTTTAAATTTGCACAAGGGCGAAAGCGCGAACATCCGTGTACCAATCAACGTTCAAGTCGAAGCCGGAAACGGCGGCGCCCAACTCCCCACAAAATGCGGGCGTTGCCTCACCGGCTTACGAAATGAAGCCAAGACCAATTCCCGCCAAATTTTCGACCCCTTCGCACCCCAACCGCCGCGCCGCACGTGCTGCGCCACGCTGCCTCAGCAGAGGAGGCTTCCGAGCATCGTCAAGTCTCCCTCGCACCCGTGTGGAACGCCCCAAGCGTGCGAGAGAGACAGCTCGCCTCGGCATCAGCCAGGCTGCGCCGAACACGTGGTCGGTCGGCGTTGCGAAAGCAGAGAGGAAGCGCGCGAAACGGGTCCACAGCGCAGCTAGCGCAGCCACGGCGGCGGCGAACCTAGAACCCAGGGCCTGTCCGTCCGCGGCGCCTGAGGCCTCAGCCACCGCCCAACCAACGAATTGAAAATCGGAAACAGCAATCCCAGCGAGCGGGCGAGACCGAGGCCGCTCCGGCCGACCGCCAAGGACACGGACGGCACGGTCCACCATCACCGCGCCAGCACCACGCCAACCAATTTCCCCGGGGACTTTCCACGGAAACGCGCAGGCGACGCGGGCGCAGCGGAGTCGAGTCGGAATGTTCCAAACATGAGAGCCAAAGATTCAAATACTCATGAATGAAACTCGTCGCGTCGCAGCGCGCTCAAGGACACGGTGGCGGTCGGCCGGTCGGCGCCGAAAGCAGAGTACAAGTCACTGAGAAGCTGGCACTGACCTGGAGGCAGGAGGACGGCGGGCAGGGCAGCACGGCGGCGCGGCGGCACGGCACTGTCTTGAGTCTCATGTCGAAGCACTAAATCACACAGGTCTTGGAGTGAAGCACTGCACAAGAAGACAAGCCGAGAGCCGCGCCACGCTGCGCCGCGCCGAGCGAGCACGCCACGCATCCTCTCCGCATCAACGCTGGCAGGACACAGGACCCGCGCCGCGAACGCTGCCGCCGCCGCCGCCGGCTCCCGTACCACCGCCCCTCCCCTCCCGCGCCGCGTCGGAGGGGAGGGGCGGGCGTGCGGGGGCGGAGGGGAGGGGAGGGGTGGCGACGCCGCCGCGAGCAGCGAGGAGTGGGGGGCGAAGAGGGACCCGCGTCTCCACCAATCACAGAGCGCGGCGCGGGGCGCGCGGCGGCCGGCATGTCCTGACCAAGTCCTGTCCGGCCGGCCGTTTCCGTAATTACTATTTACAGTGAATCGGTGGCCTCATCTTCCTGTTCAACGGCTGTGTTCGGCCGCGATGATAAGGTAGATTCATCGCGATAACCAAAGTTTGGGGTTAGGTTAGGTTCTCCCTGCATCGCCCAAAAACAGCTTTGGCAACCTCTAGCCAGCCAAGCGGCCAAGCGCCCCTGCGAAACGCCGCATAGGCCACCCAATGGGCATCCCAGCAGCGCAAGGAAAAGAAATGAGAGTCTTTTGCTGCCACTCGCCCAACCGCTCAAACTCTCGCACACAG
Organism: Thrips palmi; assembly: GCF_012932325.1. Classification (NCBI taxonomy): domain Eukaryota; kingdom Metazoa; phylum Arthropoda; class Insecta; order Thysanoptera; family Thripidae; genus Thrips; species Thrips palmi. Next base: position 7,686,905 of record NW_023144623.1, read on the forward strand.
CATACACTCACGCAACGCAAAGAAACTAGCAGAGCACAAACGACACAATATCACGTTGACTGTCCTTGTTTTCGCGCTAGTGGTCAGTCACCACGCTATACTCGGACCGTCTCTAAGCAAGTGAAGGGGCCCACGACAACACAAGGGGAACGAATACTCACGTGATCGTGCACCTCCCCGCCAACAAAACCCGGTCAACATATCAGCGTCGACGCCGGCCGCCGCGCCTCACATTTGACTGGCGCGATGGTCTTGAGCACTACAAGTGGTACCTAACCAACACACGACACTCTCTTCATCAGCACTTTGGGCCCCAAAGTCGCATGCACTGTCCGGGCAGACGGCCGGCGCCGCGGTCCTGGGGATCCTCAGGAGGAAGTCTGGGGTTCGGCCGGCAGGGGCAGGACCTGGGCAGGACCCGCAGGGCGACGGGCGAAGCGAAGGTGAAGCGGCGAAGCACCAAGCCGGCCGGCAAGCGCGCCAGCGCCAGCCGAGCCGACCACGCCGAGCTTTGCCAAGGTTTTGAGTTTTCGAGCCACACTGTACCGGCACCGGCCTCACCGGCACCGGCCTCACCGGCACCGGGGTGGGGGGTGGGGGGACCGAAAACAGGCGCGAAGATCGGCAAGACGGAGAAGGGACGGAGGGGAAGAAGGAAAGACGGAGACTCAGGGCGAAGACGCAGGCAGCGAGAAGAGAAGCAGGGTCAGGAATATTTTCGTTTTCGTTGGAGTCGCGGAGGCGTGGCGTGGCGGCCGACCGGCGAACCTGCCGGCTGCCTACCTCCAGGCGGACTCATGGTACTACACCGCAATTCTGGTCCAGATTTGAGGACGACGACGCTTCTGCGAAAAGAACGCGGGCTGCCAAAAGTCAGGAAGTACACAGTCAGAGCAGACTCGTGCTCGAGATTTTGTCTGAGCCGCGTGCTGGGTGACGGGCGGCGGTTCGGTTCCCACCGGGAGGCAAGAGGCAATGATGCGGGGGAGACTAATATAAAAGGCAACGACGGCCTGCCGGGCCTGCCGGGCCGGCCAGGCACCCGCATGGACATGGACCGCATGGGAGAGGCGCTGGCCACGCGGCCACGCCGCCACGCAGGGCGCAGGGCACGCGACATGGCATGGGGGCGGCAGCAGCAGCGGCATCATTTCGTCGCTCTGCCTCTCTCGCACTCGTGGGGCGTCCCGGACGGGTGCGAGAGAGACAGAGCGACGGAACGATCCTTCGGAGTCGGGTGGCAGAAGAAGGGCATGCGTCACTTTGCGCGAAGTGTTCGTTCGACGCGTCGAGGAGCGAGGGCTGGAAGGCTTCTTGTGCTTTGTTCAAGCTATATGAGGAACATGCACTCTCCCCTGAAATCAGGCACTCGGTTCAGAAGGTTCAGCCCCTCGGCTAGTCTGGCTGCAGCACGCGGCAGCAGGCACCGCCGGCACCGCCCGTCGACGCCAAGCTCGGCACCAAGCGCGACACACGTTCCCACCATTCGGCCTTCGGTTCGCTTTTTTGTCGGCGGGCACCTCCCTGTGGCCCTGCGGTGCCCTGCGGGGTGGCGGCACGACGCGCACCCCTATCCTTCGCCCTCTGCCTTCTGCCCGCGCGCACGAGCGCGGTCCGAGGAGTGTCTGTCTCTGTCGCACTTGTAGAACGCCCCGCTGGGGTGCGAGAGAGACAGGCGCGACGCACGGATGCTGGTTGCGTAGCGAGCGTTGCGCGCGTTGCGCCCTAGTTGCGCCGCCCGCAGATTGGTTTCGGCTTTCGGAACACGATCGCCGTGCCTGCCCTGCCGGACGGGGTGCACGGGGTGCGGAATCACTCCATCAAGCCATTGAATGAGAGGGTGCGAGAGAGACGAGGCTAATCGCACATCAAGTCGACTGTCTCCCTTTAGCGCCGTGTCTCCTGCCGCGCTCATCACACTGATTCCGAACAGCGCGCTCCATCGCTCTGCCTCTCTCGCGCCCTCGGAACGGGCCATGAGTGCGAGAGAGAGAGAGAGAGAGGAAAGGGGGGAGGGTCGACGAAAGCCTTTTTCGGAATCAGTAGTCTGACTCGCCACGCTCCGCCACGCTCCGACGCGAGTCAGCCGCGGGTGACCGACGGTAACCGGCCCGTCAAAGGAGTCCCTCTCTCCCTCTCGCTTCCCGCGTCCTCCTTTCTTCGCGGCACCCCTTTCAGGGAACCAAGACCGAATAGGAATAGACTGGTTTGCAGTCGCCGGGCAACTCAACGCGGCGCCGCCGCGCTGACACAGGTAAAAATCTACACACAGTGGCGTGGCCGGCGCGGCGGGGCAGAAGCAGCCGAAGAATGGGCGGACGCTACGCGGCTACGCGTCGCTACCCCGCGCGCTGGACGGACGGACGGGCCGTGTGTTTAGCATTCAAAAGTCTCTAGCGTCTCTAGTGGCGCGGAGTATAGAGTGGTGCCCCAGAGCGTTTCCGCCTGCCCCCACCCCCTTTCTTTCAAGTGTACGTACTTACAGTACATAGTGATCGCAGCAGGGTCCACGCACCGCGGCAGAGCCCGTCAAAGCGTTACCGCGGCGCGCCGCGGCGTGGGGCTCCGACAAAGGGGCCCGACGAGCAGCGCAGCCCCGCCGTGCGCCCCGCGGACGCGACCCAGGTGCTTGTGTCCAAGTAACGGTGTGCGTACAGTGTGCGCGTGCTTTGGAGGCGTGTCGACGGTGATGCCTCTTTGGCAGTGCGCAGTCCTTCATTAGGGATCCTCTGTGCGCGGGGGCGGCTAAGACTCCCTGGAGGGCACTTGCCTGTGCTCCGAGACTTCATTAGGACAGCTAATCACTCTCGTTCCTAGAGCATCGCACACTTCTCTCTCGACCAACTGTCTTACACTCTGGGCGCACACTCCGAGTACTGGACGTAAATTTTACTCGATCGCTGGCCGCGCTGGCCGCTTACCGCCGCCCCCTCTGACGTACACCGGGCCGTCGTCGGCTTCTGAGAAAAGGAGAGCGGCAGAGCCGGCGTCCCATGCTACACGGCCACTCCGCGCCCCGCGCACAGTGGGCCAGAAGACCGGTGGAGGCGGCCAAAACTCCAGACGCATTTTGAGCTCCAGAGTCGCTAAACGGGACTCGAACCGAACGTGTGACCCCACCAATGGATTCCTCTTTCGGAGAGCAATCCATTGGTAGGGTCACACGCTCGGTTCGTGTTCCATCTAGCGACTCTGGAGCTCAAAACACGTCTAGAGTTTTGGCCGCCTCCACCGGTCTTCTGGCCCACTGTGACGGCCAGGGCAGCCAGGACGGCCACCTCGGCACTTTATCCAGGTAACCTGGCCGCGTTTCGCTGAAAATTCCCCTCCGCGTTGTTTTTCCCCGTTTCCGCGAGCCGTCGTCGTCGTCCCCGCCGAGCTTGGTGTTCTCCTCCTCCTGGCCGAGCTACTCCTTGTTCTTCTCCCGGGGTGCGAGGCGGTCTTATAATCCGCCGGAGCGGCGCGGTGCACGAACAGGGCGACTCCTCGTCGCCGTGCTCGCCGTGCTCGCCGTGCTCGCCGTGAGGCACCCTGTGCGAGGCACCCTGTCGCCTTCCCCGCCACGCCCCGCCACGCCCGGCCACGCCCTGTTCTCTCGCGAAAAACAATACGGCAACTCTGTTGTTTTCGAGGAATGTGTAAATGCGAAGCAACCCCCAATAACCGGCCAAGCCTGGTCGAGCCGAGCACCCAGGCTCCAGAGGAGGCCGCCAGCACCGTCAGAGGGGGCGTACCTCAACGACGTCCGCCGGAGTCTTGTGTGCTCCACGCTCCAGGCAGTGGTCTCCTTGGCCGTGCGACGGTCCCCGGCCACTGGGCCGACCTAGCCGACCTAGGCGGACCGACACCAACGGCACTGTAAAACAAAGGCGGCCACCGGGTGAACCACAAGAGCCTACGCTGGTGAAATAAACCATCCCGAGTCCCGTTGCTTGTCTTCTCTGACAGTGTGGCCGCGAGATTGAACGCGCAACTATCTTGCCGACTAATGAGTTTGTTTGTTGTGGCGTGGTACCCCGACAGTGGCGTGGTCCTGCGGGGACCAGCGCTGGGCCCAGGGACAGCCAGGGGGACGGCGTCAAGGAATGAACGGGTGAAGGGTACCCAGGAAAACACTTGAGCACTCCGCACCACCAATTGGCCAAACCGCGAAGGACTGTTTCACCGACGCGCCGGCCCTTTACGTCCGAACCGGAACGTTGGTTCGAACCGCGACCGAAGTTTTTACCGGGTAGAGAATACGCCTTCTGGAAAAGACGCCCGGGACTGCCGGGCTGCGCCACAGGCTGTGCCGGCCGGGGGAATTACGGTGAGAGAATGTGGAGTGACAAATGATGACCGCCATCTTTGATGAGCGCCGGGCCTCTGGCAGCGCCACGGCAGCGCCGCGGAGGACTCCCTCGCGGTCCGCGGGGGCAAGGCGGGGCAAGGCGGGGGGAGGGGGCGTCCCTAAAAGGGGCAGTCATCATCGTTGTAATAATTACAGGTCGGCCATCGGATTTTTCTTCTCCCGCCACGCCGCCGCTCCGCGACGGGCCCTCGCCGCCGTGGCTTGTCCGCGGCCTGCCTTGGCTATTGGGCGGGGCTGATTTTCCTCTCCGCATATTTAATTATTTTCTCGGGCTGGGCGTGGTCGCCGCGCTCACCGCGGTGCCTTACCGCGCGATTCAAATTATTTCCCCTCATTTTCGTGCAGCCGCCTCCCCCCTCTGCTGCCCCTTTTGGTGGTGCCCCCTTCGATGGGCAGCGCCCGGCAGCGCCGCCAGGGCGCAGCCCCTGCCTGGCAGAGCGGCAGGGCCTTGGTGCCTTGGCAGGCCGCGGCTGTAATGACTGGAAGGGCAAGAGCAGCAAGAGCAGCAAGAGCGGTGTGGTTGGTCATTCTGGATCCATAAAAGCCCGTGGTACATCCGGCGCGCTTGGACGAGACGACCCGCCCGAGCCTAACCATGCCCAACCCGTCCCCGGCACTGTCGGGCTGGGCGTCCGCGTCCGCCGGCCGGTACCCGCGGCCCGCCCAGCCGCCCAGCCACCCGGTACACTAGAATCGAAGCCCCACGACAGTGCGAAAAACCACGACGGGCAGCTGCTCTTCGTGAAATAGACTGTGTGCCCTACATTCTGTGGACGGTGCAGCAACGAAGCGGGCACGCGTTTTCCGATCCGATCCGGACGTACCCAAACCAGTCCACCCAGTTTGGGATCCAGATCGGCCAAAGCCTCCCAGACCCAGGACCCGGGACCCGGGACCCAGGGCCGCAGGGCGTAGGGCACGCGGAGGAAGGGGGTCTCGAAGAAACGTGCTGCGCACTTTTACGAGTCCGAGCACATACGAAGAGTATTTTCGATTTCTGGTTTTTGCTGGCCTGTGCACAGGCGCACAGGCATGCTGCAATTATCGCGGTTTACGAGCGATGGCACCACGGCCACCCTTCACCCTCGAGCCAGGGAAATCGTAACGACGCCACGGTGGCAGACTGGCGAGCCTGGCAAGCCTGCACGCCACTGCACGGCACGGAGACCTAAACGCACAGCCGCAGGGCGAGGGCAGTCCGCGTCCCGTCGTCGCACCGACGCAGGACACGTGGTGTGTGTGTGTGGGGGGGGGGATGTAAGTGTGTGCGCACGCACGCGTAGTGATCAGCTATCGACAGAATACTACAATAGTGACTCGTTATCGTTTGTCCGGCCCTCTGCGTGTCATGCGTGCCCGTTCCAGCAAAGTATTTTGTACAAGGCGCTACGCCCCTCCCCCTTCAACAATTATTGAACACTAACGCTGGCTAGAGCAGCGCCTGCCGCGTCCCAGCGGAACCCCACCACGCCGCCACCACGGCATCCCAAAGTGAACACACTCCCTGAAGCACGCAATTAAATGCATTTACCTCGGCTTCGTAATTTCGCCTATTCCGTGACGGACCTTCTACGTAAAAGCGTCTCCCGTTCCCCTTTCCTATCCCTCGGGGGGTCCTTGGAGGGGGCGGGGGTGTGGCGGGGCTTGGCGTGGCGCGGCGGCCCGTGAAGGAGAGGTTCCCAGGGCTCGGTGCGGGTGCAAGTCGACAGGTATTCCCCACTAGCGGCTGACTTCCGGCCTTCCAACGTCGCAGAGCAGCAAGCGGCAGGAGTTGGACGAATAGCCGCACCAAACAACACAACGCACGGACAACAAACAAATTCCCGCGCGGAGCAAACCGGGAAATTGTAAAGCGCGCGCATTTGAGGAGAGGGTCATGGCGCCCCGACCGCCGCCACCGCAGTGCCGCCACAACAACGGCAACAACAACAACAACGAAACCAACATCAGCCACGAGAATCTCGATCTAACTGCTCTCCAACTATACACGTCCTGGTGGCCGGCCGCTTTTTTCCACGCGGGCCTTCCCCCTGGAGAATGGAGAAGCAGCACAAGGGGCCCACGAGGGGCCCGCGAGGCCCGCGAGGCGCTCCAGAGAGGGGAGGGGGCAACCTCAGGGGGGCAACGCTCGGGTCGACGCTCCGGATGACCTCCTCGGCGCGGTACAGTGTACCCGTGTACCCTCGCCTCGTGCACCTCGTGTCGTGGCGGTGCACGCCTGATCTGCAAAAGCTACAAAAGAGCGAAGCACGGCCGTGCCTCCTCGGCACGACACGGAGCGGCACGGCGGGCACGGCGCCGCCGTCCGGCTCGGCTCGGCTCGGAGCGCGGAATGCACAGTGCGCTGGATCAACCCCTTGCAGCTCTCCTGAATCTCGCGGACAAGCCGCGCAGGCCGTCAAGGTTGAAACCACCGCGTCCACACAGACACAGTTGTCGCCGTTTTGTCCAACTTTTGCGGCAAAACTGCTCCCAAAATTAGGCGGGAAAACGCACTCCGTAGAAATACAACCTTCAGGAGGATGTCTTGAGGCCAATCCCCTACCCAAGGAGAACAGGTAGTCAAAATCAAATCAAACTGACATCAAATGATGACATTTGGACATCAAAATGGACCAAATTTTGACCAAAGATGGCTCATTTAGAGGTCATATTGACATACTTTGGACTTTTTTGTTCTCCCTGGGTACCCACCTCGTTGCTCTCTTTCAATCTGGCCCTAGAGTGTACATTCAACGCCGAGCATTCTTCTAGGCATTGTGCGCCGCGGCCCGCGGGCCAAGGTACCAATCTTCTCTAGAGATGAAAGGAAATTCGAGTGTTATCTTGCGGCGAGTTGGCGGCGCTTTTTCGCGGCCGCGTAAGCCGAGGCGTAAGCTGAGGCGTAAGCTGAGGCGTAAGCTGAGGCGTAAGCTGAGGCGTAAGCTGAGGCGTAAGCTGAGGCGTAAGCTGAGGCGTAAGCTGAGGCGTAAGCTGAGGCGTAAGCTGAGGCGTAAGCTGAGGCGTAAGCCGAGGCGTAAGCTGAGGCGTAAGCTGAGGCGTAAGCTGAGGCGTAAGCTGAGGCGTAAGCTGAGGCGTAAGCTGAGGCGTAAGCTGAGGCGTAAGCTGAGGCGTAAGCTGAGGCGTAAGCTGAGGCGTAAGCTGAGGCGTAAGCCTTTCAAGGGGGAAGGCTCATCACGCGCTGTATAGTGTATTCTGTGTATTTCGGGCCCGAGAGGCGGAGAGGTCGCGAGGTGAGACGCGGAGTCCATAGTACCGAGGCGCCGGGTGAACGAACCTCGTGCCGTGCCGGCGTCCCAGCCACCGCCTCGCCAGGCCTCGCCAGGCCTCGCCACAGCCCGCGCCGGCCGAATAGAGGGAGTCACGAACTGGCGTATCGTGGACGCTCTGTCTCTCTCGCACTCCTGGGGCGTCCCGCGTAGTCCCGCGTAGTCCCGCGTGGGTGCGAGAGAGACAGAGACCGAGGAACGTAGTGCGGAATCAGCTTGCTGGCGGTTGCCTGGCAGTGCGCGCTCCGAACTCCATCAATCTTGGTTTGGCCGTAGAGGGCGCGTCCGAGAGAGGGTGCCACTTGAAGTATTCGCCGACAGACCCGAAAAGACAAGTTTACCGCACGCCCTTGCACAGGTCCCGCAGCGGTTGGATGAAATTGTTGGCAGGCGTCTGAAATGTCTGCAAAATCATTATTTATTGATCCCTTTCCTATTACGGCGAGGCCCGATTCTCCACGCCGACTCCACTCATGGCGTCCTTCCTGGAAATCCCGCAACGCTCTCTCTCTGTGCCCCCCCCCCCGAAAATAAAACGACTATTCACCTACAATCTCGACCATAAGAGAGCAGCGGGGAGCGCCACCGCCCCACGGGACCATGCAGGACATCGTGTCATCCCCGGCCGAATCGGCGGCGCGGGGAAATGAAAATAAAATTAAAAACACGGCCACCGCGTTCTTTTGTCAGCCAGGACACGTGTGTGCTTACGACGTCGTCTGGAGCGACGCACGCACGCACGCACGGCGGCGGTGGTGTCACCGGGACTGGCCCGTCGCCCGCTCTCCCGGCAGGCCGGCAGGATGTAGGCCAGCCCCCAGCCGTCGGCGGCCTCGCGACTACCAAACGAACGAGCAGCTCGACAAAGGTGCGGAAAACGAAGACGCGGTGAAAAAGTAGAGACCAACCCCTTCGGCGAGCCACCCCTCGGAGCCGTTCCGAACGGTGCTCTGCCTCTCTCGCACCCCTGTACGGGCCTTTCTACGAGTGCGAGAGAGAGGCAGAGCCGAGGCAGAGCGACGACAGATCTGTTCGGAATCAGCCCGCAGGGGAGGCGGGCCTGGCCTTGTTTATTTCACGTGCGAATAATCCGAGCGCGAGCAATGGAATAACCAATGGGTCGGTACAGGGTACACTCCAGACAATAAGTACTGGAGCGTTTCGAGAAGGCGTACCTGGACGACGGGAGGAGTTCCCTGTCCACACCATTTATGCACGATCCCCTGGGCCCCGGCCAGCCACCGCCAGCCACGCCGTACCCCCGTACAGAGCGTCCGGCGCGTCCGGGGCCAGAGCCGGGTATTTCTTATTGCCAAACCTTTTATTTTGCCGCCGGTTCCTCTGTTCCACAGGCCACTCTGCCTGGCCGCCTGGCACAGCCTGGCCCCGCTGCTCTGCTCCGGCGGCGCGGCCCGCTCGGCCGGCCCCTCTCTCTCTAACCCTCCCACGGCGTTGCCAAAATTCGGCCGCCATTTTTCAACGGCGCATCGCTCGGCGAACGGGCGACCGCGGTGAAGGCGGCGCGGCAGGCGGGCGGAGCGCGGAGGCCGCCTGGGAGGTAGGCAGCCCGCGCGTCAGCCTGTCCTTTTGTTCGCGAAATGAAAGTCCGGGGTTCCAGTCGAAAACCAACAAATTTTCAAGTTTCCATTTCATGTCTCATTTGAGCCTGCGCCCGTGGTCTCGCTATGAGGGCGGGCAGGTAGACGGACGGACGATCGGTCAGACAACCCGCGCCTCTCCAAGGCCACGCCGGGCCACGCCACGGCCGGGCGGTGCTGTGCCACGGCTGTGCCCGCTGTGCCCCCCCCCCTCGCCGCGCCCCGCCGCGCCCCACCGCGCCCCGCCACGTCGCGCAGGTTGCCAGGTAGAGAAGGTGGAAGACCGGGGACCTCACCTTCCTCACCTCAGACTCTGCCGAGCCGAGGACTCCCCCTTCTCCTGTACCCGTACTGGACCAGAGCATCCGACAAGCACGGCCTGGGTGCACCGAGGCACCCTGCCATACAAAGTAGTTTAAATATTCACCTCACCTTCCTTCTTTTCTTCGGGCGTTCCTACCCTCCCCCTCCCCTCCCCTTCCCTTCCCCGGGGCAGCTCGTTACCGAAACCCATACCGCCCGAAACGTGTACGGCACACTGTACGCCATCGCACCATCGCGCTCGCCAACAGGTTTTGTTTGAGGCTTCCAGCCGCAACTGGCAGCATGGCTGGCACCAACCCGCAACGAGGGGAGCGAAGGATCAGATCGGCCTTCCGGGTCACTTTTATCTCAGAAATTCCGGCCGCGTCTCCGTGGAGAGACGACGGAGGAGACGAATTTTGGATCCCATTTTATTTTTAGAGGGGTGTAGAATACGTGCCTATGAAAAACGTCGTTTTCTGGGAGTACTTTCTGTAACCCGGTACTTTCTGAGAGTCGCGTTTTGTAGGCGTCTCTCGCGCGGGAATCGAGATTGGTGGCGGCAAAGCAGTCCGTAAAGCCTAGCTTTTGCGAAAATGATCGTCATAATTCAGCTGCGTCCAGCCAGGCTGCCAGGGCTGCCAGGGTGTCACACTGCCCAGGGTTGCCACGCCGGCCGCCTCGTCCTTCCCGCCAAACGACACCTGCCTCACCTCGTGAACCTCGTGGTGCCAACATGACAACACTCGAGCCGCACTCCACCGGGACGGGAGGAGGCGAGGCGGTCACCGTCCCTGCCATAAAGGGCAATTTTATTTCTATTTCGACAAGGATTTTGTGCGGTGGGGCACCACGGGGCCGGCGAGGCGAGTCACGAAATGTTTTCTTTATTATTATTTCCCCTCTACCTGTCCCTTGCCCGGCTGCCCGGCCCCTGGCCAGGCTCCGCCGTGCCGCGCGTACACTGTTACAGAACGTGCTATCCGAAAATCCGTTTCCTTTTCCCGCGCAGTTTTAGCGCTCCGCAGACTTTTTCCGTTGGGGCGTAGGCGCTACGATCACGTAGCTGCGCTCTGCGCGGACTTGACCGAGCTTCTCACGGCTTTGGCGGCAGTAACTCAAGTTTAAACGCCAGCCTTCTTTTTCCTCTTAGGAAGTAGTCCGTGATTACCGCGTGACCTTTCACGAAAAGCCTTCTCGGCCAAGCCCAGCCAAGCCGGCCGATGCGAGGCGAGCTCGTATCTCCGCCCTCGGACCACTCGGACCGCGGAGTCGCCGACCCGACCCGTCCCGTCAGGACTAGAGCAGGCCCCTCGGAAAGGTGAACTAAAATCGTATTCATCACAGCCGGGATACCGAACACCGCCACTTGTATCTTGTATAGTATAGGTCAGCCAGTCAGCCTTTGAAGAACCCATTCCACGCCTCGTCCTTTATTCGGTTCACCGTATAGAGCCGCGACCCCATCCCATCGTACCTTGAGTCATTCGCTGTTCGCTGTGTTCTGGCGTGGCCAGATCGTCAACCAAACGACAACCCGGCTAATTTGGGTTCCGGAGAACCGAGAAGCTCGCTGGCCGGAAGAAGGGAGACGCGATGGCCGAATGCAGTGCCTGGCAGTGCCGTGCGCCACCCTTGCCCTTGCAGCCCTTGCACCTGCAGGACGATTCCGGAGAGTCTTTCCGTCGCTGTGCCTCTCTCGCTCCGAAAAGGGACGCCTCACGAGAGCGAGAGAGACTCAAACTGTCGACGTGCAGAATGAGAGCCGTGCCGTAGCATGCGGCAATCTGCTCACAGGTGCCTCAGACACGGGCAGGGGCAGGTGTGAGCCAGGTTTTAATCATTTTCGGTGTCGCGTGCAGTCATGTGCCAGCCTCGAGCCATCCGCCCCAAGCCTTTTACCCCGCGTTGCGCGTGTCTGGATCCACCTTTACTCCCTAAAAACAAGAAATTTCATTTGAAACTCTCAAATTTGAGGTAAAGTCCGTTGAATTTGCCGCGTCTCTGTGCGATGCCTCCCTTACTTCCTGCGACCCCAACTGCAGGATGTAGAATGGGTTGCCTGCCTCCCCTGCGAGTGCCCCGCGCGACGAACGCCTGAGGCGTAGGCATCCCTTCCGACACGGAAAAGCTCCGGTTTCAAACGAGCGGCAGGTTCCCGCGCCGACACCGGATGTAAGGATGTCGTTCTCGGCGCTGCTGTGCAGAGCAGAAGAAAAACTGTGCAAGGCGGTGCGTTTTGTTTTGGTTTTGTTGTCTTCTGCAGCTGCCTAATTTGCATCTTGCAGAAACTTCTGTCAAGCTGAAAAGTGTTAGTGCTCCACGAGGTGTTGTAAAACTGCCTGTGGGTCTCTTTGTTAGTCTTGACTTCCTTGCCTGCGCTTTTCAAAATAATTTGAGGTTTTTATCGATCTTAGACGGAGGAAAATTAAAGAGCTACATTATACTGAGCACTCTCATAACCCCTTCCCCGGCTGATCCGTACAATGCACCTTTATTTTGCAAAAATATCATCACAGAAAACAACTGCCCCGTAAAGTGGCACAGAGCCACAGGCATTGTTCCCCTTCTATAAAGTTTGGTGAGCTTCATTGAAGTCAAATTTCGTATGTGGTAAGAATTTGTGTGGGGATTCATAGGCACTTTTATTTTTGTTTACAGTTACTGTGGCTTTCTTAACTTCCATCTTTCCTAATGAACTTTTCGTCGTTGTTCCACCCCGCTTTTGCTAATTTTAACTGGTAAGCTTTTAACTTTTGTCTCGGTTTCGAATTTCTGGTTCTACTTTAGTCTTGCTACCAATTTTAACGATTTGTTTACTGTAATTATCAGGTCCACTATTGATGGCAATACCCTGAGAGCACCTAATCCTGACTCAGATATAAAAGAGGAGCGAACTAGCGATGATGAAAGTGAGAAGAATGAGACTGCAGGTAAAGTCCTTTTATAATGTTACTACCTTCTGCACCTATGATTATAGTGATCAAACAATAAATGGGGGGGGGGATACAACCTGGTCTGCAGAAATACTTTCTGATATTTCTGCGTATGGTTGAGGCTTCTGTAGGGTCGTTTCAGTGATGCCGTCTTTGTTCTGTTTTAGTGGGATGGTGTGACCCCTCCATGAATCTGAATCTCATGGGAACCAACAACATGAGATCCTTGAAGCACTCTGGCTCTGGCCTGCACCCCTCAGGCAGCCTGCCCTGTTTGCCTGAGCATCACCAAACAGCAGCAGCCGCAGCATCAAGCCAGCACCAAATGTTTATGAGCCCGCAACAACTCATGCAGCAACAGATGACCAAGAACGACCCGCGGGCACTCAATGTGGATTATTCTACTGTACCATCCGTCCCACCAACAGCGTCTGTAAGTGTATCGTCTACTCTCGCACAACAACACATGCAACAGCAGCAAATGAACAAGGATGATCAACAGCCACTTTCAGTGAATTCCCAGCAACTTATGCAACAACAGCAGCAGATGAACAAGAATGAACCACGGACGCTCAATGTTGAATATCCCACTGTTCCACCGACACCTCCTATAAGCGTTCCATCTTCTATATCTCAGCAACATTTGCAGCAACAACAGCAGTTAAATAAGGATGAACAGGCCCGCTCTGTTGAGTACTCCAACGTACCATCAGATTCTTCTACTCCACCTGCAAATGTCACCTCTGTGGTTTCACAGCAGTCCAATCCGAGTTCTTCATCAACTTCCACCGAAACAACATCCTCTTCCCCAACCACTGTACACACACCGACATTCAAAACTACCCTGAAACCCATTGCCACATCTGATAAGGTTTACCAATGTGATGACTGCGGGCAATGTTATACGAGGAAGGGAAATTATGTAACACATTGCAGAATTCATACTGGGGAGAAACCTTTCCAGTGCACTGAGTGCTCAGAGCAGTTTACATCAAGTAGTGCCCTAGCAAGGCATAATCGCACCCATGCTGCTGAGAAACCTTTTGCTTGTGTAGATTGTGGCAAAATGTTTACTACAAATGTAGAACTTAAGGAACATATTGCTATTCATGCTGCTGAAGGGGGGAAAATTGTCTGTTCTGAATGTGGAAAAAAATGTATCACTTCATATGATCTCAAAGTCCATATGAGAACTCACACGGGTGAGAGGCCTTATAAATGCACTGAATGTGGCAAAATGTGTTTAACAAGCTCTGATCTTAAAGTCCATGTGCGCACACACACAGGGGAGCGCCCTTTTCAGTGTGTGGAATGTGGCAAACTGTGTAATACTAGTTCTGATCTTCGAGTCCATTATAGAATACACACTGGGGAAAAAATTCACATATGTTCTCATTGTGGCAAAGCTTGTAACACCAGCGGCGACTTGAAGGTTCACATTAGGACGCATACTGGCGAGAAACCATACAAGTGTACGGTTTGTGGTAAGCAATGCATGACTTCAAGTGATTTGAAAGTGCACTTTCGCACCCATACAGGCGAGAAACCATACAAATGCAATTTTTGTGTGAAGTCATTTACCACCAGCTCTGATCTGAAAGTTCATACAAGGACACATACAGGAGAGAGACCGTACAAATGCCTTGTGTGTGGAAAGGGCTGCTTGACTGCAAGCGATTTGAAAGTTCATATGCGGAGGCATTCTGGTGAGCAACCTTACCAGTGCACTGTCTGCAGCAAACAGTGTAGTACCCTAAGTGATTTGAAAGTGCATTCACGAACACACACTGATGAATAAAAATCATGCAATAGGTATCATGGTATAGTTTTTAAAGTTTATAACATCAATTAATACCTTTTATTTGTACTACCTTACCTGTACGTTTTAAGCATTTCTGTTTCAGAAAAAAAAAAATTGTTCCTAGAATTTTATCTGTAAAAAACTGTTAATCAGATTGGCAAATAATCTCTGTAAAAGCTTCTTGTCTCTTTCATTTAAAATTATAGGTATGTATTAAATAATGCTGAATATGTAATGTTTCTATCTTCAAGTGCTAATCTTAATAGGATTTGAAAAAAATGTTTATTAATTGCAGTTACTTCTCTTGTATTTGTCTTCCCTCTAAATGATACTGTCATCTCTGAACTAGTACTTAATTCTGAAGTGAATTATACAGTTGCTCTCGCAATAAATTAATCAATGCTGAATTTGTTTCAACTCTCTTTCTTGAACTATGAAACCAAGTTGCCACTTTCTTCATTTCTGTTTCCATCTACTCTACTTTCCACCCATCAAAAAATTGAACTCGTCGGGGATGTCACAGCCAGAGTACATGGCCCAATAAAAGAGAAAAATAATTTATTCAAATTGGTCATTATAGTGTAATAGATCGCGCTGTCAAAAGTGGCCTCTGTCACCCATAGTTGAACCAGTCACGTTCACTTCCTTTTCAAGACTTCGGCAGCGATGACGGCCATGGAATCCACAGCCTCTTCAGCAGCCGGTCTGATTTGGTCCTTCGGCAGCAAGAAACCGTGCTCCCCCGTGTCCCGCAGTTCATACACGAATGGGAATTTGACGCCCTTCTCGTAGGTGTAGTCGATCGTGCTCCCCGAGGCCGCGTCTGTGAGATCAGTGGAACATCAGCGATGAAATATAATAAACTCACTAGAGGACATTGAAAGGACATGTGAGTCCGAGTCCGAGGTACCCATACTTACAAATGGTCCTGGCGATGGGGCCGTGCCTGAACTTGGTGCCGTAGCGCTTGCTGGCGGCCTGCGCGGCGGCCTGGGCGACGGCGTCGAGGTCGGCGTGGTCCGCGGCCAGGTTCAGAGTGTACCCCCAGGGGAACATGAGCAGCTGGCTGTACGAGTGCAGGCTGATGTACACTCGAAGCTGTCACGTGGAAAATCAGAACTTTAGGGATGGAGAGAGATTAGGAGAGGAGACCGGGAGGAAGGCTGCCATGTTTATAGGGGGTAGGCAATTCATTGCGGGGGGGGGGGGGGGTAGCTGAAGCCCACCGGGTTCGGCTTCTCCATGAGGGCATCCACATAGTGCCGCAGGGCCTTGGTCTCGGCCTCGGACCCGGCGCGCACCCCGGCGTAGACATCCGAGCACGGCGACGAGCTGGAGCCGGTCTCTGTAACAGGCGCGTCAACATGAACGTGTGCGCCTTCGCGCTTTGCACAGTCGCGCAAGGAGTAGCCCTCACCTCCCCAGTGGAACGGCCAGTTCCTGTTCAGGTCAGCGCCGTAGCAGATGTAGTTGAACTTGCTCCTCGACTTCCTCCATAATCTGTTCTGTAGAACAAAGAGAGAACGAGGAATATGGCGCTCTGCTGCAGGGGCGAGGTATGCTCCGCCTTACACCGGAGCCTTGCGGGGGGCGCTAGCGGCCTAATGTTAAAGTTCCAAGTGTGGGGCCGCTCCCTTACCCCGTTGTGGGTGTAGTAGTAGCCGTCGGGGTTGGTGGACGGGAAGATGTGCCACTCGTAGGCGCGCACGGCCGACCTGAACTCCTCGTCGCTCCGCGTCAGGATCTCGTTGATCATGAAGGTGGCCGTGGCGGGGGTGATCCACTCACGCGCGTGGATACCTGGACACAAAAACGGCATTAGAAGCCAAAGACGGTGCAAAAATTATTGGGCTCTGGAGGACGAACCCGCTTCGATGAAGGCGACGGGGGCGTCCTCCTCCACGGCTTTGATCTTGACGCCGAGGATCGTCCTGCCCTCGTAGCTGCGGCCTCCGTCGACCAGCGTCACCTCGTCGGGGTACTTGCGCACCAGGCTCTGCATCCACTTGTAGATCTGCCACCAAACGGAGGTCGCGTTAGGTCCATCCCTTCGTCGTTCCCAGAACTACCCGTTTTCCGACTCCGGCGTGCAGTTACCTCCTCCAGGGTGTGGTAGTTGTCCCAGCCGAACTCCGGGTTGGACCGTTTGGCGTCCAGCATCTGCCGCTGTTCCTCGTCGACGACTCTAGAGAACGGGATAAACACGCCACGTTCACGTTTCGTTGTATTTTGAAGGCAAACCGTCGACGGGCCCTTTCCGTTTGACACTTGCCTGCCGAGGTCGGGGATCATGTCCTTGTGCGTGAGCTCCTGGCGGCCGAGGTACTCCCTGAAGGCCACGGCGTCGGCGGGCGACACGTGCACGTCGACGGGCGAGCCCGGGACGGTGGGGTCCAGCCACACGTCCAGCTGCCCACAGTTTCATTTCGTCACCGGACTCGAAAAGGACCCACCCAAACTCACTTCTGCTCACACTGAGGCTGCCTCACCGTGGGGTTGGCGCCGAGGTACTGCCGGAGGCTCTGCAGCTGCTTGTCCGTGGCGGGGACGATGCGCAGCACCTTGTGGTCCTTGAAGGCCACCACCGCGGCCTGCCTGCCGAGCCCCGTGGCGTTGGCGGCGGGGTGCGGGTGCGCCGTAGAGAGCGGCGCGGTGCCGGCCTGCCGCACGGCCACCACCGCCACGACCAGGAGCAGCGGCACCCGGCCGCCCCAGCCCCGGTGCACGGCGGCCATGGCGCGCACGCTCAATCAAACTCCCTTATCGGCGACGGCGACCGGCGGCGCCACTTGGCGACGGGCGAGGACGGCGACGGTGACCTGGACGGCGACGTGAGTCTGCGGGAGGCGGCGCGGTGGGGCGCGAGTCCGAAATGGCGAGTGTCCTCCCCTCGGCAGGCCGGTCTCCTTTATGGCGGGCAGCGCGCGCCGTTATCGGCAGGACGGTCCCGACGGTCCCGGAAACGACGCGACCCCGGGGGAGCGGCCGCGGCGGCAAGAAGAGAGGAGTGAGTGGGAACGCTGCGTGAAATGCTCGGCACCCGGAAGAGAGAAAGAGACGGCGGTACCGGTGCGCCCCGATCTGCTATCGACTGTCAACAAACCTCGGCCGGCGGGGTCGACGGCCTCCCGGGTGGTCTTTCCCCTCTGGTAAATTTGCGAGGAAAAAAGACACGGTAGGATCCAGACAGAACTTTATATTTCAGACGATTCGATGCACATGCTCCCCCAGTTCCCAAAAATCCGTTCCGATGTCGCGGACTCAGAGCGACGGGCAGGTGGCGGGGTTGCTGGCGGGCACGCCGTCCTTGAAAGCCTCCTCCGCGATGACCCTGACGCCGGCCCAGGCCTCCCTGGCGCCGTCCACGATCTGGTCCTCGGGCAGCAGGAAGCCGTAGATGCCGTTGTCGCGCAGCTCGAACACGAAGGGGAACGGCACGCACTTGCTGTACACGTAGTCGATGGTGCTGCCCGAGGCAATGTCTAAGAAAAGAATTAAAACAATTTTAACTACAATTCTACTTTTTGTAAAGTCCTGCGTCCTGCGCATCCACTTACAAATGGCTTCTGCGATATTTCCGAAATCGAAGTCCTTGCCAGCGACGGCCTTGACTGCGGCGACGGCCTTCTCGGCGATGTCGTACTGCAACAACAAAAACACACCGTCATCATTTTTGTTGTTTGATCACCCCAGAATGCCGTATCATTCGATGTAAACAGGAGCATTTGTTGAGGGGACGGTAGCATGAAAAATTCAACATTCCTCATTAAATTCATTTTTATTCATAAAATCCGATAAAGTCACATACACAAATCACGAGGGGCTTTCAAGTTTTCTTCAAACTCCAAGGCGTAACTTCAAGTGCAGCTTCGATGTGGCCAGGTTGATTTCATTTTAGGGGTCAACATAAGGACTCCAATTTTGTTTTTAAAATGAAAATTGGGGGAAGTCCCCAAGCTCGTGTGGCGTTCAAAACATTTAATACAATAACTGTCGCTCGTTGCACGTTGATACCGTATCAGCGGCTGGGCCATTTTCGATCGATTAAAAATTTGCTAACAGCGTGGGCCCTGCTCATAAGGCCAGTCGGCAGGTCTTCTCGCGCGGCGCGCAGCCCTCGCGGTACTGTCGCAGCGGCACGACGCGGACGTCGGCGAACACCACGCTGCCGCGCTCGCCCTCGGCGCCCCCGGCGCCCCCGGCCCTCAGCACCACGGCCTTGCGCTCCTTGTCGGGGAACACGATGTCCGTGATGGCGACGCGGCCGCCGTCCGCGAACACCTCGACGGAGCCCTCGTCCACGAGCACCGTGAGGCGGAGCTTGCCGTCGGCCAGCGAGGCGTACGGCAAGGGCGCGCCGTGCACGCCGGGGAAGTCCGCGCTGAAGTCGACGAGCCCCGACTTCCGGCGGTCCACCGCCAGCTCACCCTTCTCCGAGTCCCAGACGATGCCGGTGCCGCTGGAGCCGTCCTCCGCGGCGCGGACCAGCACGGTGGCGCCCGTGGCGCCGTCCACCAGGGACACGGTCACCTCGAGCAGGAAGGCGCCGTCGCAGCCGTTGGCGACCACGGCCGCGCCGCCGGCCGACACGTTGAGCGTGGCCGCCGTCATGATGGGCTCGGCGGTGCGGTGCAGCGTGGACGCGAGCGCGGGCACGGGCTCCTGCAGCAGGTCCACTCCGCCGTCGGGGCGGCTTCGCAGCGACATGACGCGCGGCACGCTCATGGCGTTGCGCCACGGCGACGTCGGCGTCCTGCAGACACCAGAGACACAGACGTTCAAGCTGCCGGGAGACCAAACTTAAAGATTCGGCTCTGCGTCGACTCACTTGGCGGCGTACTGCCAGTTGCTCATCCAGCCGATCATGTACCGCTTGCCGTCGGGCGCGCCGACCCACGACACGGCGGCGTAGTAGTCCTTGCCGTAGTCCAGCCAGCGCACCGCCTTGGGGTCCTGGTCGTCCGCGACGAAGCGCTCGCCGTCGAAGTCGCCGACGAAGTACTGCGCCGAGGAGCCGCCCTGCAGCCCGCCGGGGTTCACGTTCACCACGAGCACCCACTTGAGCCGCTCCAGGTCGCCGTCGACGGGCAGCGGGAACAGGTCCGGGCACTCGTACTGCCCCTCGACCGCGCCCATCGGCCCGAACTCGCTGAGTTGCGTCCACTCCTAGCGGGCAAAGCAAGCCGTGATGACAAAGAGTTTCAACGTCGAAACTGTGGGTTAGTTCCGAACAGTGCCACGTCACTCAGTCTCTCTCGCACCCCGTGCGAAAGAGACAGAGTGACGAAAGCTCTGTTCGAGAGGCATGCGAGGCGTACCTTGAGGTCCGGCGACGAGTAGAAGCGGACCTTGCGGTCGTCGGCGAGGGCCACGGCCATGAGCCAGCGCCGGGTGGGGGTGTGCCACTGCACCTTGGGGTCACGGAACTCCTTCTGCTCCTCGTCCAGCACGGGGTTGCCCTCGTACTTGGTCCAGGAGCGCCCGTTGTCGAGGCTGAACGCCAGCGACTGCGCCTGGAACACACCCGCGTCAATCGAGCAGGGCCCTTTCGCTGTCTCTCTCGCACTCGTGGCCTTTTGCTCAGGTGTGCGAGAGAGACAGCCACCCGTTGACTTTGGGCTTACCTGCTTGGTGGCGTTGGCGCTCGTGTAGATGGCCACCATGGGCGGGTTCTCCGGCGTGCCCAACCCGGAGGTGTTGTCCTGGTCCACGACGGCGCTGCCCGAGAAGATGAGCTCGGTGTCGCCGTCGTAGGGGATGGCGGGGTTGCCCTCCCCCGTCAGCTCGGTCCAGCGCACCAGGTCGGGGCTGACGGCGTGGCCCCAGGAGATGTTGCCGGGCACGTCGGACACGGGGTTGAACTGGTAGAAGAGGTGCCACTCGCCCGCCGCGTACACCAGCCCGTTGGGGTCGTTCATCCACAGCGCGCGCGGGGTGAAGTGCACGTGCGGACGGAAGGGCTCCGACGGGCACACTGCGAGCAGGCCGAGCAGGCCAAGACGTACCAAGACCGTCAAAAACAAGTAAGTTGGCCAGCGCCAGGCGCGTAAAGGAGGCAGGTGGACATATCGCATTTTTGCATTTTTCCCACATGCCGCGGCCCCGGCCACACAAGAACGCCATTGCGTGCCGGCCGTCCGAACTGCCGGCTGATCCTGGAAACAGGATCGCACGTCCCGGGGCGTTTGGGTCCGTCAAAGCGCGGTTTCGCCGCGATGGTCCATCGGTGTGAGGTCGTTGACGGGACTCGACACGCTATTCTACATTGTCGTGTGCCATGGCCGCCCGCCCAGTGGCCCATCGTGGCACGGCGGGGCGCGGCGCGTCGGAGACATGGAGGAGGCCAAGCCCGCGCGTACAGTGCGGCGTGTCGCGTGCCGCGTCGCACCGCGCCGTACAGTTCCCGTGACGCGCCGCGCACCGCGCGCCGCGTTCTCACGCCAGCTTGACACCTTGATTGTCTGCGTCCTCACTACTTCCGTTTGCACCAAATTTGACGGACCGTGTGGTGCGCAGCGTCGCGGCGGCCGGCACCGCGTGGCACCACTGGATCTGTCTCTCTCGCACCCGGTGCGGGACGCCCCATGAGTTCGAGAGAGACAGAGCGATGACCCACCCGACGGCAAGGGGCCCTGCCCTGCCCTGGGGCGCCTGATGGGTGGGCAGTGTAACCCACTGGGCATCTTGCCCGCGTTTGCGGCTCGGGAGTCCGAGCCGTGTTTTGTGCAATAGGTTGCCCTGGCTGTGTCCTGCGTCCTGCGTTGTCCTGTCACAGCCTCGCGTCACACGGGGCTTCAAGGGCGAGCGTCGTGTGGCCGTCCAGTCCACCCGGACCGAGCCAGAGCCAGGACTTTGCATGTCCCTGCAGTCGTTAGTCATTACAAGCGCATTACTGCAGGACAAAGAACGCTGGACGTGGCCGATCCGAGCAGGCCGTTGTTGTTGTTATTGATGTTGTTGTTGTGGCCAGGGAACCACTCTTCACTGGACGTCTAGCAACGTGACGTCACCAGCGTTTGTATTCACGTTCAGGCGTAAGGGACATGATGTCCAAACGAACGTGACGTCACATTTCTGTATTCCCAGCGTCAACTCGTGACTGCCTTAAACGGGTGTTCTGAAAAAAATGTGGATGACGTCTGTTTATCGCACTGGGGAACTATATAACTATATGACTCCATTCGACAGGGTGTCGTGAGGCGTGGAAGCGTGACCGTGGACGCGATAAAATTCGTGCGTCCCTACATGACGGAACAGTTTTCCTGCGAACCGCAAACTCCGTTAGGTCAGCAGCGTCGTGACCGCAACGGCAAAGTTCTTTGGAGTTATGGTGGCTCGCAGATAACACGAAAAGTTGTGGCGGGCGAAAGGCACGCGCGGGGTTGTCAGGCGCCGGCCGGCAGCCCGCTGTGCACCGACGCGGACTTGTTGCCTGGCAGGGCTTCGCAGGCGCCGACGCTTGGAAGAGGCAGCAAGGGGCCGCGGCCGCAGCGGGAGAACCCGAAATTGTGGGACCGCACAGCAAATGCCTGGCCGAATGATGCCGCAGGATCGATTCATCGCTCTGTCCCTCTCGCGCCCTAACGGTATGAGTTCGACAGAGAGAGCGACGAAACGATGGAACACCTGCGACTGCCTGCGACCTGCTCTTTTCACCGCCGAATTGGAACCGACCGCGGACCTCCGCACCACAAACCTCTTAAATAAAATTCAAAAGTAAACCCCCCCCCCCACTGACCTGAGGCTTCCACCTCGGCCGCCACCGCGGCCGCCGCGGCGGGAGGGGGTGCCGCGGCCAGCGCCTGGCCCTTGAAGTCCTCGTGCAGGCCGACCACGGTGTCCGAGGCCATGGCGTCCGAAGTCATGGAGCGGGCCTCCGCCGCCGGCCCCAGGCCCCCGAGGAGCACCGCGCCGGCCAGGCCGCAGGCCAGCAGGAGCGTCGTCGTCGCCGGCCTCATGTTGCGAACTGACGAGCTGACCCGCGGACCCCCGCGGCGAACATTGGCGGGGCCGCTGACGACGCGGTGCCAACGACGCGGTGCGGCGCTCCGACAGCGGGCTCACTCCGAACAGTGCATGTCTCTCTCTGTCTCTCTCGGATCCTGTTGGGGCGCCCCCACGAGTGCGAGAGAGACAGAGGGACGAAAGCGCTGTTCGGAATGAGAGGCGCGGGGTAATTATCCTGGCCCGCCTGCTAGCCCGGCCTCCCGGCCCGGTGGGGCCCAGGCCGTGCTCCGCGCCCTGCCAACATCCTGCAATATGGTGCCACGCCGCGCCACGCCGCGCCGACCGCCGTGAAGGACACGCGCGGCCTCCAGCACGTGGAAGGAATAGCATTAGCACGTCCGCGATGATGGCTACACGGGGGAAAAGAGTTCGCTCCTGGGGTGCGTGGCAGAGACCCCAACGCAGGGTGGGGTGTGGTGGGCGTAGACGACATGCTCTCGGTGTCTCCACAGCCGATGGCTACCAATCGAAACAATGTGTGCTCGGCCTAACGAAAGGTAGACGAGGCCACTGGAGTTGCGGCATAATCCTGTTGCAGATTGAGAATGCTCGACACGACGGAGTGTGCACGGAGCGCGGCGCGTTTGAAACTGGCGCCCAGGAGGTGTCACGTGGCTCCATTGCGCAGACGCCTCCGACGCGCCGCTTCCGCCAAACGGTTTCCCTGACAACAGTCGACAACAACAAACCAGCATTCCAAAACACATCATTGCGTTGTTTATCTGCAGGCCTGGACCCGCTTCGAGATGCGGACGATACCCGCCTGGGTTGATAAAGTACATGACAGGGACAAAGTCGAACAATGGTGAGAAAAGACGTCGGTACTTCTGCGGATGATTAGTTGGGTTACCTTTTCCCACCATTGCACCTGTCTTGCACCTGTCATAGCGCCGGCGTAGTGCTGTTTAATCTGAAGTTTAGCTAAGAAAGTATCTGTGGTCTATGTATTTGAAATAAAATCACTAGTTCTCACCTCCGTACAGAATTTTTTCTTGAGCTGAAATATTTGTTGAAATTTTCATCAAAGTACAGCGAGAAAGTCAGGAGTTTTTCTGAAATTGCGATCAATGTAACTAATAGTTATATTTTAAACGTCGTCACTCCTCTCTTTCTGTTTTCTTTTTGCAGCATCTATGACCTTTGCTTCAATCCTGATGGTTCACAGCTTGTAGTTGCTGCTGGACAGCGAGTACTAGTGTATGACACAACAGATGGTTCATTAATTCAGCCTCTAAAAGGTATATTTCAACAATTAGTTGGTCCTTACCTACTGGTTTTGTGTCTTGAGTGTGAAATGTGTGCTACAGGAGTCTTGGTATCTTTGCAGGTCACAAGGACACAGTTTATTGTGTGTGTTACGCCCGTGATGGAAAGCGTTTTGCTTCTGGTGGATCGGATAAGACTGTAATAATTTGGAACAATAAGTTAGAAGGTGTTTTAAAATATACGTAAGTTCTCATCATTTGGTAACTATGATGTTCACTCTTGCTCCTTTGCAAAAATTGGAATTAATATTTTTATAAAACTTTTGTTTAGTCATGGGGATGCAATCCAATGCCTGGCTTTCAATCCTTTAACCAATCATCTGGCTAGCTGTGCTATTACTGACTTTGGATTTTTAATTGAGGATCAAAAAGCTTGTCAAAAATATAAACCTGGAGCTCGTATTAACTGTTGTGGTTGGACTAATGATGGGCAGTACCTTGCACTTGGTCTTGCCAATGGCTGTGTCTCCATTCGCAACAAGGTAATCTTGTGTGGCAGTGCATTTTGATTTACACCTCTCTTCCTATAGCAGTAATTAAGCAATTTGTTTTTTGTTTCTTTAGTTGGGTGAAGAGAAAGTTCGCATTGAGAGACCTGGTGGATCAACATCTCCTGTGTGGGCTCTAGCTTGGAGTCCATCAAGGTATTTTTAATGTTCACTGTGTCTTGTGTTCTTAATTTATTACAAATTATGGTCATTGGTGTTTTGTTTCTAGGGATGAAAATTTTGACATTCTTTGTGTGGCTGATTGGTCTCAGACACTTTCATTCTACACTTTAGGGGGAAAACCAGTAAGTAATAATTTAATCTGCTATGCATTTATTTTCCCCTTGAAAATTTTTACCTGGCAATTTCTTACAGGTGTATAAAGAGCGCAATTTGGGTTTTGATCCACTTTGTGTAAGTTATATGAGTAAAGGAGAGTATATTCTTGTGTCTGGCTCAAACAAGAGCTGTGTCCTCCTTACTCGTGAAGGAATACGTCTCGGGACTGTGGGTGACCAACAACAATCATGGGTTTGGTGCTGTGCTGCACGACCAGATTTTTCCTACGTTGTGAGTGGTTCATTTGATTTCATTTATAATCAAACCTCTTTTCTCCCCTTTTACAAAATATGTCCTTACTTTTTCACAGGCTATGGGTTGTCAGGATGGAACTATAGCATGTTTGCAACTTGTCTTCAGCACAGTGCACAGTTTGTACAAGGAAAGATATGCCTACAGGTATGCAAGTTTGATTTTAGCCTCCACTTTATTTGTTGCTGCAGACTCAACCATTTTAGTAATGCCATAATTTTTGTTTTAATTTGAAAAAAATTAAATTAGGGAGAACATGACTGATGTGATAATACAGCACCTATTAACTGAGCAAAAAGTACGCATAAAATGCAGAGACCTAATAAAGAAGATAGCTATCTACAAACATAGACTTGCGGTAATTGATACATTTTGTAAACTAGATATTTTTTTGCTACCTGTAGGCAAACTACTGTAAAATTTCTCCTTTAGGTTCAACTTCCTGAGCGGGTTGTGATTTATGAGCTCTATTCTGGAGATGCTACTAGCATGCACTACAGAGTAAAAGATAAAATAAACAGCAAGCTTGACTGTAACCTTCTCGTTGTGTGCACAAATCACCTTGTTTTGTGTCAGGTGAATGTATTTCAATTCTGTTTCTAACTTTGATAACACCCCAACATAAGACAAGAGTTACTTTCCTTTTTTGTTTGCAGGAGAAGAAGTTGCAGAGTCTCACATTTGCTGGCCAGAAAGAGAGAGAATGGTTAATGGATTCACCCATTCGCTACATTAAGCTTGTAGGAGGTCCTGCTGGTAGAGAAGGACTGCTATTGGGTTTAAAAAGTGGCCAGGCAAGTACTTGGCTGTCATTTTCCTTATTAGAGTTGATTTAAAAATAATTTTCTGCGACTGTTAAATTTTTTTTCTGGTTTTTCTTGCAGATTTGGAAAATTTATTTGGATAATGCTTTTCCTGTTAGTGTTTTAAAAGTAACTGCGGGAGTGAGGTGCCTAGACCTCAGTGCTTCTCGCGGAAAGTTGGCTGTCGTTGATGAGAATGGGGCTTGTTCAGTGTATGACCTGAAGGCTAATCAGTTGCTGTATCAGGAACCAAATGCTAGCAGTGTGGCATGGAACTCACACTGTGAGGACATGCTCTGTTTTTCTGGAAATAACATGCTGAGTATCAAAGCTAGCAATTTTCCTGTACACCAGCAAAAACTTATGGTAAAAATAAAATGATGGTTTTGTGCTTGTAATTTACTGCTATTATTAATGCTTGCTGTTTTTTCAGGGCTTTGTTGTTGGACTGTGTGGATCAAAAATATTTTGTCTCAATGTGTCCACAATGTCGACAATTGAGGTGCCTTTGTCTGCACCCATGTATCAATACTTGGAAAATAAGATGTTCAGTGATGCCTATCATGTGGCTTGTTTGGGTGTCACTGATGGAGATTGGCGAGCATTAGCTCATTCAGCTCTTGAGGCACTGGACTTTGAAGTTGCTAGACAAGCATTCATCCGAATTAAAGACTTAAAATATCTTCAACTGATAAATGAGTTTTTGGATAGACAACGGAAAGGAGAAAAGGATAGAGATCTACTTGTAGCTGATATACTGGCGTATCGAGGCAGATTTAAAGAGGCTGCAAGATTGTATCAAAGAGGGGGACAAGAGCACCGGGCTCTGAACATGTACACTGATTTAAGAATGTTTGATCTGGCTCAGGTGAGCAATGTGCTTCTTGCAGTTTGGGCTTGAATTCATTTCTATCCTTCTGTTTCATCTTATTTTTTCTTGATTTATAGGAGTTCCTGGGTTCTGGGGACAGTATTGATAGGAAAGCTTTGATAAGGAAGAAGGCTGATTGGGCTCGAAATATCAATGAGCCAAGAGCTGCTGCTGAAATGTACCTTTCTGCTGGTGATACACATAAAGCCATTGAAATCATCGGTGACAATGGATGGGTTGATATGTTAGTAAAATTATTTTTCTTCAGGGCTTGGCGTCCTTAAATTATTAGCAAAATTATTTTCTCCTATATGTTTTAGTTTTATTATCAAAAGTTATTTTAACTTTGTTTTACAGGCTGGTAGATGTGGGCCGGCGTTTGGACAAGGCTGACCGCACTGGTTTGGCATTAGTTGCTGAGCAGCTCAGGCGACTTGGACACCTCTCTCATGCTACTGACATGTTCCGCAAGTTAGGTGAAGAACGTGCAATAGTCCAGCTACATGTTGAAGCAAATAATTGGAAAGAAGCATTCTTGCTAGCAGAGAGACACCCAGAATTCAGACACCTGGTGTTTGTGCCATACGCTCAATGGCTTGCTGAAAATGATAGATTTGCTGATGCTCAAAAAGCCTTTCACAAAGCAGGCCGTCCAGAAGAAGCATTCAAAGTCCTACACCAGCTCACCGAAAACGCTGTTAATGAATCACGATTTCAAGATGCAGGATTCTATTATTGGGTTCTGTCCAGACAATGTCTCGATATTGCGAGGCAAAGGGAAGATATTCGTGAAGAAATGTTAAAAAAATTCCAAGAACATAGCAGTTATGCCTCCGTGTACTATGCATACCATACCATACAGCGCTATTTGGATGAACCATTTACTTCATACATGCCTGAAGCTCTGTTTAACATTGCTCTATTCTTAATGTTAGAAATGAAACAAGTACAACCAAAGGGTGTCTCCCAATTTGCTGTGCTGTACACACTATCCAAGCAAGCACGGGCTCTTGGTGCTTACAAGTTGGCAAGACAAGTTCTAGATAAAATGCAGTCTTTGCGCATTCCTCCGAGATTTCAGGAATATGTGAATGTATCTGCTCTAATGGTCCGTTCAAAGCCTTTCCACGATGCAGAGGAATTGCAGCCCATGTGCTACCGTTGCTCTTCTTACAACCCACTCCTAGTTGGTCGCAGTGGCAACCGTTGCTCTAACTGTGGACAACCTTTCGTTCATTCGTTTGTGTCCTTTGAGGTTTTGCCTTTGGTAGAGTTTGAATTGGAACAAGGAATATCTGATGATGAAGCTGTAAGATTAATTGAAGCTCCAGTCGAATCAGGAGAAAAGCAGTGGACAAGTAGTTCCAACAATGGATACCAGACATTGCAAATACAGCATGATGAGTTAAAGCCTGATCCTTTCACTGCAAGGCTAGTTAATTTTGAGGTAATTTTGCTTTTTCTATTCTCAGAATGTCATATGAAGTGCATTTCATTGATTATCTTCCTTTGCAGAGTGGCAGTGATGATGTCAGCCCAGTTGTTGTTAATAAATCAACGTTAGAAGCTATGGACTCGAGCACTGTGATAATTGCTTGTTGGCCACCTCCATTGCGCTACAAATTTTATAGGAATCTGTTGCCAGAATTACAAATATCCCAGTGTCCTTCTTGCTTTAAGGTAAATATGAATAAAGTTATGGGCAAGCAAAATTCACCACTGTTTGTTTCTTCCTGAAGCAAAATTTTTTACATGTTCTTTTTTGTTTTAGATGTTTCATGTGGATGACTTTGAGCTGCAAATGCTCCAGAATGGCCATTGTCCTTTTTGTAGATCAAAACCTGGCTCCTCTATCTTAGATACCACTGATGAGCTCCCTTTGCCAACACAATAACAGTAAAATGTTAGATTAATTATAATTTGGAAATTTTTATAGTACCTTTTTTATTTTATTAAGGGTGATTTTTAAGCAAAACCAAAAGTAGGGCATTTGAAGAACCATTCTATTGTGTCCTACTTTTGGATTTGCTGCAAATTTTAATATGTGAGTTGTTTATTGATTTGTCAGTTTTTGTACTAAATGCTGTGATTGTAGGGTACAGGATATTTGTTTGTGTAATAACTGGAAATGATATCAGTCTGTTATCTTTTTAAAAAGTGTAATATGTAGATTTTAACTTTGTCTTACCTTGGCAGAAGGTACTGTAGTTACTTACATACTGTGTTTGTTTCTTATACATTAATTTGAATTTGAGCTCTAGAAACCAAAGGCAAAAGAAAAAGAAATAGAAATAAACAGTCCAAATACATTTTTATTTTAAGTGTGTTCTACAATTCCTAATGATATGATGTAAGGACATAAACTTTGCAATTCAATATGCAAAACTGAGTTTTGACTAGCATTGACAATCGAGCATCTCTCACAATTTTAACTCATGCAAACTACTCGTGTTTCAGATTATGTTTCATCAGACTAACAGATCACAATTGACTAGGAATTCAAACATCTTGGTTTCTTAGCACCCAACAAAAAATACCACTAAAGCATTGATGTGCACTACTTGGGGGAGAGGAGACAGATTACACTATAATATTGGTTACCAATACTGACAATTTTCACTCGTACCAATTTTCAGGTAAGACCGATTCAGTTCCACCAAGCGTGACTGTTGCCACAGCTTGATGAGAATCATTGAGTACAATCTCGACAACTCTTGAGGGTAGACTTTCATCATTTATTAAGGGACCTCTGCTGTCGACCACTGATGATTCAGTCACAGCTGGAACATTGCTTTCTTCAGATGATACAATACCACCAAGGTTCCAGTCTTTAATACTTTCAGGGATGCTACCATCTTCAGTAACATCCAAAGCTTCTACTTTAGACATATTTGGAGAGAGTTTCTCATTGACAAGGTCTTCAATGCCATGAACCTGCATTCAGAATAATAAGCACTGAACATATCTATTGAAAGAATTACGCTTGTTCCTGCAAAAGACATTGACCTACCTTTTCTAAATGAGAAGAGTACTTATGCCTAGCAGTAAACCCTCGTTTACAAACATCACAATTAAAAGGGTAGACACCAGTGTGTAAGATAATATGTCTCTTCAGAGTTCCACTAACAGGGAAAGTTAATGGGCAATGTGGACATTTGTAAGGCCGCTCACCAGTATGCTTCCGCTTGTGAACAGCAAGTAAAGATGAATGCCTAAAACCAACATATAATTAAGATGAGGATAATATTGTAAAACTAATCATTGTTATCATAGGTGCAAAATATATCTCACTTGAAGAAACGGCCACAATAGTTACACTTATAAGGATACGGATTTTCATGCCACTTCCTGTGAATCCAATATGTGCTCTGGAAAGTAAACTTTTGGCCACAAACATCGCAAATATATCTTTCTTCTTTCGTGTGACAACTACGGTGCTCCTCCAACATCATTCGAGACATAAATCTGGATTAATTAAGATAAATCAAATATTTAAATTAAATACAATTTAAATATTTCAGTGTAATAGTATATGGTAACTTACCCTCTTCCACAAAAATCACAGCAATATTTAAATTGTCCAGTATGTGATGCAGCATGGTGTCTTAATCCAGTTTTGGTTTTGAAAACTCTCTTACATTCAACACATTCGTGATGGTTAGATTCTTGCATGTGACGAAGCTCATGATTTTTCAGAGCCTTAGGTTTATCAATTTGTTTGCCACAATATCTACACTGGCCCACTTTTTCATGATCCCATTTTACATGGTCATCAAGATCATCTTGAGTTGTAAATTTTTTTGCACAAGTTTTACATTGGTATTTAAAAATTTCAGAGTGACTTTCTTCATGGATGGTGCATTCCTTCCTGGTTGGAAGTTTCTTAGAGCAGAATCGACATGAAAAGTTCTGCTTCCCAACCGGATGCTTATCATTCATATGATTTCTTAGAAAAGCAGAGCTGGAGAATTCTTCCAGGCAGAAGGGACAAGTGATGGGACCACTACTTTTATGACGCAAGTCTAAATGACTGAGAAGCCTTTGAGTGGATGAAAACGCCCTATTGCAAATAGAACACTTTTGCACCAAATTACTTTGATGTATTTTGAGATGTCGCTTCAATACAAGTTCAATTGAAGTTTGGAAACTACAATGGTTGCATGAGAATTCATCATTGCTTTTAGAACTGTTTAAATTCTGTTTGTCCTTAACCTGAGCTAGTTCTCCTTCACAGGGATCTTGAATTAAACTTCGAAATGTTTCAGGGTTGGACAAAAGAGGAGAGATTAGCTGGGATGCAGAATCTTCATCACTGGCAATAAACGGCAACAGATGAATATTCCCACTCTCTGGATCAATTGTGGCTTTGTGCAGCACCAGGTTTCCCTAGAAACAGAGAAACAAGTATTTACAGTACTGAGATGGCTATAACTACTTACAACTATCTTTTTTTAAGATTAAAACTTAAATTAAAATTTTAAAAAAATATCAAAAATTACCAGCGAATCACAATCTGTAAGACCATCCTCGTTGCTGCTAATATAAATAAAGGTTTGGTGTTGAGTCGCATCAAACATTGCTTCAGGCAAAACACTGTTGCTCGAGTTTTCTTTCTCCAGGAGAGACATATCAAAGGAAGGCTCAAGCTTATTTTTGTCTGTCTCAATGTGGTCAGTGCTATCAACATTCTGATTTTTGAGAACTAATTTGCAGGGAGGCTGGGAAACTTCAACAGCAGCCACTGTTGGGCACAGTGTCATCATCTCTTCTTTCAAAGGCATAGATAATTCTGTATGATGCTGTGCATTCATCAATTGATCACTTAAGCTACAACTATTATCAACGGAGGACTTTGTTGTTTCTGCATGTAGCTTTTCAAATAAGTCCTCCAATTCATCATCAATAGAACAATCCCCAGCCACCGATACAGTTGCACTTTGAAGGGCTTCTTCATGTGCCTCGCTGATGATAACCTGGTCTTGACTTTCATTGTGCATTTTCATGTGCTCAGAAAACAACATTTTGTTGAGGAATGTCAATCCACAACTTGGACAAGAATGAAACTCTATGCCACTGTCCGAATCAAAATTATCAACCCTCATTAGTGATTCCATGTACTCATTAACATTCTTTCTCTTATCTTGAACTGATTGATGAGCTTCATCCGGGCAGGCTAAGGTAAATTCACTCGCTGTGAACTGCTTGGCTTGAGAGACAAAGTCAATTGAGCATTTAAGGCACTTATCGGGCATCATATGACTTTCCATGTGATCATTCAAATTGCTTTTAAGGTTGAATGTAGTAGGACACGCAGAGCACATAAATGACTGTTCACCATGATTCAGAATGTGACTAACCAAGTTATTTTTATCTGAACAGGTGACACCACATGCAGCACATCTATCATCACTGATAATATGTATAGACATATGATTAGAGTATTCATCCTCTGAACCATAAATTAGGGAACAAACTTTGCAAGTTCCAGTGAAGGAATAAACCTGGTCACAAGGACTGCACGAATGGCCACAATGTAAACATTGATTTACTTGTTTCACACATAAAGCAGAATGAATCTGAAATGCATCTTTGTCCGTTGTTGTGAAGTTACAGTTGAGACAGTGAAGTGAGGTCACTTTGCGGTTCTTGCTATTTGAGACAAGTAAGCTGACTTGGCGAGATTTCTTTCTACTACCTTCTCTCTGCATTTGCCCAGTAGATTGACTACTTGCAGATTTGAGATTTGAGGCTTCCTGGAAAGTGCAGAAAACTTATTGAGAGGAACAAAGGAGATGCATTGAGCAAAAGCACTACCACTAAAAAATAAAACAAACATCACCTTGTGAGCTACAGGATCTGCTTCAGTAATATCTATTCGATCACATATTTCTGAAAACATACATAAAAGATATGAAAGAATCACTTACTCAGGATTGAGGTACAACAAATATTAAATACCTTGATGGTTAAGTTGATATTTTGCTGCGATGTAACCCATTAGTGTCTTTTTCACCGAACGGGCATCTGTTTCAAGCTTGTCCAGGTGACTAATCAGGGAAGCACAACTGGCGCACATAGTGTCTGATACCCCAACAACGACCATTAAACTGTCTCCAATAAGCTGGCCAATTTTAGCTGGGAGACTAACATTTGAGTAGGGTGTTCGTCCTAAAATTATTTGGATTCCGTTGTTGTCGACATGTTTGTCACAAATGAAACAGCGGCAATCAGGATTAGCCAATGATTCATCAATCTATGCAAGGAATTAAGAGCGAAGAAAAATGTTAGAATGGAAAACAGGATCCTGGCATACACTAAATAAATGAACATGACTTAATTAAAACATGAATTAAAGGTAGAAAGGAAGCAAGAAAAGAAACGTTCAGAAAAAAAACATAAACTGGTGATTTTTGTGGGGAATTTCATACACAAAAGAAGAAAAATAATACAGCACTTAAAAAGATATTAAGTGAAGTTAAAATCAATAACTTCTGGGATGACTATTTTGACGACATAAATTTACAATGGGACATAGGGTTTCAAGCATCATTGCATTCCCTTCAGTGTAAAAGGAAAAAGAGTTGGACTCACTTTTATGCCTGACTTTTTCAGATTTCGTCTTTTTGCCATGGTTGCGTTCACTCGAGAGAAGGATTGAAGAATCTTAAAAATTGGCTAGTTCCATAAAGGAAAAGTTAGAGATCAGTTCGTGTCATTTTTGGACAGTGTCTCCACGAACAAGTCAAATTTCCTGCAAATCAAAATATTGAGTACTGAGACTTAACCTTAACTCATGAGGCAAGAGTCGCTTCGCCGCACAACAACTACAACTCCCTCTTCCTCTCCCCCTCTCATTGGCTCGTGGGGTGCATCACATCACGTGGACCAATCTCAGCTTACCATTGGCCTGGGCCCGGGGTTGTGGTCGTGCAGTAGTGGTTTCTGCAGTTCGGTGCAGTTTGTGATAATTTCTTATTTGTTACGCGTTAGTTTCAGTATTTAGCAGGTAAGTTTTGGACAGTATTTCTAACCCTTACGTTTTCGAAATGGGCAGCTTTACGTTTTCAAGTTTGTTCCTTTCAGAATGACGATTTGCGCCGTCTCCAACTGCCGAAACTCATATAATCGAGGTTATAGGGCCTTCAGGTTTCCGAAAAAAGCAAAAATGCTGGACCTTTGGGAAACAGGCTATTCATTCCCTGGAAAACGGCGATGGGATCACTTGCGAACTCTGATATGGCAATTTTTAACTTTGGAAAATATCCAATTTGGGAAGTGAATTTTTATCCGTTGCCCAAATTTCAAAGAGATGCTTCCCTGTTTAAAAATTGGGGCCCAAAATTGACAGGACATGTTTACTACTTTTTGCCCAAAAGGGGGGGGGTGGTCCAACTAAAGCTTTTGACATCAAACGTTTTTTGAAATTTTTGATTGACGTGTTTTTTTCCGACATTTTCCTAATGTTTTATTAGAACTTTGTACTTCTTCTTTAACAATTAGTGAAAAAATTTTTTTAGCTCCTTTTTTTTGTTTTTTTAGCAAAAAAGTGAAAAAAAAAGTTTAAAAAATTTTTTTCTTTAATCTAACAAATCGTTCCGCATGCCCTTTTTATCACAGTTTAAAAAGATTTGCGAGGTCATTTTTTATGAACTGTAAGGGGGAAAGTGAAGACGGGTTTTTTAAATTAATTAAATTTTTCAAAAGGGGGCATTAATTTTTACTTCTTGCGTACAAAAGTGAAAAGGGGCGCAAAAAAAGTTTTACCTTTTAGAAGAAGTAACATTGAAATTCTAAGCCTTTGGTTACATGATCGTGACACAAAAACGCAATAATAATCAAGAAAAAAGGTCGTCGAGAAAACTTTGCGGGCCACCCCCAAACCCGGCTTGGGAAAACCCGTGAATCATGTGTGGGTCAATTTAGGCCCAAAATTAAAATGGGAAACATTTCGAAATTTTGGTCACACGATCAAATCATTCCCAAACCTGTTTGAAAGTTCCAAGTTCAAAATTTCCCCCAACAGTAGTCGAATGTCCCTGCCGCAGCGCTATGGCCCCAAAGTAGGGAATTAAGGGGCCGAGGCCAAGAATGGGGCCTTGGACCCAAAGGGGCTCCGGAAAATTATCGGATTTGTGAGGTGAATATGATGACCAAGTCAATGACGTATGCCAGTTGTGTGTTGCATTTGACTGATATATGGTGCATTTGGCAGGCGCACTTTAAGAAATCTGATTTTCGTGGTTATGGCCTTCAAAAAGATGCCGTACCATCCATTTTCAACCCATCGAAGAAGTTTCAAGACTTTGTACCTGCTGCGAAGCGACCTAAGTTGAGGGACATCTTGATCGACCATCCTTATGCAAGACACCCTGAATCACAACCAAACCCTGCTAGTGTGCCCAGACCCCCGCCCACCCCCAAGTACAAATTGATGCCTGCACCGGAGTTTCTCCACGCTCGTCCCGTGCGAATCGCCCCCGCCCCACAAGTCCAGCCCAACGTGAGACCCCCTCAAGAACATCCAGGCCCTGGCCCCGCAGTTAGAGTGCTCAGACCCATGCCCACCACCTTGGGCGGGTACAAATTGTTGCCAGCACCTGAATTTCTGTGTGTTCCTCCCGCGCAAATCGCCCCCGCCCCGCTAGTCGAACCCTGGAAACCTGTCGCACCTGCCCTAGTGATCGTCCATGATGTCGATGGCGTGCTCTCTCAACCATGTCAACCGGGGGCGCTTGAGTACGCCCCTCAGTTGCCGGAATCGTCGGACCGCTCGCCTACCATGTGTTCCGACACGAAGACTCCGGTAAGTAATCCGATGCTCGTCCTTGCTCGCTCCATAATTTTTCCTGCAGGTAGGCAACCTGCGGGATACCTCGTACCCGCCTGTTGATAACGACTGCCTTGCCCTTGCTCCACTTTCAGCCCACGCCGTCGGGCAAGCCGTCGGGCATCCGACCTATCCGGCCATTCCGGCCTTGGCACCTCAACCGTCGCCAGTGACACCGTGACACCTCGGTGTCGGTGGCACCTTCCCCGAGTGCTGGTACTCCCTCGCGCGCCCATGGGACTTCCCGTACAGTGCGAGAGCGAGAGAGACCGACGGCCGCAGTGAGCGGCATCTCTGGAAACCCATCACGGGCAGACAAACTCAGTCCACGTCAAGCATGCCGCTGACTCGTTGCGTCGCTCGACGCGGCCCCCGGCGGCTTCGGCATGAGAGTTGCGAGGTTCGAATCCGCGCCGCGCTCTCGCACGCGCGTCCTAGGCAACACCAAAACCTGCACCTCATCTAATCTCAGGTGCGCCTATCGCATCCTGTTTTGCCTGGCCCCGCCTCCACGCGAACCGCGAAGCTAGGCAGTTCTGTTCGATTGCGGGCGATTAAAGCGTGATAACGGGTGAGTGCGCACGCTTTGTCGCTCCCTAACTTATGGCAGGGATGATCCTTTTCGAATAACGCTGTTTTGGACTTGAGCCAGATAAGGAGCGAGCTTTCGACCGAGCAGCGAGTGCCCAGAGAGTACCCGGGCCGCGTCCAAGTCCGGAGGTTCGGCGAGAACAAGTTGGTGCTGCGCAGCCAGCACGTCCCAGCATTCCAGCACAGAGCGGAGCTCGGAAGTGCGTCCGTCAACAGTGGAGTTGTTCCAAGACTGAGTCAACATGTGCAGCCTTTGCAGCTGCGCCTGCAGGTACGGTTATCACGTCAACAGACACCCTCTCCCCCCAAAAGTCAGGAAGGATTGAGTTCAGTGGAGGTGGAAGTGCCACAGTGAAAATTGCCTCGGACCAAACGTGACCTACGCAGCCCACGTTAGGGAAAAGAGAGGGTTTGTGTGTGTGAGACAGCACATGTGCTTGCGTCCCCTCGAAAAGTTTATCGTTTTATGAGTGTCGGCCTTTGACCCCTGCCAAAGAGCTTTGTTTTCCGTTGTGGGAATGTGGTGGTGGACATGTTTGGGGGAGAGAATCGCCAACGAGGAGGCGTGAGGGAACGGGAGGGAACCCTCGCGCTGGCCTTCAGTTAGTTCGTGTCCATGCACGATGCCCCAGGAAAGGCAGAGGTAAGCGGCGAAGCCTATATTTCCTTCTTTTGGGTTTCCAAATCAGCCCTTAGAGCTTTATGGCGGAGTATAGTGCGGTTGCCTGAGGGCAAGGATGGGTCTCCCTGTGATCTTTCTATTTCGATTCGCAGCTCAGAGACAAGGCACTGTGGCGGAAGGCACCTGCAATGATATTCTTTTTCTTTCCAGCTTGATCCGATGGGCCTTCTGCATTGCTGCGTTCGGACTCATTGTGGTCGCGTTCGTCGTGGGGGGCTATGTCCTCGGACCTCTCGTCATAAAAGACAAACCTCATACCCAAGGTAACTAGCAGTACGCTAAAATGTAATTCACTGCCGAAAACAATAAAGCAAACTGCTTCGATCACGTTGTGATGTGAGTCTCATATGGTTATATCCCGCATGTCACCACGCCACATCCTATAAGCGATGCCGTTCGTAGAAATTAGCTCAGTACTCCGTGGGTTAACAAACTTTCCCTTGAGGCCAGCCTAGATCGTCGTAAATTAGCGGCTGTGACGTGGAAGCGGTGACTTCGCACTTATAGAGCCCTACATTACCCGTTTGGGATGTAGGAGATTCTGTGGGCGTATGAACCAGGTCTACCGAGAAAACCACTACTCTCGGTAGGGACGACCCGTCATGTGCTGGTGAATCACCGACATGGCGGGGCGGGCCCGAAAGGAAGACGATCACTTGTGGTCCAGCCGTTAATCGCAATCGCTCTACGCGCTTAGCGCCTGCCAACCCGCCCCGTTACACAGCGTTGCGAGAATGGTGGCCTACCTCGCCCCTGCGGCGAGAGTCTCTCGTGCAGGGCGTAGCGCCGGGTGAATCGTGCGCCATGATGACTTCGTTCGGGTTCGGGACGAAAGGCCCGAACCTACCCGAACTTCCTTTCCATTCGGGCATTCGGGCCGGCACAGGTTAGGTTAGACGAGATCGCCATCAAGTCACGCGCCACAGCAACTAGTACAGAACAACACCTGAAAAAAGTACCGGGCGGTGAGCTCGGAACTCGGGAGCCATCATCCGAGTCAGTCAGCAATCATAGTTACTTCGCAGCTGTCAGTCAAGTCACTGGTCACGATGTCATCCGGCACTCTGGGTATTAACGACATTCCAATAAATGGACCAATCGGGCTTTGTGTTGTTTACTTTTGTGCATTTTGAATTATCTGGTTCGTCTGGAAAATGGTTGCCGCTACTCGAACTCAAATGCTCTTTTCTGTTTGTCACAGATCCCAGTGTGTACGAGTACTACACTGCCGGGGGTATCACGGAGGGACTGAAGGCCGGCACGGTGGACTTCACTCTCAACAAGAAGGTCATCTCACTCCACAGCGGGTCCATTCATTACTTCCGAGTCCACCCCCAGTACTGGAGGGACCGCCTCCGCAAGCTGAGGGCCGCGGGATTCGTCGCAGTCGAGACGTAAGCTAAGGGTGGGTGCGGGGGAAGCACCACTGCACTTTCAAAAAATGCCTTTTAGAATACACTGGATGCATTCATTGATACATCGTTCTAATTGCATGCAGATATGTGCCATGGAATCTTCATGAGCCTTATGATGGGGTCTTTGATTTTGGAAACGGCGGTGAAGACATGTCTCCTTTCTTAGACATCAGAACGTTCTTGAAGATTGCTCAAGAAGAAGATCTTCTCGCAATTTTGCGTCCTGGACCTTACATTTGTGCTGAATGGGAGTTTGGGGGATTGCCGAGGTAAGAAAGACATATTTGATTGAATATTTTAGTCGGCAAGAATTCGTCTATGGCTGGTGCTCACCTGTTTGTGTTTCATCCAGCTGGCTTCAGAAAATCCCATCAATTAAAGTGAGAACCAGCGACCCAAAATATACAGAGAGAGTGCAGAGGTTCTTTGATGTGCTTCTTCCAATTCTTAAAAATTTGCAATTTTCTACTGGACAAGGACCTATTATTGCCTTCCAGGTTGGTATTCTTTTTTTGTAGAATAAGTTGATGAAACATTGGCATTTAAAAATATGTTTTCTTTTTCCAGGTAGAAAATGAATATGGAAACACTAAAGAACCAAACAAGGATACTGACAAACAGCACTTACGAGATATTAAAGCAATGTTTGAAAAAGCAGGACTTGCGGAATTGTTCTTCACTTCTGACACTCCATCCAAAGGGAGAGAGTATGGTGCAATTGAAGGAGGTATTACTCTCTACATTATTTTTTCTTAAATCTCTTTTGCAGTCATAATGCATAACTACAATTTTTATTTTTGCAGTGCTTGAAGTTGCCAATTTTAACGAGAATCCAACTGGCGAACTGAACCTCCTGAAGGAATTGCAACCAAACAAAGCTGCAATGGTGATGGAGTTTTGGACTGGTTGGTTTGACCATTGGGGAGAAGCTCATCATGGAATGACCCTAGACAGTAAGTGCATGTTCAGCCATACTTGTAATTTTTTATTGTTGAGGCAGAATTAAAAGCAATGTACATCATGTTGCAGATTTCAAGAAAGTTCTTGAAGATATCCTTAAATACCCATCTGGAGTAAATTTCTATATGTTCCATGGTGGAACATCCTTTGGATTTCTAAATGGGGGCAATGTATATAAGGAGTTCCCATTCTACCTACCTGATATTTCCTCTTACG
This sequence comes from Thrips palmi, assembly GCF_012932325.1. NCBI lineage: Eukaryota > Metazoa > Arthropoda > Insecta > Thysanoptera > Thripidae > Thrips > Thrips palmi. Next base: position 7,725,879 of record NW_023144623.1, read on the forward strand.
GTAACATGAATCTGAAATTCTGAAGCGTATATATTTTGTTTTGACGAGGCAAGAGGTTAATTATTTTTCTTTTTTTGTGTAGACTATGATGCACCATTATCAGAGGCTGGTGATTACACTGAAAAATATGAAGCCACAGTCTCCCTCTTGGCCAAATACCAAAAGGTGACTTTCAGGAAACCTGAGCGGCCTGTAGAAACCCCGAAGAAAGTTTATACACCCTTAAGTTCACCAGATTTCTTGAATTGGAACAGCTTATTGGATCAAGTTGTAAGTTAATAATTATTCAGCCCTCTCAAACTTCTGAGAAAAAGATGAAACAACAAAATAATCGTGCGGCTCATTGTAGGATGCTGAAGACAAACAAGATTCACCTCAACCTATTTACATGGAATATCATCAAGCTAATGGAGGGAGTGGACAGAACTTTGGTTACATTGTTTACCGAAAGAAAGATCAAAGTCTAACACCCACTTCAACGCTGAAAATTGATGGAAAGATAAATGGAGCTGCAATGGTCATGGTGAACAATGAACTGAAGTCACCGCCTCTTCAAACTGTTGATGATTTGAAAGGTTTTGGATATTGGTGCTCAGAGTAAGAATAGCGGTGTTTGCTCAAGCCATTTGTTTTTATTTTGAAGTGATAAAAGTACTTATATATTGAATATCATGTTGACTGTTGCAGTTCAGACAAAAACACCCTTGACTTGAAATTAAGTTCAGCCACTACTGCAGTTCTAGATATTATAATAGAAAATTGGAGTCGCAATAACTATGGGAAGCTATCAACTGATTTCAACCAAGTCAGAGGGCTTACATCTAATCAGGTCTATGTAGATGGCAACCAAGTTCAAGATTTTACAATTTATGCATTGCAGTTCAAAGGAAAATGGGTGCGAAGGTAAGGCTCAACGCAGACAGTTTATAATACACATACAGCTTACAAGTTTTATCAGTTACTTCTATTTAATGGTTTCATAAATATGATTCATTTTCCTCCTTTTGTGCAGACTGAAGAATTGGACTCAAAACCAAGTAGCAGGGAATGGGCCAGTAATGTTGAAGTTTAAGTTGAATGTGGAACAACCTACTGACACATTCCTTGATATGCAAGGATGGGGGAAAGGAGTTGTCTTCGTAAATGGCTTTAATATAGGCCGCTACTCCACTATTGGACCACTTCGAACCTTGTTTGCCCCTGCTCCTCTGTTCCAAAGCGGCACAAATGAGGTATGAAACTTTGATCACTAATTATTGCAAACTATTTTAGAACCTTTTTGACTGTGTTTCTTCTCTATTTTTTTCAGATCTGTGTTTTTGAGCATTTCAAGCCATCTTCAGAGCTCAAATTTTCAGATAGAATGATTTACAAGGATTCTGAAAAAACTATAAATGTTGACTTGTAAATAAGGAGATAAAAAGTTCAGAAAAAAATTACCTCTAGATCAAATGCTACTTGAAGTAAACGCCATGCTGGAATAAAAAGTTTTTATATTTTATATATTTACAGTTTATGAGGGACTTTCCCTACTTATCACAAGATAATATCACAATTAAATAGTTTGGGCCCCAAAGAAATGAAATCTGTTGCCAGAACTGTTTGACAAATGAAGCAACAACTGGAATGGCTTTCTAATATTTCTTTTCAGAAGTAGTACAAAACTCTCTTTAATGTCTTGGAAGGATTGTGCCATCCTATAAATTTGAATGAATTTAAATGAGGCACATAGAACATGTTCTAACACTGATTGTTCAATTGCAAACATGGGCAATAAATAAAAATAATAATAGAAATATAGTCTATGATGGAAAATAAGCAAGTACAAGTGACTTAGATAAATTTTTTTTATAATATTTGCCAACTAAGAATAGATATTAACTTTTCTTGAAAAATTTGAGGTACACAAGACAGGCAAGAATTCCACCTTCCATTAAAATTATCAAAAGTAAAGTCAACTTATTGGATAACACCCCACATTTCATTTTCCGCAGTATTGCATCTGCTCGGTTAAGTTCTTCATCAGTATCTGCAACTCGCTGACGAGCTCGTAGAAGTGTTTCACGCTGCTGTCCCAATTCACTGACAACTTCAGTTCTGTAAAGAAAAGAGAGCTACGTGAAGATCCATACCGAAGTAGACACCAAAGCCACACATTCTTCACAAAATAATGACCCAATTTGTTCCGTCTCAACAGCTATTTGAGTAGATCTAGCAATACTCTGCGATGCCCTCTCCAAGTTTCCTTGAGTGCTCCGAAATGTGCTTTCATGCTCGGAATCCCAGTTAATGCTGCCACTCCAAGCCATTGTTTCTCCCTCTGAAAAAGGAATAAAGTAAATTAAAACTTAGTCTGGCGCGCAGCCAGAGACTAAAAAGTGGGAACTTCTACCAGCAAACCAACCAATAACAAAAGATTTTATTGAAGTTTAGCCTTTAGTTTAATTTGGAGGCCAAAAGTATTTCAGCACTGTCACTTGACACAGAAGGCACAGCTATAAAAATAAACACAGAACGCTACAACCCATGATCAACAGTTCAAAACTTCGGCGTCGAAAAATTCCCACAGAAAAACTTCGTACGACGTACACAATGTATGAGAAGTTGATCTTTGCTCTAAGAGAAATTCATCATGTCAGCGCCTTGCTTCAAAATTGAAAAGTTTCGACCTCTGGCTCCACTCGGCTGTGAGGAGAACTCAGCTGTCTGCTCGTGCTTGAGGTTCATTCGTGAAGGTCTCTCCAATCGACCGATTCAATTTCAGGTGACTTTTCTTGTTATTTATGGGTATCTGCTGTCAGGGTGATCTCTATTTCACAGTTGCTGGGTTTCTTTTAAGTGGGGCTGAATGTGCGTTAAGAACTGAACCCAGGTATCTGCCGTCTCTGTTACGAATTACCCTCCTTTTGGTATCGACTTGAACGTACGCTTTTGAGCTTGAATATTGGCGATTGTCGCATCCTTTGTCAGGTACTGGACTGCTTTACATTCTGCTGAGTTTTGTCGACCGCTGTCTCATCTCTCATGAATGACTGAAGAGACGTGCAAGTGTCATTCGTTCGTTCCTAACCTCTCTAGCCGCCTATCCCTTGGTTGCAGCCCTAATTCCTTTGATATCTTTGATATTTTCTCTACTTGTTTGTTCGATACCTTCGAGTCATCTCTTCTTTTGCGTCTCAATCTTTAGTTTTCTGTAAGGTTTCTGAGTCTTAAATTTTGCGTATGTTAAAAATTGCCCACTATTCTTACGTTTCTCTTAAAGTTCTTGCTCTATTGATCTTATTTTTATGATATATTTGTTTTAGGCAAGATGTCGGCCAACAAAATCCCAGCAAGGCCCATGGAGTACCCATACACCATGGCTGCCAAGTTCACCCATTTCCCCTACAAGATGTATTTCAACCATGCCAACTGGCGGTACAAGTGGTCAGTCATTGGTTATGGCCTTTCCATTCCATTCTTCATCTTCCTTAACAATGCCTGTAAGTATTTCTATTCAGTCGAATCAATTATGTACCAATCCTGTAACATGTCGGAATCTGCCTTAATGCATCTTGTATTTTGTTCCAGTGAACAGCCCTGGCAATCAAGAGAAGCGAAAGGAGTTTGAACGCAAGATTCACAAAGATCATGAGGAGCACCTCAAGCACTTGAAGTAGATTCTCTACTTTCATAACATTTGTTGATTTTAATCTTGTTTCTATGCTATTTAACTACCCTCACTTCAGAATTGTAAATGTAGAATATTCAATAAAACAACACTGAATGTATTTACAGATGAAAATTAGTTTTTAATATTCATTTAATTTTCTAGAAAAATGTACATTTACATGAAAATTACGTACTAAACTGGCACAAATACAGAAAAATGGACCTCTAAATCATCTCTATACAGTAAGAAATATCTCAAAATTCACTGGACATAGGGTTTGAGCCATCAACAAAAATTATTATTACTGTAACAATTCCAAACACCTTCATAAAGCACTCTGCAATAACAGTCTTGACAAAAATACTTCAGTAAAGAGACAGACTCCAAGTCTCTAGCACTAAGGTTCACTGTCAGTGTCCCATTGTTTGAATGAGTTCAAGTATGAAACTTCCTAATTCTTCATCCTGATTTGTCCAAGAAATATATACAGTTTTGGTTTCATCATCTGCGCCCTCCACTTTAACTAGAACAGACTCGATGGATATATTTCCCTCCTGATAAAGGACATTCCAGCCTTTGAGCTTTTCCTGGACAAGTAAGAGAAGCTTATCGGTGGTTCTAGCAGCTGGTCCAAAATCTTCCAACCTTACTGTTGATGTAAATCGCACCATGTGTCTGCTGATATCTGCTTCTTTACATGCCTCATCCACATCCATCAAACATGTGGACTTGTCCTTCATCACAAGAACACCATGGATTATTCTTGGTCGTTTAGGGTCTGGAGGCTGAGCATTGTACTTGACAGACTCTGCCTTCAGAAGAGGAAGAGAGACATCAATAGGAATTTTATGGGGTGTTTGAATTACACAAGTTTCTCCATTGGCTGGCATAAAGCAATCAATTTTAAACTCTTGTTTAATTTTTTCCTTCAAAAATTCCATTTTGGCTGCTTCACCATGAACAAGTAAAACATTGCGAGGCTCACAGTATTGGATCAGCTGCATTATGCCCTTGGCATCAGCATGTGCTGAGAAGGACATGTATTGGACAGACATTTTGACTTCAACAAATTGACGATTTTCCATTTCCACTTTCTTTGAACCATTTAATATTTTATGACCAACAGTTCCTTGAACACAGAAGCCTGGCATTATCACCATATTGTTTTCATTTGGGGCCCATTTTTTAAATATCTGGAGAGAAAGTCCAGCGTGCAGCATGCCAGGTGTAGCAAACACTACCATAGCACCAGGGTTGTCTATGTATCCTTTGTCAAATGGTTTGATGTGTTTGAAGTCAAACATATTGCGTTGCACAAATGTCTTGCGAATCTTCTGATTTGTCCATGTGATAAACATCTTGTAGTAGTTGTTTGCCTTTTCAGTGAGACCAACAGCAAAGTATATGGGGACTTTTAGATTCATACGTTCCCAGTATGTCTCTAGCAAAATACACAATTCTTGAGCTCGACCCAATGCAAAAACAGGTATCAATACTTTGCCTCCTCTTTCAACACATTCGTGAACTTTTTTCAAAAAGTCTCTTTCCCTGCAACGTTTGGAATCTCTTATAGTAGTTGCATAGGTAGATTCTGTTATCAATACATCAGGACGACACTTGTCAATCCAAGCAGCTCCCAGGTGGCGATCTGGGGTCATGTTGTAATCTCCTGTGTATACAACAGATTGATTGCCGACTCTTATCCAGAACATAGCAGCACCAAGTACATGGCCAGCATAATAAGCTTTGATCTCTAGTTCGTTATCAACCATGACAGATTGATGCAAAGTCACAGCAATCACTTTCTTCATGCAGTCCTTAATCATTTGTGATGTGAAAAAATTACTTTCCCCCTTCCGCTCAACAGAAACCTTGCGCATGTCTTCCAGGAGAATTGGAGCGATGGCTTTCGTTGGATGTGTCATATAGATGGGCCCATTGTACCCTACCATTTCAGTCAGATATGGCAGAGCTCCACAGTGGTCCAAGTGGAAATGAGATATAATTATGGCATCAATGTAACCAGTGACAGGGCCTTCAGGTGTGATGTATGAGAAGTCAGGGAACCTCCGTTCATCCTGGTAGCCCATGTGCATGCCGCAGTCCAGCATGATCTTCTTGCCTCCAATGTTGAGAAGGATGCAACTCCTGCCGACGTCTTGACCGGCACCCAAGGGAATTATTTTGATCTCAGGCATTTTTATCTTCAGATTATCTTCAGACGGGGCACCTCAGGTTGATATTGATGATTCCTCCGAAGCAAACTAGCATCAGCAAAGAAGGTTCAGCATCTCTCGGCCAGGTCTGGAGTTGCACTTGTACCCAAAAGCTTGTGCGTTCATGCCATACACTGTCAACAAGCAATCAAACACGCATTACAGGCTGATCTCAGGTGAAATTTCACTCAAGTCCACCTAACCCGCCTACTAACTGAGAGCAACAGCACAGCACAAACAAAACACATGTCGTCTGGTCTGTCAGAGCAGCTTTGACCAAGTACTGACCAAGTACGACACCGACGCAGTACGCATTCTGCGTTGGGAACATACCCCATTCTGCATCGCCTCCTTGTGTGTGTTGTGTGTATGTGCATGATTTTGTTTAGTGTGGTGTAATTGGCAATTGTTATTTTATCCGCATTTGCTCTAATACTGGTGAGTTTTATTTATTCTGCCCGTCTACTCTCCCTTCTCATGTCATCTGCTACCAGTGCTGTCTTAAAGTCTTTTGTTTGCGTGCCCAGGCCTGTCTCTCTCTACGCAGGCGTTAATATTATTGCCAGAGCTCCGCTGTCACATTTTCGTTTTGTTTTCTCGTGTTTTGTGTAATTAGTGTTATCCACTCGTCTGTCCTCGCTCGTGCCCGTGTGGCGTTATCTTCTTGAATCTAACGAACGTTAACTCACGTCGCTTTTTCCCTCTACCCAAAGCAACTAGTTCAGGCCCTTAGTGGTTATTTTGTGTTTTTGTCCTTGTAATTATTAATTGAATGCGTGCAACAGTATCCTATTCCATGTATCGCAACAATTCCTATTTCGTCTTAAACATTATTTTGCTGTTTTATTTACCTCTGTAAGTTAAGTTTAGCTTGTTAAGTCGTAAAATGTGTGTAGCGGAGCATCAGTAAGTAATGTTCCCTGTAATCATTGCCACACCTATCAGGACTTACTAAACATTGTAAGAAAGTATTCCTTAAATTCTGTTTACTTGAAAGATTTGTGTTATTACCTAACAATCATTCCAGCGGAAACGTCAGAGTTGGCATGTGCGATTGAGTCATTGGTACATGAACCACAAGGCCATTAATGAACTTGAACTTCTGTTCAATCAGAATCTTCAGCAAATATCATCTTGGCCTACTTGACATCTATCTTCAACAATAGTTTCAAATGTGTTCTCTGATTGCCTTCATCGGTAAAAAAAAAAGCATAAATGTCCACTTTGAATCGAATGCAAAAACACTGAAGCTCCATTTCTTTAAGTTAAAATTATGAAAAGACTAGACAGCTTTTGCTGCCAGTCAGCAATTAGTTAATTATCATGCAACATTAATAACAAAGTAACTCTGGAAGCTGGTAATAACACAAGTTTCATCCGTATTGGTTGAGAGCTCTATCTTATCACTTGACCTAGTGTTGACCGCTCTTGACCTGGATCAATGTGATGATGCTCCTTTACTTTTTAGTTTTGTTTTGTACCGTTCAAGATTATTGGCATGGCCCTCAAGACTTATTCATGTCGTCTTTGTCACAGCCTTTTGTAAACCTTCTTCCAAATGTTGTTCTTCATTGCCAATTACATCAACATGCAAGATAAAATAATAATTATAATAATTGTAATTTTTTTAAAACTCTTGCCACAATCTGTTTGATTTTGCATTGTAACATTTATGTTTTTCTTTTTCTGTTCTTGCAGTGATTCTAAATGCAGTGTGAGGGGGTGGAGGGTCATGCTGTGCAGTTTCTTCCTGTCAGACCACCAATTCGTGGTGGCTTGTGATGATACTGTTCCTTAAATTTGACTAAAGCCCCCCCACCCAAACGTGTAAAACATCATCACAGAGTAAGGCAAATGCCTCTATGTAAGATATCTTCGAAGAATTTATTTCTGATAAATGGTTTAAAACTAATTCCATGCAGCTTTTCAAAAATGTACATTTTTTACAGATTTAAGGATGAATCCATCATGCCCCCTTCCACGTCACATAACAGCACTTTACATGGTTGCTGTTTTAAGCAGCATAGCGTTATTCAGTCAAAGCATCACTATTGTTGGGGCTGACATACTTGTTTACTGTGAGGATCCATTCCAACAAGTTGAAGTTGAGTTTCGAGACTTGCAAGCTCGCTTTGGTGATTCTCTTCCACTTCAAGGTCTTGAGGTAATTTCAGTCATTTCATACACTCTGTGAACTGTTACTGAACCCCACAATCGGTTACTTATTGGCGACTTTACTTGCTGGCAGGGCTATCTGGTGTATGCAGAGCCAGCCTTAGCATGTGGTCCAGTAAAACCACCACCGAAAGTAGACAACATAACTACAGAAAACTGGATATTACTCATCATGAGGGGTGAATGTACTTATGAGACCAAAGTCAGAAATGCACAATCAAGTCATTACAAAGCTGTCATAGTTCACAATGTCAACTCCAGCGACCTTGGTGGGTGACACTCTCTTCACATAAAGTAAAATGTGGACTTGATGTTTCTCCATTTATTTGAATTGTTGATGTGCTCTTTGCTCAACAGAACCAATGTCTGCTGTAAATAGCTCTGGAATCAACATTCCCTCCGTTTTTGTTGGTGAACACACTGGGGCTTTCTTGAAAGCTAAATACCTGTATAATGAAACGTAAGTTTCCCACACTGGTTTTAACTTATTTCACTGGAACACATGCTGAAAGAAACAAAAACGATCCTTTGTGTTGTAGATTTCCATGTCGTCATTATGTTTTGATAAATGATGAAATGCCATTTAATATCAACACTCATCTTCTACTTCCATTCGCCACTGTTGTTGGTATATGTTGCCTTATAATGCTTACATTCATGGTAAGTTCATAAAATAGAATAATTGTTTGCGGGTTACAAAGGTTTTATTATTCCATGCTCTCATTGATGACTCCTTCAGGTTCTGAAATGTTTACAAGATAGACGCCGTCAAAGAAGACACAGACTTCCTGCTGCATCTTTGCGTCAAATACCTACATCAAAGTTCCAGAAGGGAGATCCGTATGAAACATGCGCTATTTGTTTAGATGATTACCAGGAAGGAGAGAAATTGCGCATACTTCCTTGTTCTCATGGTATGCAAATTATGCTCATTTCAAAAAGACCAATGGATTTTTTTAATAGTAGTATTCAGAAACTTATAAGTTGTTAAATTTTCAGCTTACCATAGCAAATGTATTGATCCCTGGTTGACGCGAAATAGACGTGTGTGTCCAGTATGTAAACGCAAGGTGTTCGCTCAGGATGAAAGAATGTCTGATTCAGACTCTGATACTGATGCTGATGATACCACTCCTCTGGTTCGTGGTGGGCCTCAAGGCACTCAAGGAGGAACATTTGATAGACCTACGGTAAGATTTGTCCGATATTTCGTTTACTGACAAATATGCTGTGTTGTTTTGAGCTATCCAGGCAACTGTATTTTGTTTGTGCTCAGGGAAATGCTATTTTGAGTTCAACTGCGTCTCCCAGTTTATTTGGGAGCTCATACTCTTCTATCGCATCTTCTTCAACGTCATCAAGGAGTGGCAGGCCTCAAGCTGAAGAAGGTGCAGCCACTTCGTCGACTGGAAATGAAACTGTACCAGGTGGCACCAGTCAGCACCTCAATTGGATAGAGAGAATTGTTAATCATCGCAGACTTAATGCTCAATCACAAAGACGTCAGCATGACACCTCTACTGTTGCACCCACCGAAGAAGATGTTTCTTCAAGCTCAGCAGGAAGACAAGAAGGTATTTTGGCCTATTTCCTATGAATTTTCCATAAATTAAAGTTACCTCTATACAGTATTGGAGTTTGAACGTAAAGGTTGTATATTCTCTACGTTCTACTTTTGCAGGAGACAGTCAAGAAACAGTGACATGCTACAACATGTCTTCAGGAGAGCATTCTATCAACAGTCAACCCACCGATTTGGACTTTTCAGATGATCATTTTGAGCGTGGAGGGCTTCCAAGCCAGTGGGGCTCCCGTGTGGCTTTGCTGGGTAGTAGAAGTGAAGCAGAAGGGTGTGTTTTAGATGAAACGTGTGAGGGTGCTGAAGAAGCAGAAGAAGTTCCTGGCTCTTGGTCTGCTGCAGGTCTTCCAACAGTGTCTGTAAGGTCTTCATCAAGTTCTCAGAGGTCAAACTCCAGTGAGCGCAAACCTGCAGTTGTATGATTGGTAACGAGCTTCTATTATTACTTCAAACTAAGGACCAAAAGAGTAAAAATAAGTTATCAATTATGGCTTGTTTGCTTCTGAAAACCTAATATCTTGCCCACGAATTTTCATTAAATTGCATGAGATATTTTCAGTATGGTTCAATTATTACTGTATTGTATGAAGTGTGGGAGTCTTATCACTGTGTACTCCCAGGTTTTTTCAATACCTTTTCAGATTATATATTCGATCAGATATATTTATTTTAGGTAAGTTTTCTAGTCGCATGTGTTATTGATCAACAATTGTAATTTTATTCAAGGAATTTTATTCAATGCATCTTCTTTTCTGAATCTATAATGTAATCAGTCGCTCATTCCTTTGTTAGTTCATTCAAATTAGTGTGCATGTGTAAAGCTATATGGAGGTGTTTTTGTAGAAATTCCACCCTTGAAGCCTTCAGTTAATTAATGATCTGTTCCAAAGGATGAGTTGCTCTGTGGAGGTGATATTGTAACTGTGAACTGAACTATCAGGTGACCTCCAAAGAAATGGCTTTTTGTTCTAACCCACCATCCGTCCATTGACACAGATCAGTCATACTATACTGCATTAACAGACATGATATCCTCTGTTTCTTGTGATGTGGAGGAATGACTAGTACCAGACACAGCTTAACAAACATCTTATGAGTTAAATTTCAATTATTTCAATGGTACAAAATCTATGAGAAAGGGTTAACTTCAGTCTTCTCCCATTAAGACAAAGTATTTTACTGTTTGTGGTAAATGAATCAGCTTCTCATAATGTTTGAATTTGTTGTGGTGGGTATGAATCTTCCTTCACCTGTAATTGTGATATGTTGTTTAGGTTTTAGCAAGGTCAAGTATGGCGTTGATGTTTTGTTTTGACAAGGTGGATGGTAGGAGTTTTCAGTCTTGCCTTCTTATCGCTCTGAAGGCATTCCAAAGCTTTTATTTTCTCCCAGCTACAAGAAGTGTAGCTTTACTTTAAGGAAACATAATGAGAGGTTCCTGTTGGACTAGCTGCTTTGGTGCTTTTTATAATTACTACTAAAAATGAACTTCGGCAAAAACTTGGACAGTTTATAAGAAATTTTGTTTGGAAAATTAGCAAAGTAAAGCACTGTTTTATCATTTCACTTTAACTCAAAACTCATTATCTATCATACTGGCACCTTCGCTCTGGTGTCCCTCTTGTAAAATAATCTCAATTTTGAAATGGGGCTGTCTGAGTATAATAATGTTGATTTTAACTGGTTATGTTTGATAAACTTAATGTGCTGTTATCGATATGTTTATATAAGTCTCTTATTTTTATCATTTTTCAGTTAATATTAATCAGATAATACTTGTTAATTGATACCGTACCTCTTGTGTGTTGTTTGTTAAAATGTATCTAATGCAGTCACTTTAGAATGATTTGGGCTCACACAAAAGAAAGACAAAAACTTCACTTCGCTAGGCTGAAGCTGCATAAGATGCTAGGGATTCTTCCAACTAACCTGCGAGTGGTGTGTGCTGTGAACTACCATAGTTGCTTGAAAAGCTCCCAGTCCTTTTTGATCTGTGAGTGCCTTTCATTCTAATAAAACAACTGTACATATTAAGTTAAGGAGCTGTTACTGCTAAATGATATTTTTGTATTATGATATTTTCCTCTTTTTTTCCTTTCGTAACTATATTGTTTCTGTCTGATGAAATTTAAAGACCACCTAGTAATTTTCCCTTTTTGCTACAAATTTCATGTGTATTAACATCTTTGTATTAAAACTGACTAATTATTTAGAATGGTTGTCCTATTGAGAGCTAAGGCCTTTAGTCAGAATCATAATTTCACTGTGTAAATTTTGTGGTGACAAGAGGTTTTTATCTTCTTTACATAGATATGAGAGTAAACTCTTTTCTACAGGATTAACATGGCACAAGAGAAGTAACTTTCTCCTACCTGTGTTCATGTATAGTGCTTTTATGCGCTTTTATGTCATTCCCCCCCCCCTCCCCCAAAGTCTTGTTTTCTAAATTTTCTGGCAGTGCTTAAGAAACAAGTGACTTTCTGACCAATTAGTGATCTTATAGTTAATCGTCGGCCATTTGGTTTCACAATTTTGTCTGTTTTACCAGGTTTTGTGATAACCACTGTGCTCATTGTTTCATTTCAAGACTCGGACACATTATTGAGCCTTTTGTAAATGTTATCCTAGTATTGATGCATGGTTGATACTTCATAAGAACTGACTCTCAATATAACATTGTCATTCTTTCATTGTTACCCGGTAAATTATACTAACTTACACGGATTTTACTGGATGTTGTTCAATTAAACAACTTGCTTTGCTGTCAATGCCATGCATGCCCCAGCACCTTGAAGTTCTTTGTGATGCAGAGTTATACAGCTTTTAACGATGGCAGGATTGTGTGTAAGGTTCTGTGATTATTATTAAATTTTTTATTTTAGGCAGTAAGAGAAGTCAGTGCCATTTTACCATGGTGAGTGACCTAAAGATGAAATGGAACAAATTTCATAGTTCATTTCATGGTAATGTTTCCAATATTGTTTAAAAAAGGCGCAACTTAAGTGTTATTATTTAAGAAGGTTGCTTCTAGATGCTTTTACTCTTTGTTGCCTTAGGGTGAGGCAATAGTTAACTAGAAAGAATTAAAAACGCAACTTGATAGGCTAGCTGCTACTACTATGATTGCTGCCCATATTTAAATCAGGCAAGTTTCACCTAGCTTTGTAGCTGTTCTTTGTGTATTATTGTGATAAAATCTTGTCTATTAATAAAGAGATTATGACCTCAGCATGTCAAACTATGAGAATCAATGGCACGTTCAACAAACCGTACATTGTCCATGGTATCAACCATTTTATTAAACCAATTACAATCATAGATAAAAAAAGATGAACTGTTACCTCACATCAGTGAATCTTGTATTTGACTCAAAGTCTAAATATCAAAACATGAAAAAAGATTCTGGCTCAATGGCACATAAAATCACCACACTAGTTGTCATGAAATATGCAATATTGTAATACATTATACAATACTATTAAACAGAAAAATAAAAAGTTTGCAAAAAGCTGTCTATTTACAGAAATCAAAATTTTGTAAAAAAACATGGCTATTAATCAAATTGAGAAAAACAAAACCATAAACAAAAGTAAAACTTAACAGATAATCCATTAACAAATGCACATAATTTGAACAAAACATATCAATTTTTTTTCCCTTTTTGTTTTTGATAAAATCACATGCAGAGTTAAATATTAAAGAACTACTGTCATTCACTATCCTCATCACTGCCATCACCTTCACCAAGGAGATGATGACTATTTTCTTCTTCATTATTTCCTTCATAATCGAGTCCAGATGAAACTTGTAAATCAGATGCAGATGATTTTGAGAGAGATGCACTGGCTGCAACTTCAACCCCCCTCTCATCTGAAGAGATCTGCAACGAAGTCGAGGTCCCTTCATCTCCACTATTGACTGCATCAGAGTTGTTGTTCACTTCACCATCTTTGCGACTTAGCCTTAGTCTTCCCTAAAAGTACAAAAAAAATAGACAAAAATAAACAAAAGAACTCAGGAATGGTGGTAAAAAATTTGGCTACAAAAATGTGGAAGTCCCTTTTTAGCCAACACAACTTACCTTACGACGCCTGGAAGACCCTTTGTCATCATCAGAATCAATGTCACTCAGTTCTTCATAGCTGTGAACAGCTGATGACCTCTTTCTCAGACGTCCAGAAAATGGTTCGGGACTTCCGCCTGCGCCTAAGTGCTCATGGAATGAGGAGCGAGTTCGAGAAGCTGGCTTCATCCTACTTTTCTCAGGACCATTATGGCTTGCAGTGGGAGGTGTGTTGGAACCTGATGCTGAAGGGGATGATGATGAAAAGAGTTCAACAGCTCTCTTTTTCACTGGGGCAATCCGAATATCAAGCCTATAAAAACACAAACAAGTAATAATATTTCTCAAAAGTTATGTTCTTTGGTTACCAAGCTGGTAATACCACTGATTAAAAAAAAAAAAAAAGTGCAAATTTGTCATACTTTGGTTTCACAGTAGTTTGTGCTCTCTTCCTAGTGACTTTGGCTGCATGCACCCTGCAAAATAAGAACTCAAATGTACCAACAGAATAGAAAAGAACACAGAAGCCTAGATGGCAACTGCTGACCGAAAATCACATACAAATAGTCAGTTTACACATTCAGTGCAGCATGACAATATTACAACCTTGTGTAAGAAGGAATGACTTCATAACACACCCTCTCCCCACACACCAATCTGACTAATGTGAAAACCATAGATCTAAAGTGGTCCCAACAAACCGTTTGATATTGATCATTAAAACATTGGCTTATTTGATTGAATTCAATACATACTATGCTGCAGTCTTGTGCACATCTATTTGCTACTGATTGTTTATTTTGATTAAAGATAAATTTTGGTAGATGTCAGTAAATGTAAATAATTCTGGAGGCAGGGTAAAAGAACTTTTATTTCACTGCTGAAGCTCTTTAAGAGACATTACAGCTCAATTGTAATTCAAAGAAATTTAGTTAAAACGGCCGTGAGGAGTACTACTCCTCTGTGAGCTTTATCAATGCCACCAACTGTTATTGCTCAGAATTTCCTCATAGATTGATAAGGACAGGGGTACAAGCACACAAATAAAATAGGTACAATCAACAAGTAATGCACAATTTTACAAAAAGGCAATTCATTTTGCACACTACACAATAACTTATCACTATATATACCACAACACATTAAAATTTTAACAAGAATTTTAAAAATGGGCAAGGTTTCTTTGGATCATTAGAATCAGTCAACTACATTAAGGTTAAAATTTCATTAGAATTCAACCTTCAAGTTCAAAACCCTGCAAACTGATGACTTGCTACTGTTCTTTGATACTAGTTGGTCGACTTTAAGAGATCTCAGCCTAGTTGATATACATTTTTAAAAGTTACAAAATAAAACCAAAAAAACAAACATAAGAATTGATTTAAGTGCTGATAACCAGCACTGAAGAGATATATTGAGAATGGCTTGATTGTCACGAAAAGTGCATTCTGCTAGGTTACATCTTGACTTAATTTAAATTAAATACTACTGCACACATTTCATATAGGTCTGTTTTGTCAAAGGACAATAACAATATAAACTTACTTCTATATATACAAATTAGAATTTCATGTCATAACTTAAAAAACAATCAATTGAGGTTAATAGATGTTTAAAGACCCTTCAAAAATTCAAGTACACATTTTTCAACAAAACTATACACTTGGTGATCAGAAGATGACGAGCAGAAGTGAAGTGTGTCCGATGGTGAGATAAAGATGATGTCAAACATATTACGTTGGAGTACTTTTGTTGAACTAACTACGTCAGTATCTGAAAATGTAAAGAGAAAACAGGTTGTTAGTTGAAGTCTGAATTCTTTTTAACATACAGCTGGACAGTGACCGGATAAGGAAAAGTTCAATCTAAAAAGCAAGAAGGTAAAACAAATAGGTAAAGGACATACACCAGATGGGCCATACTTTAAGCAACATGAAATGCATAAGACTATCTTTGTAGGCTCTCAGCTCGAGTTCTACAGAGGTATTATTAATTCTGTTAACAGCATAATGCTGCATTTTATGAGATGACTTGCACAGAACAGAAACATGGGTTGGAATATTGTATGAAATATGCTCCATCCTGACGGAATTTGATTAAAATGGTGAAAAGGAAAAGATCCATTAACAATGTGTAGAAGGTGAAATGTTTTGAGACATGCTTTGACAGTGGGCAGACGAGTCTACAGACCATGCATATAAAGGGGAAATTTTAAAATTTATTTTCAACCAAGAATGACAAAATACAAAGTAAATGTAGTAGGTTTGTAAAAATATGTGAAATAACATACTTACCAATTGCGTGGATGTGATAATAAAAGCTGAGGTTACTTTATCTTGCAAAGCAGTTCTCACTTCCATGTAAAGCATAGCATAAGTCATGCAATTTGATTTAATATTTTCTCACACCACGCTCACCATAGAGTATGATTTGAACAGTGGGGAACAAGTGTAAAAACGCAAAAACCAGATCATATCCACATACCAAAATTTAGTAAAGTGAGGAGGCAGCATTATCTTATTCAAGGAGTTACAATAATTTACAAATATTATATGAACAAGACACAGAGTGAAAAGAAAGACTAGGCTAAATAACTGGAGTGATATGAGACACTTTTCCATTCCTGGAAATTTAAGAATTAGACAAGAAAAAATTACATGTGAGAGAGAATAGCATAAGCTACAAGCAGACTATGAATGAGATTTTAGTTATAAAAGAAAAGGGATTGGGATGTAAGAGTTGTCTAAGCATTCGCACTGAAGTACTGGTCATGTAAAGACTGTACTTAAATACAACTAGACAATAATTGAGTAAGAAAGTTAGCTTATGGTGGTTCCCACTTACCATGCCTCAGTCAGACCTCAGGCAGGCACAAAAAAAAAAAAGACCACACAGGGGTGAGTTTGTAATGAGAAGTGTCAGGCATTGTGATAAAGCACTTCAACCCACAATCACAAACAGGTGCAACACTTTTTAAACCATCCGCCGCATACAATGTATAAGAGCAAATACCAAGTCCTTTAGAAAAATATTTACCCCACAAGTGATGAATCTGTGGACTAACTTGACAAACAAAGTGTTACGGCAAAACACCGGTACCTGGCGAATGTAGGAGATTCACCATCAAAGGACAGCAGTAACGGTCCTTCGCCGTAAGACAAGCATCAAAAGGTGTGTAATGCCCAAATGCTTGAGGCAAATATTTTTTTTTCATGGCAGAAGCAAGATAAAACAAAAGCAGAACTGTGGGGTACTGAGAGCAGCATGAATCCTTAAAAAATTTGACATAAGTGGAGCGGAGAAGGGAAGATTAAATAATGCTCTGTCTACAAACCAGAACTACCGCACAAAAACCTCCCACTTGATATAATCTGTGAACAGCTACTTATAACGTGTGTGGTAAGTGTCTGAAAGGGACTGCATGAACGTGACCCTGTTGTAGTCAAATCCTGAACATTTCCCAATTTTTTATATATTGGTTCCCAGGAGACAACAGCGAGTAAATTTACAGCAGATAAAAGTTCTATGGAATCTATGGAACAAGAGACTACGCATTTTCTTTCAACTGAGTGATGGGCAGATCTGAGTAGATCTTTACTTTGTTTAATTCCACAAAAACGCAATCAATCGCAAAACTGGATTTATCATTTTTATGTAAAGCAAAACGATACACCACCTTAACCCAAGACATTGCTCAGAAGACAATTATCACAGTAAAACAAACAAAAGCAGTCCACACTATGATTGCTTGCATATTATCTCGCATAGGGAACTCTTGGGCAAGAACTAACACCCTTCCCATCACAGCAAACCATGCTGCAACATGCTGCGTCACAAACTTAAACCATCTTCCTATAAGTAATAGGTACTCACCCAGCATTATACTCATCCTCAGAGTTGGCATTGTCATCACCTCCATCATCACCATCATCAGCTGAGATACATTGAACAAGCACAATCAGATATACAGAAGCATTGAGCCAAAATTTATTATTATTAATGTAGAGAGAAAACATACCTGCATCCTTCTTTTTACGGCCGTAAGCCCTCTTGGAGGTGACTATTGGCTGATCTGACTCCCCATGAACTAAACTGTTACGGTATTGTAAAAGAGGTTGCCAGTCTTCTCCACGGCTGGATGGCATACCAGCAGAAATTCTTCGATTCAAAAAACCCAATCTAGACAGTTGGAAAACAAAAAAAGGCCATATTTAAGAATCATTTGTAAACACAATCAAAACAAAAATTATGGTACAGAAGCATATAGCAGACTAGGGTCAGAATAAGATGTACTCACACAAGTCGCTTGTCTTGCTTCAAAAGCTTGTTGGTAAATTCACTGAGAATTTCAAGGAAAGGTAAATTTGGTGGGGGACTTGATGGATCTTCAGGGACATCTCCATTTTGTTGCACAGCAAATAAGATTCCCTCTCGATGTAAGATAGTTATTGCCTCTCTGTTTTTCACTGCATCTAACCCAAATGACAGAGCAAACCTCTTGGCAAGTTCCTGGAACAAAGAAAAAATATCTTAAATGAAGTTTGTCCAAGTTGAACATTATTTGATCAGATAATGAATTACCTTAACACTGGTGAACTCTTCAGCACTACGATTGACTTTCTGACCATCAGTCTGCAATTCTTGGAAAATGAAAATGAGGCTGGAAACCATAGTGCGAGCACATTTGATCTTGTTTATTTCTCTTGCCTTTCCTAATGTTGCTTTGATTATATCACCGTAATCATTGTAGTACTGTAACAATGAAACAATGGTAGTTGATCTGCAGATATGTAATACAATTTTGAGATACTTTTGTCCTACATTGTTTAAATCAGAGCGTACATGACCATGTAATAAAAACTACTTAGTTTTTTTTTTTTTTAAATTATGGAACAGGTGCTATACCCCCTACTCCCTCCACTACCATAAATACTGTACTATAATCTGTTACCTTAACATAATGTTTGAAGACATCACCAGCAACTTGGACAGGCATCATATTGTAAACAATTAGTTTGCAGAAAGAAGCTAAAAAGTTCCTCCTTTTATGAAGCTCCTCAATTTTTGAGTGCTCATCAAGTTCCTCTAAAATGCAAAATAAAGTTAGTTAAAAAAAAAAAATCCTTTAAGGTAAGTTTTTAACACATCCAAAACAGCAAAAGGAAAAAAGTTTACCCTCATCTTCATCAATGAACACATAAGTTTGAATAAAACCATTCAGCATTTGCTGAAGCTCTCTATCTGCTTCATAAACCAACTGTTCTAAAGCATTGTGAGTTCCCTGACCAAGTTGATTACTGAACAGCACAAGAAGATCACACAAAGTGATGTAGGCCTGAAACATGGAACATGATTATGAGAGGACCTATCTTCTAAAAGGCATGTCCAGGAGCAGAGCAAGTGAGAAGTCAGACACACTCACCTCATCTCGATACATTTGTACGTCTGCATGTGGTAATAGTTGCTTCATGAGGTCCATGAACATACGAAGCTTGTTCTTCAGATTAGGAAGCTCGGTCTCAACTGGGCTTCCAGCTTCTAACCGTTCTTCTATGGTCTTCAGATCCCACAAAATGCCATAATAGCAAGCACCAATACAATATTTAATGGCCTGCAATTATAAAACATAGCCAGATAATTCAGGCTGTCCAAACAAGGTGGCAAATGAATCGGAAAAAAGTAATTTTAATCACCTCTTCAGGTAATGTTTTGCGAACTTTTTCTTTTGCATCATGGATATCTTGGAAAATGGAATCCCAAATGTTCCAGTGGCCTAAATTGTGGCACGCTGAAAAAATTGAGACCTTCTTCAGACTTGTGATGACTTGATACGTTTCTTCTTCGTTAGGTTCTTCTTCCTGTTGTTGATGCAGAAAACCAAATTATTTCTGGTACAACTGCCTCACTATTTGTGTATTAGAGTATAATTACCCCCTCAATGAGTGAACGCCAATCATCCATTGCCTCCTTATATTTGTTAACTAGGGTATCTATAAGAGTTGAACGAGCTACATCACAACGAGTGTAAATGGCAGTGCCTTCAGTGCAAAGAAACTCCAACGTTTTTGCACAAGCGTCCAGGACATCGTTGTCAGTAGAACGGTCCACAATATTCTGAATTTTTTTCAAGAGCTTGTCAAGATTCTGAAAAGAAAAAAAAAATCAACAACAGTAGTTTTAAGATGAAAATCTTAAAAGAATGGCTTACTGTTAAATTGAAAATACATACCCCTTCTTGTCTTGAACTGGTATACCTTTCCAGGTCAAAGTATTGTGGAATGCAAAGCAGGTTGGTAAGTTTGTCACTGTCTACACCATACTTCTCTAAAAGTGGCGGAAGAGCCTGCATGAAGTGGTCTGTAAGACGCTCTTTGTCCTCTTTCACCTGTTTGACCTCCTTTACTGAAGGAACTTGCTGAAAGGTTTAAAAAGGTTTAATTTAATATTGTAAGAAGGATGTTTAATTTATCACACTGATCAGAGGATTCACATCATACCTTCCTGGTGGGACCTCTTCCAACCGGTGGCTCTCCAGTGGCAGATTGTCTGATACAACAGACCATGATTTCTATTAGAGAAGTCTCTTGACGATCATCCAAGGGTTCTTCATGAGGGCCATGTTCTTCTATGAGTAAGTCTGTCATGCATTCCCAATCTTTCATCATGTCATTAGACTCAATTAAAGAGTCAACAAGATAGGCACCATGCTCATGAAGCTGGCAACAATTGAACCCTAATTAGATTCCAAGTATTCAAACACTATGAAGACCATTTAACCAATTCATTAGTAACTATCACACACCTCAGATTCGATGAAAAATTGAACTAAGTCCCGAATCAAGGGAGTATTAGGCAGGCGCTTTTTACCTCTGCGGGTCTTTATACCATTAACAGCATTCTCATCAAGAACGAACAAACGCTCATTAAGGAATTCTCCGGCAGCTTGGGCTACTTGACGATGGGAGGAATAAACCAATTCATAGACATGTTCACAATCCTTATCTGTCAAAATATCTCTATGATGTCTACAAACGCACCGCAAAAAAAGGAGGAAGATAGGAAAACAAGGTTAAAACATTATAAAAAGAAAATCAAAGAAAATTAATTATAAATTTTAGCAGACAACAAAAGTATAAGCTAATTCACTTAAGTCTTACTTTAAAATGCTGATAACAAGTCGCACAGCTTGCACAGCCACATCATATTCTTTGTCCAAAGTCATGGCTACAATACGGTCTTTGAACTTGCTGGTGAACAATTCAAGTTTTCCCTTCAATTCTTCTGAAGCATATAAGGGTTGAAGAGCCTAAGAGAAAAAGTTGATCATTTATATTTTTAATGTGAAAGTATTGCAGGCAATCTCTTTCCGTAACAAAGTGAGATCAAGTTGTTTACCTGCAAACACTTAAGACGGACTTCTCCCACTTTGTCATGCAATGTCCATCCAATATATTTGAGGTAAGAATCGTCAAGAAAGTTGGAGTGGAACTTTTTCATCCAGACTCCAATTTCTGCCATACAGATTGCTCGAATATCTGGAAGTGTATCCCTGCAAAAACACAACACACAACAAATGAAATGTTGATTTAAACATCAAGGTTTTCAAAAGAAAAATAGAACAAATGACAAGTATTGACCTGTATCTGTGGACAAACACAGATTTAAACATGTATGTAAGCATGTTCTTTATTTCATCCATGTTTTCTTCCAGTTCCTGACGTTTCGCCATTAAAGATTCAAGACGATCAGCAGCTCGCTTGTCTCTTGTTTTCTGACGCTCAGCTTCATATTGACGTTGAGTGTTAGCCAAGGTGACGGAAACAGTCAGTGCCACATCAACAAGGGCTGTCATAAGTTTCATAGCTTAAATTTAATAAATAAGAGTACAATTAGTAACATGAAGTGAAAAACTAAATCAAAAAGCACCATTCGATAGCCAGGGTACATACCAGCTAAGGTAGCAGTATGTCTGAATGCTCTAACTTGAGAATCAGACAGTCCAGTGAGAAGTGAGATGACATTGTCCATCAAATATTGATCATAGATGATGGAGTACTGACACTGCCTCACTAACGTTTGCACAAAGTCACAAAAATTGTTCTTGAACTTCTTCCATTGCTGTCCAGTCATAATGAGAGGATATTCACCACTTTCTTCATCGAATTCTTCAGTCATTTTCCTGATTATTCCAGCATGCTCCATGTTACCCTGCATAGCTGGAGTAATTTTTCCTTTGCAGCCTGAAGCGTTGATAAAGAACTGCATCAGAGACAGCAGGGCTCCATCTTTGGATGACTTGTATGTTTCAATCCAATCATCAACAGTTGTCTAAGAAATGAAAATTAAATAATTAATATACTTGGAATATAAGGGAACAAATTAATGCACCCTGCAAGAGGAAAGAGAATCATACCTGAATTGATGCTCTACCATTTTTAAGAATAAAGTACAATGATGCTTCATCTTCAGACAGAATTTCAGTGTTACTTTTGCGACCCCCAACAGCTCTCTTCTTAGGTTGTTTATTTGTATCGTCAGCTAACGCTCTGCGTATTTGAGCCGCGGTAGGGGCGGGGACTGCACTCGGCGGTGGTGGGGCATTCATTGCTCCACGAAGTCGAGCTCTCGTCACACGTCCTCGAACAGGTTCACTGTCCTCAGGATGATGGTCCAGTTCAGAGGTCGGCTGCTGGTGCAAGTGTTGCTCCTCCGGATCCTGGTGCAGCTGTTGTTGAAGTTGGAGTTGCTGTTGCTGCAGCTGCTCTTGGTGTTGCTGTTGCAGCTGCTCTTGATGCTGCTGCTGTTGCATCTGCTCTTGTAACTGCTGCTGTTGAAGCTGCTGTTGCTGCTGGAGTTGCCGTTGTTGCTCCAGCTGCTGCTGCTCTAGTTGTTGCTGCTCTAACTGCTGCTGTTGTAATCGCTGCCGCTCAAGTTCAGCCTGATACTCCGCTTGTTGCTGCTCTGGAGTGTGGTAAATTTGCTGGTGTTGAATCTGCTGCTGTGGTTGTTGATGGTGGTGACCATATTCTTCCTCTTGATGAGCATGTCCACCATAGTTATCAGCATACAAATCCGCCCTGAAAGATGAATAATATGATAAAGCGAGACAGTGACAACAGAGAAAGGTTAAGTAAGGACACCAAATAAATACCCAGGGTGAAGTGGAGTAGCTGCTGCAGAGTTGTGATAAGGTGTGTAGGGAGAGTACGGTGTCATAGGGGTCATTGGATTTTCATACTCTGGTGGAGGGTCATCCATCCGGATACGCTTCCCTCCTCTTCGATGCATCATTTTGACAGGTGATCAGTTGACTAACAGATGAACGAAAAGTTATGCCATGGTCTTCTTCTGCCTGCAACAACAGAAAACGAGAAAAAAATTACATATTTCAAAGGATGTAACGCAAATTAAAGAGGCCTAAAGTGATAGAACGGAAATAAGACACAACTGTACTGTTTACAAACAAACATCAATGTCCATATCGGTAATAGCGCATGGTTGGGGAAGTATACACAAAACGCAAAGGTAGGGAATAAAATTCCGATAATCAACAGGAAATTTAAATTCTTTCATCAATTTCATTCACAAAAGGCCACTATCAGAGCAGGAAGTGTCAATAATTCTGTGTAAAGAGGTTAAAAAGGAAGCCTTCAACGCAGGTAAAATCATTAACGGTGAAAGAGGTAACGAACGAAGAACCGCAAGAGCCTGGACAGGCAGCAAGAGTCACTTGCCTACAAATGCAATCTCTCCAATCTTCTCAAGTGAAATTGTCAAAGAGAGGAGTCCAAAAAGAATGAATTTTCCGGAGCACAACAATAAAGGCGCGAAGAAAATGGAGGCTGCCCGCTTTACCGACCGATTTCCCCCTTTTCTCTTCGGTTGTCTTCGGCTTTTTCCGAGCCGGCTTCGGGCTGCTTCGGGTGGTGTCGGCTAGGGGGCAGAGCTTCGGGCAACTTCGTGTTCGTACGGTCGCATTTAAAGGTGAAGAGGGCGGGATCTATAAATCGCCGCTAGATGAGCTGAGCGCCGTTCGCTACAGCTTGCTGTTCTACTTAGGTTTTCGTCGAACCTGCAGTTATTCTGAACGGAAGTCGCAATTTTAATTGAAAAAGCGGCGCAGTGGCGGTCGGTGGAGGTGGTAGTAGTCCGTGTGACTGTGTGCAGGAGTGTGTGTGAGCCCTTTTGTGTGTGTGCTGGCCATTCGCCGAGCCCGACTCCAGACGTGGCATGAAACTGCCCAATCAGCGTTCGCCTCTCTCACCGAGTAGGCCCTGTGCGGCCTTTGAGGTTTACTGCTGTGCTGACGGTTCGTGTACTTCGAAATCTGTAGCAGACGAGGTCGCAACCAGCCGTTTTCCTCCCCATCTGCAAAATATTTCTGGGTTAGTACGGATGGTTTGTGCCGAACTCGTTACGCACGAGTCAAGCCCTGTGGGAAAAGAGCTTCTCTCTCGTGGCCGTATTTCGGCATCTGCAATTAACCTAACTTAAGCCTACGCGTATAGGCAGTGTCTCACCTGGGAAACCGTAAGCCTAAGAGTATTATAAATAACCGCAGGGCTCTTAGCGGCCGGGCATTGTGCTCAAGTGTCAAAAATTGGATCTAGGTCTCTGGAAGCACGCGTACCGTTCGCTTTCTTCCAGTCAATCTTGTGCGTTTGCTGTCTGTTCTCCACGTCTGTAGCGTATCTGTCGCCCATTTTTCTGTCTCATTCTATGAAATTACGCCCTTTTCATTGATAAACACGAACCACGTAAATTTTCGTTTCCGCCTCTTCTCTGACGGTGTATCCCTTTCGATCATCGGAGGGCCACTGAAGTTATTGCTTGCTCTGAATTGGGCACTGGATTATTTTGATGTTTGTGTTACAGGCAGAAACATTCATTATTCAGTTTCATCCTCAGTTGGAATAATTTCTCAATGCCCTTAAAATGTTATCATGGATTCTACCATGTAGCTTATGCAGTGACTTCTGTACTTTTTGTTATCCGCCCTGCCTCAATTACGTTTATACCATTGTTGTATTGATGCTCCTTGACAATAGGGTCAGTGCTCTGAAAATTAGAGTTCAGACTGAATTGTATCTTGATTGCCTTTACTTTTAATTTGTTGCAGAGGAAAATGGAGTTCCTTCTTCTGTTTGGCGTTGCCAGTCTGGTGACTGTGTTCATTGGAACTGCCGTGTACTTCATTATGACTCTGGGTACTAAAGAGAAAACATATGAGGAAGCTATTCTCGAACAACGTCAGCAATCAGAAGCACATGCCTTGCTCCTTGGAAAATCTGCCAAAGACAAGCAGAAGGAGAAGAAACTCAAGAAGGCTGAGAAGGCAAAGAAAGTAAAGGAAAAGACAGCTGCAATGAAGGAAACTTCTGACAGTGCTAGTGATGAAGCTGAACTGATTTCCCACTCTCACCACAAAAACCAGCATGTTGCCTTCGTTGCTGAGGCTGCAATCATTGATGAGCCTGCTCCAAACACAAATCAGGTGAGCAACATCAAAAGCCAATCCAGTAGAATTCATTTTTGTATCGGATACTAAGTTAAGTTTTCAAAAAGTTCTTAAAATATCAAAGAAACTAACACCCACAATTGTAAAGATTTTAGTGGGTAACTTTGACAGACTTATTTGTCTTTGAGGTGCCTGGGACTGGGGTTTTTGATTCATTTTAATTTGGTTGGCTGGTGCAGGTTGTTTGATTCATGATTTTCACTAACATATTCCATATTTCTCTCTCAAGTTATCTTTTGTTATCTCATCCCATTCATTCTAGACTATTTAACACCGGCTCCTAACAAAAATAATTAATAACTATATTTTTGCAAGGGTGTATTTTGATTCCTTGTGCTTCAGTTAGATTATGAAGGAAAGATTTTTTTTCAGGACAAAAAGAAGAAAAAGGTAGCTAAAGCTAAGCCTATACTTTTGAACAAAGATGATGCTCAATTAGTTTCGGAAGTTAGCCCGTCAGTTGATGCCAATCATTTTGAGACAATCCATCCCAAAGATGATTTGGAAATGCGTCGCCAGAGCGTAAGTTCCCCATAACCATTGGTGTTTGAGTAGAGTAGTTTCATTCACTGCAGAGTGTACATACACTTTTGTTTAATTGTTTTCCCCATGCAATGTAGCCTGTAGACTGTTATTTTAGTCCCTTTAGAATTTTTTCCTAATCTTCACCTTCACAAGTTTTTTTCTTGCTGTGCAGGCCTTTTATAACAAGTAATCTCCCGCTGTTTGAATTATGTACTAATGCTGCATATGATTGCCTGGAGTATTAGAGTTCTGTAATTTTATTCATTTTAGCATGTTTGATTGCCATTTGTTTTCTCTTGAAGTAACTAACATATTCCATATCTAGTGTCCATGCTTCATCTTCTGTAACTAAATAGTAAATGGAGGGAGGGTGGGTGGGTGTAAAATAATTTTAGTGCATGTCTGTAATTTTCACATCATTGGTCTTGTCATTTAAATCCAAAGAATGCATTTGCTCATTGTGCTGTGGCAATGTAGCATCTCATCTTGCTGGAGCATTCCTCTCATGCCATTTCTTGATTGCTTCCCCACAGAAAGATGAATCCTCGGACCAATCTGCTAAAAAGGCAGCTCAGAAGTTGATTGAGGCCGAAAAGGCATCCAAGGCACCCAAGAAGGATGCGCCCAAAACGGAGAAGACCCAGCCGGCCAAGGTGGAGAAGCAAGTGTCTGGAAAGGCTGCCAAGGTGGAAAAGGAGAACAAGCCCCCAGCCAAGGAGACCGCGGACAAGTTGGAGAAGGCCGCTCCAGTGGAGGAGAAGGTCGCCGTGCAGGAAGTGGTGGTGGCAGTGACCGCCCACGCGCCCGTCGCCGCGTCCGCCCCGTCCGCCCCCGCCAAGAAGAAGAAGACGGCGAGGAAGGCGGACCCGCTGGAGCAAATGAGTGAGTGAATGCCTTTCGTCTTTCTGTTGGCACAGTGTGCCGAGGCCGAGGCGCGCCCCGACCAGCAGACTCGTCACTCAGCATCCCTCGCACTCCTGAGGCATCCCCCGAAGGCGCGCGGTAGAGGCAGCGGCGAAGAGGATTCTCGCAATCAGTCTCCAGGGTGCCGGTGCTCAGTCCCCTTAGAGAAGTCCAGGGACGGGGGCGTGAGCTGTAATTCCCGCCCCTATTCGCTCCCTTCTCATCTCCCTGCTGCTTTCTCTTTCTGTCGCGCGGTCTCGTGACCTTGGCGGCCGGCTGACGTGGCGGGTCGTCGCGGTCCGTCGCGGTGGGCTGATGCCGCCCGCCTCTCCCCGCGGCGCGGAGGCGCGGCGACGCGGCCACCCGAGAAAAAGAGGAAAAGGAAACAGAAACCGAGAGTGTCAGCCGAGCGAGCGGAGGAATGAAGAATGAATGAGGAAATTTTGGCGTTGCGTAACGAGGCCGATGTCGGTCGTTTCGTCGCTCTGTCTGCGTCGCACTCGTGGACCTGTCCACAAGGGTGCGAGAGAGCCAGAGCGACAAACCGCTCTTTTGAATCGCTCGGCCGGCGGTTCGTTTTCAGACCGGCGTCTGGCCGGGGCGCAGGCGCTGCTGTTGATGAGGAAGATGGGACGTCCCCCCGTCTCGCGGCTGCTCGCGGCCGTGCCGTGCCGTGCCGCCGCCACAGAGGCATGAAGGCATTGGCCGTCGCTGAGACGCGACCAGTGACAGAAGACTGATTCCGAGAGTCGTTTTCGTCGCTCTGTCTCTCGCGCACACATGCGGGACGCCCCACGAGAGCAGGAGAGACGGACTCTGGGAATGAGTCTGCAGCGACAGGCTGCGGGTCGCGGCATGGAGGCGCGGCGGCGCGGCGGCGCGGCCACAGCGGCGGCATGTCGTGTGCCACGGGGTCGCGGTCGACGCGCTCCGCGCTCGGAGCGCTGCTTGCCGATCGCGGTTTTTGCCCCCGCGGCGCTACGCGCCGCGCGCAGCGTTTGGCGCCCGTCTGTCTGCCTGCCGTCTGCATCGCTTGATGTGCAGTAGAGGCCTGGCCTGCGGTAGCCCGCGGCCTACGGGGCACTCGAAGACGCCCTGCCGCGCCGCCCGCTGCCCCGGCACTTCCCCCGGGGCATTGAAAGGGCTTGGGGAATGGTCTGCGGCGTCGGGCCCCTTTGGGGGGTCGCGGGTCCATGCGGGCGCCGAAGCCGGGGCCGAGCCACAGCGGCCCGGATTTCGGGGCCAGGGGTCGGGGTCGCTCGCTCTCCGCGCCCCGGGCGTCCCGCCCGCTTTTTCCCCCGCGGGGCCGCGCGAGCGTCAGCCGCTGCTACACTGCCTTGCAGTTTGATGCCAGGGCCGGCCTCGGTCCCCCGGGGCCTGGGGCACCAAGCGCTCCGCGCCCCCCGTCCCCGGCCACTTCAAATTTCCCCCAAACGCTTTAAAGTTTGCCGTCTGGTGCCTTGGCAGCCCGAGATAATTGGGGGCGCCAACCCCGCCGCAACCCTCGCCATTTGGCACCTTGCGTGCTCTGCTCCCGAAAACCCTTTGGGCGTCCCTGCCCTGGGGAGCGGAGGCAGCACTAACAGTGAAAGCTTTTGCCTTGCCCCAATTGCCGCTGGACTCCAGCGCTCGGATTCCAGTGTAGGGCTGTGGCGCGTGGGTGTGGCTGTGGTTGTCGTGGAGGGGGCAGCCGGGCGAGCCAGTGCAGCCGGGGGGGCGGTAACGTCGCTAACGGTTCCCTTCCCAGCTGCTGCAGCTCCAGACCCTGCTCCAGACGGACCCCCGGGACCGTCTAAACGCCGTGAGACGATCCTTTCCCCTTCCCTCTCGCTCTCTCCTTGTCTGCCACTATTCAGAGTTGACCGCTCGGTACTCCCAGGTACTTCCCCCCACCAGCGTGAGGCGCGCTCGCGCTCTGACGTGCTTTGCTCGACTAGGCCAAGTCTCTGAACTACTGTACGGCACCGCCATCTGGCCCCTCGCCGGATGAAAACAGTGACTTTTCATTTCGGACAATCTGAAGCAGCAAATCCGGCGCGTGCTGGTGCCCCACTGATTGCTACAAACGCGCCTGATTAGTCGGACAGATATATTATCTTATCCGTCCAAATCCCCTCTCATAGCTGAAGCCGCATGACGCGCAACGCACAGTGACGCGGCCCGATCGCCGGAACGGCACAATGCGAGAGCCGCGGGATTATTGGAAGAAAGGGGGGGGGGGCATGATGTGCCGTGATATGTGGGTCACGTTTCGTTGCACTCGCGGCCGGCTAGCCACGGCCCGTCCGTGATAGGCCAAGCAGCGCGCCCCTTTTCCTTGTGGTGCGCTGCGGCAAGGCCTGGGCAAGGCCTAGGCAAGGTGCGGGCCGACAGGGAAGGCCGTCTGCGTCGGGAGGAGGAAGGACTCTCGGAATTTTATCGGGGCGCCGTATCGCCTTTGACTGATTCGGAGAGTCGTTTTCGTCGCTCTGTCTCCCTCGCACCTGTGAGGGGCGAGAGAGAGAGAGACAGAGCGACGAGACACGCGAGTGCGGGGGCGCCTGATTGTTCTGCCACCGCATTCCACGCGGCGCCCCCGTGTCATGTCTTTCCGGAGAAACGGAGAAGGGAGGGCACTGGAGTCACCGTGCACATTCCTTAGGCGTCGCGCGTTGCTGCTCGAGACCCCGAGAGCTCGAGAGGGGAGCGGGCCCTATTGGTGGCTCTGTTTGCTCGAATCGTTTGTTTGTGTCTCCCTAGACACGTTATGGGAACCGATGGTCGCGTTGAGTCACCGCCTCCCGAGGCGAGGCTGGGCGAGGCCATGGCGGGCCATGCGCCCCAACTGTCCTGCCTATCGCACACGAGCAAACAAAGTGGCGGCGCGCGAAACGTTTGCCCATTTTTGTCCCACGATGCCCGAAAGGCCCGAAGCCGCCCTTGGAGGGCCTTGGCCTTGGCTCGTTAAGGGCCTTCCTGTTTTCACTGTCGCATTTTAACATTCCTTTATTTTTCAGCCACTGGCACTGATGGAATTAATGCCAACGTCCTGGAACCCCTGATTCACAAGGCCGAGCTCTCGCGCTCCGAAATCCAGAATTTGATTGATCTCTTGCTGAATAAGCAGCAAGGGTCAGCTGCTGTGGTTGCTGAGTGGAATGAGGTGAGAACTGCAAGAGCTGCTCGTCAATGACGTTCTTGAACTGTGGTGAATTCTTGTTGTTAATGCAAAATGTTTGCTTCACAGGGAAGGCAGGACCCAATGATGAAGCTGAAGAAGGCTTTTGCTGAGAAAGAAAAGGCTCTGCAAATTGAACAGGAAGCGTCTGTGGTATGTATGTGAAGTAGTTTTTGTGCACCACAAAATCTGCTCACTATCATCCTTTCTCACTTCCTATGCTCCTGTCTGGTTTTTATAAATTCAGGCACTTCAGAATAAGTTGAGGGAAGTCCGTGCTGAGGCCAATGCTGAACGCTCTCGCCTGGTTGCTTCCAACAAGCAAACTGAGGAGAAGCTCCTGAGTCGCACCAATGAGATTGCTGCTGCCACGGCCAAGTTCCATCACGAGAAGCAGACCCTTACCACTCAACTTCAACAGGTATGACATTGGCAGAAATTGCTCCCCTCTGTTGCAAAGGCCATCTATTTTATTTTTTCGAGTAACATGATTTGTTTTTGTTTTCAGCTGAAACATCAATTGGAGCAGGAGCACCAAGTGATTAGGAAATTCCAGGAGGAGCTTGGCCAGGCCCAGAATGCAATTCAGACTCAGCAGACGCTGGAACACCACGTTGCCAATTTGACCGTTCAGCTTCAGGGACAAGATCAACAGATGGCACTCCTGCAACAGCAGGTTGGAGAGAACCAGGCTGCAGTGCACCAGTGTGAATTGCTCTCTGCCCAGGTGGCTCAGCTCCAGGAACAGTTAAAGAATGCCCAAAATTCAAACCAAGGAGAAGTTCACTCCAAGCAAAAGCAGCTCAATGTAAGTGTTCTCTCTACTGTCGCTATTTCCACTTAAAATACTTGGCTTCTCTTTTGTTCATTAGTTGAACTTCAATTCTAGGATATGAAAGTTGCCAAGGAAGACATTGAGCGCCAACTGTCTGTTACTCGTCAACGTGAAGGACAATTGAACTCGGAACTCGCCAAGTTGAAGGATGTTGTTGGTCAAAAGCAGTCTGAAATGGAAAAATTGACTTTGGAAATTTCAAAGCTTCAAGAAGAAAATGAAGTTCTTACTTCACAGGTTGGCTTACAAGCAACAAAAAAATGTGTTTATAGTATTGCTGAGGAACATTTTTCACTAATGGAATTCATATTCTGTCCAAGGTTTCTCTTGTTGGTAAACTGCAACTTGAAACCCGCCAACTGAGGGAGGAGAATGAATCTCTTGCTGCCCAGGTTACTGCTGTCACTGAACGTCCTGCTGCAGAAGGTCGAGAAAATGGTGATGTTGGAGAAGAAAAACATGCTGATGGCAAACTTGCCTCTGCTCAGCTTATCAATGAGTAATTTCCAGAACCAGTGAACAATATCTTTCTGAGCCAATCAGCTCTGTTTCGCTCATTACAGTCAATTTTTCTCTCTTCTAGCCTCCGTGAAAGAGACCTGCAGGTTGAAGAACTGCTTGAACAAGTGAAGCAGGCAGAAAAGTCAGCCACTTCTACAATTGACTCTTTGAAGTCTGAAATTAATGCCCACAAAAATGAGGTTGCTCATCTGAAGTCAGAGCTGGACCAACAAAGAAAGAAAAATGATGTAAGTTCATATTATTTGCTAAATCTACATGAACTATCCATTCCAATTTTTACTGAAATCTCATGCCTGCAATGAATATTTCCTTTAAATTTATGGGTTTACCTCTTGCTTTTCTGCATGATTAACTTTGTCATATTGTTCTGAGTAATGTGACTGTTAGGGCAAGAAGAGGTGAATATGATGAGAATGGGCTTCTAAAGTATAGATGCATGCAGGTGGACTTGGTTTTTTCTTGTCACATCCCACATTATAATGAGACTTGCTAGACTACACACAACTGAATAGTATCAAATCTTATGTTAAAAGTTGCTTAGTTTATTCAATTGAATCAAAACGTTAACTCCATTTTTCTGAATCATAAATTATCAGCCAGTTTTGCACCATTTTCCCTCCCTTGGCTTTTTAAAAAAGTGGTGTTTTAATGTGTGTGTATGTGTGTGTGGTTTGATTTAGGAATTAAGAAATAAAAACTACAAGGCCATGGATGCTCTTGCTGCATTTGAAAAGATGTTCCAATCTAAAGTACAAGAAACAGAAAAACTTGTTCATGTAAGTGCAGTGCAGCCTTATTTCTAGTTAGTTTGCTTCCATCACTTGAGATTGCATGTGGTTTTCTTAATTTTCTGTTTTCCCTTACCTCCCATTTGGATACTGGTATCTTAGCTCGTTCAGATTGGGGAATGAAAGACTTTTGTTCCAGCTGTAGCAATTTAACTTTCATTTTGTAACTTGTTTTCAGATAAAGAATTAACTAGAGCTTCTTACTTCCCCTTCTTTGCCTGTCATATTAATGTCACTGTTTTGTTTCTTATAAGGATGCTGAAAAATCTGCCCGGGTTGAAGAGGAAAGAAAGATGCAAGAAGCACTGCAGCGTCTGTTCCCTTCAATATCTGTCGAGGAGAAAGTATGTGCTTCCCCTCCCTCAATCTGTTTTTCAAATCCAACCATCAACTTCTGGAGAATTCTCTCAACCCATGTTGTTTATCTTTGACTCCTAGGTGCACGAGCAGTGGGTGAAAAAATTCAGTTCTGCTGTAAGCAAACACGTATCAGAGTTAGCAAATAAACAACCAACTAAGCAGTTACCTGAGGAAGACCAATCAGTGATGATTGCTGAATTAGAAAAACGTAACTCTCAGCTATCTGGAATGGTCACCAATTACAAGAGAATTATTGAGGATACTGTAAGCACTGTGCTTGTCTTGCATGTTCATTTATTGATAGGAACTATCCCTGTCTAATAGGGCATTTTTCATAATGTTAACAGGAAGGAATGCTAAACAAGCTCCAACAACATGTAGAAGCTGAGGAAACTAAGTGGCAGCAACAACTAGCTGACAAAGAAGCTGAACTGTCTTCGGTGGTTCGGGAAAGGGATGAACTCAGAAATGGTTCTTCTGGAGACCAAAGTAGTGTGGTAAGACTATTCTTATTAATATTGTAAATGTACTCTTTGAGAAGTCAGTGTCTCTCAGGTACTCTGATCTACAGATAAAATCCACGGATAATGCCTGTTAACTGCTTCATTCAATGGGAATGTCTTAGTTTTTCATATAAACACTGTCACATCTGTTCCTCTTTTATTTCCCATCTTATCCTTATTAGTGTGAACGTAAACTTAACCAAACGCGCATGGCATATTGTTAGCATTCTGTCTTGCAGGCCTTCGCTGGTACCGATATTTCTGGGATTCACTTTGCATATAGTTGTATTGAAAAGTCTCTACCCACAATTGTGCGGGAGGTATGAAGTCACTTACCATACCCGATCCGTGTGATGTTTTGTTTATGCCAATATAGTTCCAATTACGGTTTTTTATGTTATACTTGGGGGCTTTCTTTGAGCTTGTCAAATGTCCTCCTTAAACAGGATTGCTTGAGCTGTTTTTTATCGTCTTGAAGACTAGGGGATTGCACTGTTGTACTTGCAGAAGTTGTTGTTTTAACAAGTATTGTGAGAAGTGTTATTTGCATGACAGTATACACACCTTGTATTTAACTGTGATGTATAAATCCGTTGGGAAGTGATGTTAAAACTTGTGTCAAAACAAACAACTGTGGCATTCCACTGACTTAAATTAGTTTACTGAATTTTATGTGTGTTCTGTGCTATTCTTAATGCCCCTGCCATTCACATTTATTTCTGCAAAATTACCTGCATTTGCTTCTGTGAAAACGTCATACTTTAGGTGTCAGTCCTTGTTTTCATTTTGAAAACAGTCAGTTTTGGGCTTGTGGGATGTGTGAAATGATGTGTGTTTGCCTTATGTCTAATTCTGATTGATTTGTCTCTTACTCAACAGATGCAGCAACAGTTAGGAGAACTGCAGAATAAATTACAGGCTGTCGAGGCTGAGAAAAACAATCTCAAAGTTCAGCTTTCG
The DNA here is from genome assembly GCF_012932325.1 of Thrips palmi. NCBI lineage: Eukaryota > Metazoa > Arthropoda > Insecta > Thysanoptera > Thripidae > Thrips > Thrips palmi. The sequence goes on from NW_023144623.1 coordinate 7,759,635, forward strand.
TCCAGTAAAGATGCCCTTGCTACAATTGATCAACTGAAAGAAGTGAGTTGTTTTGCTCTTGTTTTTAACTAGGAAGCAACTTTGTATACAACAGCGGACCACACAGCTAGCAAAATTTGTTTTATTAAGGGGTCTTGGATATGTTGGTGCATAGTTCAGAGCTCAATACCTAACTTAATTGAATTGGGTTCTGATTGGTTGTAGGAGCAAAGCCGTCTTTCATCTAACTTGGCTTCTGAGCAAGCCAAAGCATTAGATCAAGCCAACCAGCTAACAAAATTGAAGTCTCTTTTGGAAGAAAGTGAGAGTGCTGTGCTCAAGGAGAAAGCAAGCTCACAACAGCTAAGAGAAGAAATCGAGAAAATTAAGGTGAAGTTCTGCTTTTGCTATATTTGCACAATTGATAATTCCAGAAGTTATGGTTTGTGATTTTGCTCCTATGTACTTGTTATATAATGTTTTGAATTTACTTTTCTTAGGAGACCTATTGTAATGCTCCTCCAAGCCCTGTTCAAAACCACAATGGAGCAACGAACGGTCCCTCTAGTTCAGCAGAGCCGGTTGAGGTAAGTCCATCGCCCACTTAAGGTCTTGTAACATTAACCCATAACAGTTTCTATAAAGTTCAATCGCGATTGATGTGTTGCTGCTTTGAAGTATAGTTTCCATTTGGCAAAAATTTTGAATAAGTTTTCTTAGTTACCTAAATGAAAAGTTCAAATTTTTGTTCATGCGTTGTATTTACAACTCTCTGCTTGTATTTAATAATTGTAATATTGCACAAACAATGCAATTCCCTGGTATTGTAGTTGCATCAAGAGTTTATTCTTGGGGTTGGACTTAAGATTTTCAAAGTTCGAGTGGTGCAGCACAGCACTTTAAATTTGTTTTATCCTTTTGCACTTGAATATCTCATTGCCACTTTTTAAACTGCACTATAATCTTTTCGCTCACAGAATGTAGTTATCTTTAACATTTTGTCTTGCATTTATGTCTCAAACAATTTTTCCATTTGTAAATGTACTTTCCATTTAGATTGGTGCTGCAAACCCAAGCTTTCAGTAGTGCTATGAAGTAGTTGTAGTTTGTCATTGAATGTGTAGTTAGCATTGGGAATCTCTTGAAGTTTCAGTTTCATAGATCTAAATGTAGAAAATCTGTAATGTGTTCCTACTTACTTAACTTGATTACATCCCTGTCTTCTGTGTTTTCCAATAATTTTATGTGTGTATGCTGAATAACCCTTCACTTAGTGCATTTTATCAACACACACACCCTAGTATGTCACATTAATAACTTTGTGACTAATTGTACAGCCCTTAATCAGAGTACGTTTTTGTGTTCCTACATTACTGCTTAATTTTAAAGTAAGCTGAGACTGGAGTCAGTCTAACAGAGACAAGGATGTTGACCCATGTAGCTTGATCTCTAATGAAATCTGAAACTCCCTTCCTGCAAAATGGGAAGTAAAATTGAAACACATTTTCAATAACCGTGTGTTTTGTTCCTAACAGAAAGCAGTTTCTTCTAAGAAGAAATTATCAGGTAAACATTTTTAGATGCCAAAATAACAGCTTTTGTGTGGCCTAACATAATCAAACAAATGCTGCAGTTGTTGGACTAGGTGAACTCAGAAATTAGTTGCACTTTAAAATCAAGCTGATGTGCTTTTGGCATGTGCCCACCTGTAGCCTCCTCATGCTTATGTTCCTAGCAAGAATTACATTCTTTGTTAAATCCTATAATAGGTAATAATTTTTATTTTACCAGGTCGCACAGTATCTCAAGGTTAGCGTACCTGAAGGCAATTTTTCTGGTTTCATCAGTCCAAATCATCTGCTCTTGTAGTGATATTTATTTCATCTTTTCACACCCAGTTGCGTTCTTAACTTGAAAGCCATATTAGAGCCTAAATCAAATTTACTGGTGAGGATGAGTGTATCTGAGCTCTTGTCCTTTTGTACCTCTGTATTCATGAAAGAAGAGTGCACTCAGTTAACTCAAACCATGTCTATCCTACATTACATGACCTGAAGTGTTACGCATGTAAAATGAAATACTTGGCATTTCCACAGTATTGTCACCTGGGTTGGGTATTCTGTTGTTTTCTTCTTATCAGTTGTCCCACTCTATTCTAGCATGTTTTTTTCTAAATGAAATATGTAATGGTGCTCACTTTCTGAAAAAGCAGTGGATTAGGTGGAATTTTTTCTCTTTCTTTTTCTTACAACTGCACATTGGTTACGCCTTTCAGGGGGAAACTGGTTACCTTGCCTATAATTCTACCATTTTCATCCACAGGTTGGCTCAAAAAGAAAGTCGTAGGCTCCAAGTCACCGAATTTATCAGCGAGGGAAGACGATTTTTTGGCCAATGAGAGACTGGAATCCTCATGAGGTCCTGAAATTTGCTCCAATTATCATCATCATCATTGTTGTTATCATCTTCATCTTGATTGTTATAGAAAGATATATCTACGTATGCATTTTTATTCCATGAATTGCCAGAACTTTATAAGCTTATGATTAGTATTGACTTATATCAAAGACATGTCACTTGGTTGACACTTAAATATTTAGCATAAGCCTCTTTGTTATTATGGAATACAAGACCAATACTTCAACTGATGCTATAAAGCTCAATGACTGAGATATGAATATCTGTGACTGTGTTCTTGATCTTTCTTTTTATTATAATTTTGTATCACCTAAAGAGTAATGTAACAAACACATTCATTTTTTGTTATCTTCAAGGAAATCATGCAGTTCATCTTACCTCTTGTGTTAAAATATGGTTTCCTCATACAGTAGCAGAAGGCGAGTGTTTTAGTTGTGGCCGGTGAAAGGGGAATCATTTGCCAAGTTTATGGACATACTTCGAGTTTGAAGCATCTCCTGACTCCTGTGTTTAACTTGTTCATGTTTTATTTTCAAAGTCACTTATTGGCCAGACTATTTTATTTGCCTTGACTTTTCAATATGAAGTGGAAGGAATCCAATTGGCTTGTCTATCTACCTAATAGAGTTTGAGGCTTCTATGTTTATAGTCAATCAAAGAGGTGAAAATGCTTGTACAACGGATTCTCATAGGTTTTTCAAAAAATTTAGAACTTGTATGAAATTGCCACTTATCTCCTGTTATTTACGTTCAAGACTTTATCTATTTGTGGCCCACCACCTTTTAGTATAATGTACCTATGCAGAAATGGGAAGTAACCATTGAGCTCATTTAAATGATGCTTGAAATATTTTGAGGTATTGTCTTGTGCATTTTATTAATGCATTGCTTTAGGTGAGTGCATAGTATCTCTTAGATGTAGCACCTGTGTGTATGAATTTGTGTGAATGCTCATGTGTGTTGGTTGGGATGTGAATATGTTGGAAGCAATAAAACATAGTTGCTGTTATAGCAGTGTCAACAAGAATATTATATTAGTTTGTTTTGAATTGCTTGTCATGTTTGTTTTACATTTGAGCCTTGCTGGCTCATTATTATTTCCATGCAAGCTTTTCATTGTTATGCTTTGTGACATTATTGTTTATGAGAAATTATTATGAATCAACTACTAAATGTTATTATGGTGCAGGATAAAATGCCCAGCAGCTTTCTTCTGCACGACCTGTATTTGGTGAATACTAGTCAAAATGATGCAGCACCGGTGAAAAGTTAGTTTATTTTGAGAGTTACAAGGAATGAAGTTCCTCGAAATCTCTTGTGCCAAGTTCTCACAACTCTTTATTTTGTGCATTTTACGAGCTGCTTCAATTTTATCTTGCATTGTAAGCGTTTTCCTCTTAGTCTTCTGTTTTTAAGTGATTTGCTGATATCTACTTTATTTCTTATTTGAATCTTTTATTCAGCTCCAAGTACAATGATGGATGGCAGGATAGAAACTTGTCTGAGTGATCAAGATTATTTTTGTTAATGAATTTATCATACAACTGAAAGGTTTTTAAATTACACTGCTTGTTGCAACCCTTTAAGGTTGTTCTATTCTCAGCCGGTTGCAATATTTAGTTATCATTTTCATGTACTTGTGGATAGTAGTCCACCTTAACTATGCTCAATTGTTACCAAGCACAACCAGCTGGACCGTCATATGAACTATGAACAATGAGAGCTGCCAATTGTACTCTTGCTTTGGCGTACAGCTTTCATCAAGAACAAATCCATTTTTATTCAATGTATAGTGGCAAGTTTTTGGTTGCCAGAGTGTAGAATTGGCTGGGCCAAATAATACATGTATGAATGTGGCCGCTTCATTATTATTTTTTTCATGCATTTTGCATCTAGTTGTCTTTGGTATCAAGACATCCAATGAATTGAACCATTGAAAGAAAAAAAACGAAAACAAATCATTTCTCTTCACCTTATAAGGTATTGCACTTTTAGTCTAGTTTAAATACATTTGATTTTCAAATTTTCATGTCATAAATTGTGATTTTAGAAGTCTAAGTATTTGTGAAAAATGTCCAGAAACCCCCTTTTTGATACTGATAAGCAGTGATAGACTTGTGTGCATAATTACTGTGCTGTACTTATCACCTGTAATGCCTGTACTGATATGATTCCGTTCCTGTTTAGATTCCTCTTTAATTTTATACAATATGAATTAGATTATCATTAAGCTCATGTTTGGTAATGGTGCAATATTGGTACATTGTCAATTTTTTTATTGTATCTCTTTGTGGTAATGAATATGGTTTACCCTTAATTAGTTCTTATTCTTCCCTTCCCTATTACAAACACAAACCGTTACAGACCCTTTTTTGCTTTTCAACCATTTGAAACGCATTTGGACACATTTGATTTTTATTGTATGAAATTACCTTAATGAATTGTCATCAAAACAGTAAAAAACGACACATGCAAGTATCTACTAACAAAATGGAGCCATGTAAAGGAAAAGAAACTTGTGTACCAGAAGCCCATGGAAACAAGCAGTGCAATTACCATTAGAGTAAATTCAAACAAATCACAATGAGAAATGACAAAAAATGCATAAGAAAGAGGTGGATAAGTCTCAAGAACAAGAAAGGTCAGAGACCCCCTCCACTCCTATCTAGGGACAAAAGAAAGAAATGGACATGATACTCCACTGAACCCGAAATAGCAGGGCAGTCACTCTAAAGTCTAAAGAAAGTACTTCCAGGCATTGAAAGCAGAAACTTAAAATAGTTACAAAGAGTTATACAGCCATGAGGTCCCTTCCAGAAACCAACAAGCGCTACAATAGACCAAAAAACTCAATAAACAATATAAAAAGCAAAACATCAAAAACTTTTTGGCAAATATTGTCATTAACAGGTTAGATACTGATGAAGAACTGAATTGTCACCTAACACACCAAATGTGCACTGAGAAGAGAGGAAGACATTGTTAAAATCTATTTAAAATTATGCACTGCGAAAGAATAGATGGTAGAGAGTTTCAAATACTTCAGTAAACCTCAAATAAAAACAATAGTGATCTTTATAAGTCATAATGCCTCCTACTTTATTCAGGCTTACGATGTGTTACAAAATACTCTTCAAAAGATAACTTGCCTTTGAAGCCCATCAATAAAATCATGAAATTCAGTTAATTCATCACAGTTGAGTAGTACAATGGCTACAAAAACAAATAATTACTAATATCCTCAGCTACTGCCAGAGAGTGCCCTAAGTGGCAATTACAACTTATAACTTAGATAAAATATACAAATATGACCAATGTATCTAGAGAAAAAGATTTGAGAAGACATTCTCAGGTACCCCATTCATGACAAACAAAGCAAAAGAGCAAGTCCAGAAGCGTATCCCCTTGTACTGTTGTCATCAAGTATGGATGCTGCTAGGAATGAATGGAATGTTATAAGTGGAGAATAACTTAAGTTGCGATCACTGAAAATTTTCAACATAACAGCAAAATTACAAGTGACAGGTAATACGGTGCTGTCATCATCAACACTATTATTGAACTGACAGTATGAATATACTAGATAGCTGCATCAGAAGCTGCCCTCCTAGCAATTAATGAAATGCAATTCTTTAACATGAACACAATGCTTACATGCAAATTAAAAAGTCAACTATTTTTTTTATTGTGAAGGTGGTCATGAACAATAAGTACACAAAGACTAATATTACACATTCCATGCACTTTATCAACTTTTTGATTTTATCAGGCATACCAACAAACAAGGATTTATGACCAATAGAAAATTTTCCAATAAATGATAAGTGAACCCCACCCCCTTTTTTCTGTATGTATGAAAATAAAGGTAAAAAACTCAACAAATTATGAACAAACATTAACAACTACCTTAGCAAAGTATACATGTTTTAAAAGCCTCGGTAAACAATAACCAGAAATATAATACTCGGTGTTTCTTGAAGAGGCACTCAACAAAAGGGCTACCCCATTCCTCTGCCTTGAAAGCCAAGTTAATAAAGGCTGAGAACACTTCATTGCCAAGCAATTAGGCAATATTCTTCTCTTCCTGAAGCTGCAGTGGGCATAATTCTTTTGAAAAGTTAATTTCACAACGTAACTTATCACATGTGGGCATAGTCTAGTTGCACATACAGTTGTCGCACTCCTACCCCAGCAAATATGAGATGGGTGTGGCTGACAATATACTTAGGGTCAGCACTTTTAGCAACTTCAAGTTTAAGAGCACCAACATACACATCACTACAAAGAGTCCAAAAGTGAGGCTCTTGTATGCTGTACACACCAGCAAGTTGAGAAACCTAGAAATAAATAGAAAAAAATATCAGTTCAGAACATTAAGAAAATTTTTGTTTAAAATGTTTAAAAATTGATCTAAAGATAGATTAGTGAGCTAAGTATACATATTGTGTACCTTCTGATAACATTGCGGTAAGACATGGTCTAGAGCAGTTGGTTGCCGCTGCATGAGAATCAAGACCGAATCTTTGATAAGAGCAAGCACACTTAAAGCAATAAGAATGGCAATAAACATTGAGCAGATGGGGTCCGCTCTCATCCATCCAAACATCTGCATGAGAATTGCAGAAACTATAACACCAACACTGCCTAAAGTGTCTGCTAAAATGTGAAGGAAGACTCCCTGTGAAAATGGAAGCAAAATGTAAGTAAGTGAAGAAGATGGAGTTGAACAGTTTCACTCACAGAAAGTAAGTCTTACCTGCATTATTTGAGAATTTCCACTAGATAGGTTTATTTCACTTCCATGTGAGTGATTGTGATCATCACCATGAGAGTGTCCATGACCACCATGGGAGTGACCATGGCCACCTCCACCATGTGAGTGGCCATGGCCCCCACCACCATGTGAGTGACCATGTCCATGTTGGAATGCATAAATACCAACCAGATTTACCAAAAACCCAAGGATAGATACAACAAATAAGCGTTCATGCTTCACCTCTGGTGGTTCGATAGCACGTTCCACCTGTAAAACAATATCACAATATCATCCAGAATCTTCCATACATCTCTGTTAAAAAATCAGACAGAAATTTGTCAATTGTCATGATTTTTAGGTAAACTTACCGCCTCAGACATAATGAAAAATGCTATGAAGAGGAGGAACAATCCATTTACAAAGCCAGCTAAAACCTCAGCACGGACATAACCATATGAGTATTTGTCATTTGCTTTCCACTTGGTGACGACAGATGCTGCAAGGCCCGCCAGCAGGCCAGTGCAGTCAAAGAACATGTGGAATGAATCTGATATGAGACCCAAGCTAAAAAATAAAATTATACCAATGAGTGGGATATTAGGCAAATGGTAAGTGGATTTAAAATGCTTGCTTTTAAGCTTACCTGTTCGTCCAGATGCCATAAAACAATTCAACGAAGGCAAAAGAGAGGTTGAGGATAAGGAAAAGTAGAAGATTTCTTGAATTCCGGTCAGCAAAGATGATGCGAATCCAGCCTGCCACCTTCTCCTTGAGACGAGAGCCAAGGGGGCGGTATACATCTTTGTTGTGTGATAAAGGAATCATGATTTGGCCGACGGTGGGTGATTGGCACCCTTTATCTCATCAATTTATTCTAAGAAAAGGAAAGAGACAAGTGCATTAGCAACCCAACGTGCCACCCACACGCCACAGCTCGACAGCAGAAACGGAGAATTTCATTTATAGTGAATAACATGTTTTAGAAATACTTATCAAGGGGGTAACTTAGTGCTCAGTGCGACGAGAATATAAATGTCTCGAGAAAGGCATTAGATGTTGAGTACCTTAACCTCATTTGGAATGATCGCTAACGCATTTCTAAGAGTATATCTAATTAACTTCAGTGAGAATGAAGATGCATGCGAAAGTCTTTCACATTTTGAATACAACATAAATTTAAAGAATGAGACGTTTGAGCATTCAAATATTATAAGATGTGTAGCCGGCAGCTCGTCTGCTGGCCAGCTGTACAGGGGCACAAAATACTTTAAATGTGAACAAAGTAAGTTGTACTACAAAGCTAAGGCACTGATATGAACCAAATTTTTTTCTAGATTTTCGCTAAGAAAAGTAGTAAACTCCTGCACACTTAAAATTTGAACTAAATGGCAGATTTGCTTACCATTGTTTATGCCAACAAGATGTTGTCAACTGCTGCAGATCCGGCAACACCGCAAGGTCGAGTTGGCAAGGTGGCAGAAATCTAGATCACTATGACAAATCTCACGGGCGGAAAGCACTTGCTACACTGGCACACTTACGTGACCTACATATTATTTTAATCACTTTAACCAGCGCCATTTAAAATCAGATATGAATACCAGCAGATACCTCTTTGGGCATTTTCCTCGCTTTTTATTTCTGGTTTTTTGTTGGTTTCTTGCCGGACATTCAACGACAAGGCGCTGTTGTGACTGATTAAGACTTACAATTTTTCATAGTTCCTCTCAAGAATCGTCTGCTGGTAGGGTGAAGAATCTACCGTGCAGTGAACGTGTTCTGTCCCCTCCGTCCTCGGACTCCATGTGGCCGTGCTGAAGGTCTGGCCAGTTTTTTCAGCGAGTTCCACAATTTGGAAGAGAATCGGCTACGATGTTGTCCGTTTCAAGAAACGTCCATCGGAGTATATGCGGGATCACATCCAAAATAGTTAATGGCAACAATTCGAAAGTAAGAATATCAATGCAATGTGTTTTTTAGTCAGTAACCTGTGTCCTTACCAACAGAAGGACCCGGTCCATCTATTTAAGGAACAACGATTATTTTCCATTCAAACGTGTCCCTTTAACTTCCACCTGTTCTATTTTGCCATGTATTTTATAGTGTTACTTATTTACACGTTGCTTTGGTTCCTGGCACGTCAAATCAACTTCATGCTAGGTTAAGTCAAAACACCAAATGCAGCAATAGATTGTCATGTTTTAATTACAGTACTCATCACTGTGTCATTGCTCTCATATTTATTTATAATGTCCTTATAAAATTCCTAGATTCGCTTGCATGTTTATGTTTGTGGTTGGAAAACATATGCTCCATCACATGACTTCTCCAAACTTGCTTCAAACCTGTGATCTGCCCAGAATGGTACAGTTTTATTTACTCACATTATCTTTTACAGGTTGCACAGAAATTTTTAAGGCAAGGTAAGTGTCTTGTCGTGTTTGGTAGTCATGCAGCCGGTCGTTGTGTCTATATTGGTTACAATGGAATAATATTGTGATTTTTTTTGTAGGTCGAAATACTCATTCTGATGCCCGTAGCCGATTATGTCTTCTATCATCTTCGAAATGGTATTTTAACTTATCTAAACTTGTCTAACTAAAATAATTTTAGACCCCATGTTTGAATGTTTCTGATCGGTTTTGCTTTCTCAGTCTCTCAACATGCCATATTCGCTGTCAGAAGATTCAATGGGCACCACAATCTCGTTCCTTCCAAACATCTCGTGTCTTTTGTAAGTATATTGTGTAATTTCATAGAGTTGTAAAAAGTAATGTGATTATATTGGTATCTTTTTACTTATGTGCATGTTTGTTATCTTGTAATTGTTTTTCCATTCAGATCAAGAATCACAAATAGTTAACTGTCCCGCCTTCCCCGAATCTGTATCTGAAGGAGATATTAGGTGGGAAAAGGGTTAGTGTTAAACATTTGAGTATCTTAAATTTGCTCTCTATCTGTGTAACTTACTCTAAACTTGTAATTAAATTTTTTAAATGTTTTTTTTTAGCTGTTGGAGACCAAGTATCTGAGGATGAAATAGTCTGTGAAATTGAAACTGACAAGGTACCTGACATTTTATTTTCATTTTTACCCCTTCAACTTACCTTGAAACAGTCTCTCATACTAAAATTTTTATAAATACTTGTTGTAGACTTCAGTTCCTGTGCCCTCACCAGCTTCCGGCATTATTGAGGAGCTTTTTGTTGAAGATGGCACAACTGTCAAAGCAGGTGTCAAGCTTTTCAAGCTTAAGCTTGTGGGTAAGTGTTCATTCTGTAAGGTGATGAGCTGTGACAACATCCTTCACCTTCAGGGTTTGCACAATTTCCTTACCCTCTGTATTACTTTTTCGTTTAGCTGGAGGAGTCAAGAAAGCTGCAGCGCCTGCCGCTGCCGCACCTTCACCAGCTGCTGCGGCTCCCCCGCCACCTCCTCCACCTCAGCCAGCCGCAGCTGCAGCTGCCCCTCCTCCACCACCACCACCTGCTGCTGCTGCCCCTCCACCAGTTCCTCCCCCTCCACAGGCGCCAATGAGCTCCATCCCTGTCGCTGCTATCCGACACGCTCAGGTTTGCGGATGAGCTGCCTTTAACTATATTACTAAACTTCTCTCAATATTTTTTTTCCATTTCTAATATCTGATTGTTGTAATTTTTCTTTTTGTCAGTCTATTGAGGCTGCTACGGTGAAGGTTCCCCCTGCAGATCCCACCAAAGAAATCAGCGGCACTCGCACTGAGCAACGAGTTAAGATGAACCGAATGAGGCTGCGCATTGCTCAACGACTCAAGGAAGCCCAGAATGTCAATGCCATGCTTACAACTTTCAATGAACTTGACATGAGGTACTTTGAGCCAACTATTTTGGGGATTCCATCATGTTTTCTTGTATTCATAAACTTTGTCTCTAAGTTTTGTTATTTAAATTTTATTTATTTGAATTGTTTCAGTGGCATTATGGAATTTAGAAAACAAAACCAAGAAGCTTTCCAAAAGAAGCATGGCATTAAATTAGGTTTCATGTCAGCTTTTGTGAAGGCTGCTGCCTATGCACTTCAAGATCAGCCTGTGATCAATGCTGTGATTGATGGCAATGAAATTATCTACCGTGATTATGTTGATATTTCTGTGGCTGTTGCCACCCCTAAGGTAATGTGAGATTACATGTTAAACTTAACTTTCTTCATTGTAAATGATTCCTGCTCATGTGAAAAAAATAATTTGGTGTCTGCTTTTTAGGGTTTGGTGGTCCCAGTTCTTCGTAATGTTGAAAGCATGAATTACGCTGAAATTGAGCTGGCTATGGCTGCAGTAGCAGAAAAGGCACGCAAGGGCGCTTTGGCTGTTGAAGACATGGATGGTGGTACTTTCACTATTAGCAACGGTGGTGTGTTCGGTTCCCTTATGGGTACTCCCATCATAAATCCTCCTCAGTCAGCCATTCTTGGCATGCATGGTACATTCGAGCGACCTGTGGCAATCAAGGGCCAGGTGAGCATAGATTCTATAGTCATGCAAAGTTTCTGATTCCTTCAATCTCTTTAGAGTTTGGGTGCAACTGTTTACAATGATTGGTATTACAGGTTGTCATCCGCCCCATGATGTACATTGCTCTTACCTACGATCACAGACTGATTGATGGTCGTGAAGCTGTTCTCTTCTTGCGCAAGATCAAGGCAGCTGTAGAAGATCCACGTATCATAGTTGCGGGTCTGTAATTTATTATCGTGTTCATAAAAACCTCAGTTTTTATTTGAAAATGTAAAGAATGGAGAATTGTGTGACACAGTCCTACTTCCCTCAGTGGAAATCCAACTCTAGAATTTTTTAAATTTTTTTCTGTTCCTCTTTTTGATTTGGATACCCACTGCCTGAAGATGTCATGTGGCTTCTTTCCTTTCTTACAGTAGAACAATTTCTTAACCAAACAGCACGAATTTGCTTTTGTATATGATGGTATTCGACATTGTATGCTTTAAAAAAATAAACGTACTCATGTCACTCTGAGTTTCATGAGCTCAACTAAGTTAGTACTGTAATTAAAAAATAAAAGACTTTGTTGCTATGAATGATTCAGGTTTTGATGGATCACATACTTGTGTTGTTATCTGCACTTTTGCAGGACAGAAGTGGAGAATGAACTTCCTGTGTGATATCACTGTTTTACCAAATATTTCTTTTCAACTAGGGCTGCCAGTATTTTAAACTTTTACTTCTTTAAAATGTGAATTCTCTTTGTTACAGTATGTATATTTCAATAGAAAGTATGTTGCTTGGTCATTCTGTATAGTAATAATCTCATGATTGGACATAATTAATTGTACTGTAAGTGATACCACGTGGCTATGTAAATTTATCTACCACACAACATGAAAATAAAAACATTTCCATCAAAACTTATGTTGTGAGATAAAGCTATTACTTTTTTATGAGGTGTTCAAGCCTAGGTGGATGGTGGACACAGTGATGCAGCCAGGGCTTGTCAGCAAGTCATTAAAATTTTGTCACATATATTCACATTTTCAGTTCAAAAGAAAAATACAGTTCATACTTTTCGTCTCGCACCCTATTTGATACACCAAAAACAATTTTTATTTCATTATAAAACAACTTGGATGAGAAACATTTAGTTGAATGTAGTTGAGTAACACATTAAACAAAAACGAAAAAAAGTCTGTTGATGACTGCTTGGCAGCTTGAGGAAACAGAAATTCAGGGTGTTCATGCACAATAACTCTCATAAAACCGTAAATGATATTGGGATTATTTGGTTTTACAAAATATTTGGCAGTACAAAAATCACGTACAGTTATGTATTCTGATGGTTTGCCAGAAGGACCACATCATTTCAAAAAGAAAAGGAAATGTAGAGGTTGGAAGAAACAATGGATAAGTCTCACCAACTGGAACCAAATAAAAATTGACTAAGGTAAAATGTACGACTTTTCAAGTTTATCACACCAACGAGAGAAGAGTTCCTAGTTAGTATTGCACCTTAATTTTGTGTACCAATAAATTATCTTAGAATTGTCTCTTTCTCTGCATCCTAATAAGAAGCAGAGTAATATCACAGACAGAAGTGGCTGAACAAGGAGGCACCGACGTAGTGCGTCTTCTTACTTCCATAGTTTCTGAGGCCCCGCCTCTTGATTGCTTCGGAATTCACACCACTGTTGTTTCTCCTAATAGTTTTCTTTTTTAACAGACTTTTTGGTCATTGTAGAGCACAAAGGTTTTTTGGTGACCCCGTGACCAGGCAGGTATACCCAATGTATCTCGCGTTTCGAGAGACCAACCCTCACTGGGATTCGAACCCGGGTTTGGTCAAGCTCTTGCGCCGTGCCGGCCGTGGCACGCGTGTCCTAGAAGTGCGTGTTCTGGCTGTGGTCCTGGTACCCGGCGGACGAGGACGCCGGCGATGGCCCGTGCCCGGCGCCGCCCTGGTCGTAGTCCGCCGAGGACGCCGATCGTCAGACCCGGAACTCGTCCATCCTGGCCAAGGACGACGCGTGTGAGGACTCGGGGTTCCGCTTCTTGAGCGTGCCCATGCCCATGGTGCCCATGCCCATGGACTGCCCCATGGTCTGGCCGAGGCCAGCACTGTCCAGCGTTTGCAGGTGGTGCAGGTGGTGGTGATGCTGCTGCTGTTGCTGCTGCTGCTGGTAGCGTTCCGACTCGGCGGACAGCGTGGACGACTTGACGGGCACCTTGGGCGCTTTGGGGGCATTCTGGGACCGCGGCAGGGTCGCCCCCGCCGACACCACGCCCGCCACCGCCGCCTCGGCGTGCTGCGAGCACAACAGGAACGAGTTCAAGTCAGCCACGCAACGCGGCAGCGCGGCAGCACGCGCATTGCCACAGGGAATTCCTCCACTCACCTGCACGTGTTGCTGCTGCTGTTGGTGCTGCTGCTGGCCCTGCTGCTGGCCTTGCTGCTGCTGGCCCTGCTGGCCCTGTTGCTGCTGCTGCTGCTGCTGTGAGTGCGGCGCGGGGTGCGGCAGCGTGGCGTACGCCCTGGGCAGGTCGGCGACGTCGGGCGGCGGCAGGTGCGCGCCGAGCTGCAGCGTGTGGTTGTGGTGGTGGTAGGGGTTGTGGTGCGCCACGCTCGTCACCGTCTGCAGCCCGCCGGGGATGATCTGTCGCCAGGGTGGTGGTGATGTAGTGCGGAACAATGCAGTACGGGCCGAGCTCGTTCTAGAAGACAGGATGGGACTCACCTGCAGGTGCTCGGAGCCGCAGACGCTGGCGTGGATCTGCCCGTTCTCCGCCCGCTTCTTGAGCGTGCCGGAGCTCCCAGCGTCGCTGCTGGAGCCGCGGTCTCCCCGGTCCCGGTGCTGCAACAGGACAAGCACCCCGTCCGTGAGGCGTGAGGACCGCGGTGCCTCACAGAGGCGACAACTCGGGACGCTTTGGTTGAACCGACCAATCGGAGCGCTCGCTGGGCTGAACCGACCAATGGGCACTCAGCGCGCTGACGTCACCTGGTTGTCGCCTCGACGGCGACGCCCCTTACCTTGTCGCGCTGCCGGAAGACGCAGGCGAAGACGAGCATGTTGAGCAGCAGCAGGGTGCAGCCGATGGCCACGGTGGCGGACAGCGCCGTGGAGTAGGCCGCGAAGCCGTCGGGCTCCGGGGGCAGTCCGTCCGCCCCCGCGGCGCCCGCGAGGCCCGGCGCCCCGGCCGCGACGGTGCCGTGGTCGCTCGCGGTCGCACCGTGCGTCGCCGCGCCGCCCGCCCCCGGGTGCACCGTCACGGCGGGGGCGGAGGTGACGGACGTGGCGCCGCTGCTGGGGTTGGCCGACGGCGTCCTGGGCACGAGCAGACCGTCAGTGTAGGTACAGTGTCCACGGAACTCCCCACCGAGGCGAAGGAGGAGGAAGAAGAAGAAAAGACGTGGACGGACAACGCACTGGGCTGGGCGCGAACCGCGCGGTCGCTGGCCGAAATGACGAAACGGTGCCCGCAGCGAAATAATTCCAATTCGGAGCCGTTTGCAGAAACTAAACAACAACGGCTTCCGGCCTTGTTAGTTCAATTCATTATGGGCCCCAGCGACGCGCAGCGCGCAGCCACGCCAGGGAGCCGGGGCTTGAGCCTCGCTGCAATGCTGCAGGCAAGGAGAGAGGATTCCTCCAGCAGCTCCGAGACACAATGTCGGAGGTTTTTGTTCGGAGCAGTGGCGGGGAAAGGGGCGGGGGGGGGGGGTACAAGGAAGCAGCGCAAGTCTTGTGTGCCAGCAGTGCCAAAGGGGGGACAAGGGGCATCGCGACATGGTCGTCGTCGTGTCCCCCCCCCCTCCCGGCCGTCTTGCACCCCGCGCCCTAGTCCCTAGTTCAAAGAGAGTACTCCCATTCATCAGCACGCTTTGGGCTTTGGCCATGGGAGTATAACGAGTCCGTGCTGGCGAGGCACTGTTGTGCTAAGTGTCGGCCGCGCGGTGCCGCGCGGTGCGGTGTTGTTAACTCGTCCGGCTGCTGGCTGCATTTGCATCTCACAGGCCCCAATTATCCGCAACCGTTTCTTTCCCGGCGTCGCGCGGCGCGGCCCGCCCAAGGCCCGCCACTCCCAACACTAACAATAAAAACAACTAAAACGCGTGTCGGCGTGCAGGCGCGTACCCAGAGGGGTCGCCACGCCGGTCATGCCCTTTCCTGTGGGACCTGAGTGTAAGCAGCCCTCAGAGAAATGGGCCTCTACTCACACACAGTGCACGTGTCGGCGCCTACCTGGCGTTGGTGGTGGACGTCCTGGTGGCGTTGGCGGCGACGTGCCGGTCGGCGTCCTCGTCGGCCAGCTGGTGGTGCTGCGCGGGCACGCCCTCGCCGCCGGGCCGGTGCAGCTCGGGCACCAGGTGCAGCCAGAACGACAGGCGGTGCGCCCGGTAGTGCGTCTTGACGCGCGGCTTCAAGTCTGCAGCAAACAACAAAAACGGTGGTTTAGCAATTCAGCTCGTGCTGACGCCCGACGAAGTGACAACAATTTGGATTAAAAGGTTTGAAAAAAAAAACAACAACAAAAGGACGATGTCCTCATTACTCTGCTGTGCTCCGGGCGCTCCGGGCGGCAACCGCTAGGGGAGGAAAGGGAGGGGGGGAGGGGGGAGGCGCCATTCACAAGCGTGGCGTGGCCAAGCACAGCCAAGCACAGCCAGGGTGAGGTGCTGTCGCTGTCGCAGCCCGCGAATCGTGTCACCACCCTACTTTACACAAGTCCGCTCGGTCGGTGCGTGTGGCTAAGTGCAGGGGGAGCGGAGGGGAGGGGGCCGGAGGGGGGCGGAGGGGGCACAGCCACTCGGTTTACGACGCCGAGGCGCGAGGAGCGCGGGAGTGAGAGCGCATTACCGCACCGGGGACAGGAACACTGAGTGTCTCTCCTCCTCCTCTCACTTATTCATTCCTCCATCCTCCGTCCCACTCTCTTGCCGCGCCTCTCGCTGCGCCGCCCCGGCCGCCCCGGCCGCCCCGGCCGCCCCGCAGACCGAATCCGAGAGTCCGTTTCGTCGCTCTGTCTCTCTCGCACCTACAGGGGACGCCGCACGAGTGCGGGAGGGACAGAGCGACGAAAACGACTCTCGGAATGAGTCCGCTGCATGTGCGCACCCCGCTTCCTTCCGCATTTAACCGGCCTTCCTCAGCCGCCGCGTGCCCGCGTGCCCTCCGCTCCGCGCCCTCCACCCTCCGCGGGCTGATTCCGTGTTTCCGGCAACCCCGGCGACGCGCTGTCTCAAACGAAAGAAGGAAACCAGCAATTTTGACCCTATTTCGCCGAGTCAACTCGCTGGAGAACCTCCTTGCCGCCACAGTTTCGAGCAGACGAAATTTCGGTCGGGCAGCGAGGTGCTCCGTCTTGGTCCACCCGGAAGGCAGTTGCCTTGGCAACCAAGCCGTAACCAGTGTAAGCACGCCCCCGTTTCTGGCAGTGCACTTCTTTAGGACTTTAGGGCCCCAGCTAATCTGGACACGTGGCTGAGAGGCCGTGACGGGGCGGGGCGGGGCGGGCGGGATGTCCCCAGGGACCCCGGGGACTGGGACTCAAGCCCGGCGAGGACCGGGCTGGGGTATTTGCACCACCTCCAGGCACGGCCGGGCACGGCCGGGCACGGCCGGGCACGGCGCTGGAGCGAGGCCGCTTCTTCCAGAACTTGAATTTTCCGGCCAACTTGAGACGCTCCCCCTCCCCCCGCCTGCCTGGACGTCCTGGACGTCGCGTTGGCCACCCTCGCCAGCCCTGCAGCCTGCCCTGCGAGTTTGGCCTTGTTTCGGTGGCGTGTCGTCGCCGAGTCCTCGGCGTGTCTCGGCGCCTTGATGGGCGCCATCTCGGACACGGCCCAGCACCCGCGCCAGCGCGGCACCGCGTGCAACCCGCCCAAACCCGCCCTCTCTCGGCCTCGGCCCCGCTAGCCCCCCGCCAGCCCCCCCCCTCCCCCTCCCCCCCCTCCGCCAGCCCCGCCGGACAGCGGACCAGGTTCGCACAGCTCGCACAGCTTCACACAGCTTCGCACTGCTTTCGAAGTGGGCCAACCCGTACCGTACACTGCGCTAGAAAAGTAAATCAAAAATATAGCGCACGACTGCTTTCGCTAGAAAAAAAAAACAGAAACAAAAAAAAAGCGAATAGGAAAAGAAGGAGAAGAAGAAAGAAAGCCGATTGCCGGCGAGGCGAGCTGGCGTTACCATGAACCAAGAATAAGAATAATAATTTCCTGTTTTATTCTCCCGTCCTTCTAAACGGCCGCTGCTCGAGGGAGGAAAAAGAAACAACAAACTTGATTCTGCAAAAGCGTCAACCCGCAAAGGCGCGAGCCTCTAGCCAACCCTTCCCCTCAAGCTGGAGAAAAAGGGGAAACACGAATAAGAACTGCAGCGAAACCGAAAGAAGAGGGAAATAAAAAGAGAAGGCCGATGGTAAGCCCAGTGGGGTTGACAATGGACACGTCCAGGGGCGGCACCGGGGGCGGCACCGGGGGTAGGCCGCGGCCGGGGGCGGCACCTTCATCCCGCTGCACGCACAAAAGGCCGTGTCGGAGTTACATGGACGGCCGCCTCCTTCTGTTCGACTTGGCGTCGGCATGAGAGCAGCAGGCTGTCGTCGCTCTGTCTCTGTCGCACTCGCGTGGCGTGCCGTAGGAGAGCGAGAGAGACAGAGCGAATGGCGCGGCAGGCAGCGCACCGCGTCAAAGCGCCGCCACGGCGTCGGTGCGGCCGCCCTGGCTGCCCTGGCGGCCCCCAGCACCTGTGGTACGCACGTCGCACGCAGGCCACGTCATGCACGCCCCAGGCCCCGCCAAAGCCAAGCACCCCGCCAACGCGTCGGCGCGCCAACCGCCAGCCACGCCCAGCGTTACGTAACGCCACTCCTTTGCGGCGCCGGGCCGGTCCCGGTCCAGTCCGGGGGGGACTGTCAGTGCCCCTACCATGTTTAATCCTTCTCGACTGACGTCTCAAACTGCCGGGGAGTGGGGCGGCGGCGCTGGAGAGCCTGGAGCCTGGAGGAGGCTTTTGCATTCCGGTCCCCAGAGGCGGGCCGCGCGGGGCTGCGCGGGACGGCGCGCTATTATGGATTAAAACCCGATCGTCTGCTCTCTGGCGCTTGCCGCGCTGCCGTCTAGACCCGCCCGGCCACTGCGGCGCCGCGCGGCGTAAAGGACGAGCCCTCTTTAGCCGATTGGGGCTTTAATAAACTAGCGGAAAATCACGCGGGAAACTTTGGCCGGCTGGCGGACCGGCGGCGCGGCGCGGCACCATGGCGAGGAGCAGTCAAGCTGCCAGCCACCCAAGGCTACCCAAGGCCCTCAGGGCGGCCAGAGCCAGCCCGCCCGCCCGCCGAGGCCTTCCAATCGTTTATTTGCCATTTTTTTTGTTCCTCCCCATTTTTAAGGGAGAGAAAAGATTTTGTGCCGAGAGTGAAATCAGGAGGCCGGCCGGCGTATTGGAGAGGGAAAAATGTTTTCAATCACTGCCTTGCGGGTCTTCGCCAGTCTTCGCCGAGGGGAGAGGGACGCGTTTGTTCTGGTCAATGCCTCCACGGCCTCCACGGCCTCCACGGCCTCCACGGCCTGGTTGGCGGCGGGGAGCAGCGCGGCGACAGACGGCGGCCCGGCGGCCGAGAAGGCGTGCGGGGTAAGCCCGCTCGGCTTCTAATCGAATCATTGGCGACGTGCACGACGCCGCGTGCTGCAGGCCGCGCCCTGTCTCGCTCGCACCTCCAAGGGACTCCCCCCGAGTGCGAGAGAGACGGGGCGACGTCTGGCAGGGTAGCCCGGGGTGGCCGGCCACAGGTCCTTTGAGGCCGACGGCTGTTTAGTGGGGTATCGGCGAAGGACGGGGTGGACGGGGCTGCGGCGGGGAAAAGAGAGAAGGAAGATTCCCCCGGGGAGAGAGAAAGAGAACAAGGCACGTGGAGCTCACATACATTATCCTCGCTTTGGGCGGAGAGAGAGGGTGAGAGGAGGGGAAGGAGAGGGAGAGAGGTGAGCAGCCCCGCGCCGCACCGGGCCAGCCGGCAGCCGGGCCGTCCGAATCGCCTTATCCAATCTACCGACCTGCCAAAGCCACGCGCAGCACCGCGCAGCACGGCCGGAGACAGGGCCTAGGCCAGCCAGCGCCAGCCACCCGGCTGCTCGTCGTTAAGAAGGTAATACAGCCTCGTCTCTTTGTTCGACAAGGACGCAACGCCCCGCCTGGCCCGGCCACCCAGGCGGGGTACTCGCAAATAGCCTGCCCCTCGAAGAAAGGCTGTCTGATTGGCCGTCTGCTCCGACCCACCCCGCCCCGCCCCGCCCCGCCGACGAACGCCGGCGTTTTCTTTAGGCAAACTACGTATTTTGGCTGGCAGGCCCGTCCAATCAGGGACGGAAGTGCCCCCCCTTCCCCCGCACCCTCTGTTCGTGGCCTCAGGCTGCCTGGGGCCTCGGCAAGGAGAGGTAGTCGTTGGCCGACCCCTCCACCTGGCAATGAGAAGTGGAATGGAAATTTGGCTAGGATCAGCTGCAGGTAAATTACTTGGCCGTTCCAGGGAGCATCAGTGTCTCCTGCAGCACCGTGGCTCCTCCCCCTCCTCCTCGCCGCCCCAGTCGGCCGAGCTGAGCTATCCAAGACCGCCGAGGAAGACCGGCGCGCTTTACTTTACTGTTTTCTGGCTCGAAAAAAAAAGCTAACTTACCCAAATGGAGGTACTTCTTGTGCACGGGCTCGTAGGCGGGCCATTCCAGGTTCCGGTACCGGCTCCGCTCGGCGCGGCCGCGGCCGCTCTCCTCCACTGGGTCGCTGGGCGTCCTGCAGACAGTCGGAAGGGCGGCCGTTAGAATGAAAAGGACACTACAAAAAAAGGAAAGGAAGCGAGTCGTTCATTCCGCCTGGTGGGCCTGTGTGGCCCTCTCCGGCCCTCTCGACTCCCGACCCAGATTCGCACCCTAATGAAGAATCACACAAGGCCGTCGTGACAACGTCACACGCTTCAATGCGTGTACTTGTCCCATTTTTCTCGCTTCGCCGGAGCTTCTATTCTACTCTGTTTTTATTTTTCTCTCCAACAGTTTTTTTTCTCTTTTGTGTTTTTTTTTTGTTGGCGTTTTGTATCTTTCACACTGTATGGCGAAAGCAAAGAGAGTCTCGTTCCTCGCGGCGCCTCACTGCACCGAGCCAAAGACAACCACTAGTGCCAACTGTTGACATGCAAAACAATGGGGGGTGACTACTCGCGTCCACGCCGCCAGGCCGCGCCGCGCCAAGAGACAAAACGACAGCAAAAACGACAACAAAAACACGAGAAAAGATGCACAAGCGGTCCTTTGTCCGGCGAAATGCTTCTGGAATCCTCGGCGATCCGCTCGACTCTGCCAGCGCTGCAGTGGCCGCAGTGGCGGCGCAAGGTGGCAGTGGCAGCCACTTGATATACATTCGCAGTGGCGGGAAGCGGAAGTGGAAGAAAGATTATAGGGAAACAGGAAGGGAGGCAGAGCCGGGCAAACCGGCCAGCAAAGGGCCCTAAAAGACAGGGCGGGGGCGAGGCGAGTCACTCGGGGCCGCTGGGCTGCTGGCTCTTTAGGAAGCATTCCGCGCCCCAGCCCTGCCTGCCAGCCCTGCCTGCCCGCCCGCCTTGCCCCGCCTAGGGCCGCCGGGCCCCGCCAGGGGCGCTGCCGGCGCTGCTGTCTAAGATCGTCAAGGGGTTGAAGGAGCTGGGCCGCTGGGGCGCGAACAGGGACTACATGGAGAGGCGGGTGGAGGCGGGGCCCCCGATGAGGTGCACTTTAGCGAGCCACTGCTGTCGACCCGTTTTTGCAGCCCTGCCGGCCCCGCCGGCCCCGCCGGCCCGGCCCGGCCACCCCATCCCCTTCCTTACCCGGTACGCGCAAAGTTGGTCCAGTAGGTCATGACTGCCTCTGAGAGCAGGCCCTCCTGCTTGGTGTAGTTGTTGGTGAAGAAGGACAACCCCTCGGTGCCAGCCAGGGGCGCGCCCAGGACGTAGGGCAGCTCCTCGCCATGGATGCAGCCCTGCCGCTGAACAGCGGAAAAAAGAAAGGAATTAATCGGAGGTGAAAGGAAACCACGCCAGTTCCGCATTTCAGTCGTTTTTCTTTGGCCCGCGCACCTGCTGGTAGTCGCCGAACTTGGTCTGGTAGTCGAAGACGTAGATGTAGGTGCGGTTGGGCGTGACGGCGGCGTGCAGGTCGGCGGTGAGCACGGCGGGGGCCACGACCCGCGCGTCGGACAGCGCCTCCAGGGTCTCGTCGCGGAGGTTGACGGGGTGCTGCACGGGCCGCTCCCAGTCCGTGTACTCGTTCAGCACCTGCAGCAGAGGCGTCGGAATCTTTCCTCAACAAAACGTAAACAACACAAACGAAAAACAAAACACATCGTTTTGAGACACGTACCGTGGCGAGGATTTCTGAGCGGTGAAAGCTGAGCGTGTTCCTCACGAAGTTCTTGAGGATCTTGGCGCGGCGGTCCGACTCCAGCCCGAACTGCTCGTCCGCCGAGGAGAAGGACAGGAAGGCCTCGGCCCGGACCACGCCGATGACGAGGTCGTAGCGGGCCAGCTTGGCGGCCACGGCCTTCCTGGCCAGCAGCTCGGGCAGCGACGAGAAGCCGCCGCCGGCGCCGGGGCCCGCCAGCGAGCCGCCCGCCGCCCGCGGGGCCGCCGCGGAGAGCTGCTGCGTGTCTGGGGCGTGTCCCTGCGGGCCAGAGGGAAGCACGGAGCACGTTAGAGCCAACCCCGAGACGTTCGAACCGACCCTGGGCCGGAGCCGTCAGGGCCGCCAGGGCCGCCAGGGCCGCCAGGGCGAAGCGAGGCCAAACCGCTCTCAAGGATCGGGCGGAGACGGCGGAGCGCAGCGCGGAGCGGGGCGGGGCGGTCCCCGGTGTAAACGAGAGCGCCTGCCAAGCAGAGGAAAACCGTGCCGCGGCACGGCGCGGTCCGACGGGACTGCCTACCCGCCAGGCGCTTGGTGCCGAAGAGCGTCGCTTCTCTGTCGCACTCAGGGGCGCGAGAGAGACAGAGCGACGCCCCGCGGCCACAGCGCTGCCTGCAGACTGATTCCGAGAGTCGTTTTCGTCACTATGGTCTCTCTCGCACTCATGAGGTCCCGTACGGTGCGAGAGAGACGGAGCGACGAAAACGACTCTCGGAATCAGTCTGCTGCACGCCGTTGCCGCCGTTCTGCGAAGGCCGCGGAGTGCCGCCTTCATGCCGCCGTGCATATCAAGTTACCCGCTCAGCGCGCCAAGCGCGAATCAGGCTTCTCTCTCGCACCCCCGCGGGACGCACCATGAGTGCGAGTGAGAGAGAGACTGAGCGACGAAAGCACCATTCGGAATCAACCTGCTGGTCGCGGTCGCTCAAAAATGGAACTCGAACCATCAGGTCGTGTCTGATTCTCGAACCGTGCGGCAGCACGCTTCGAGACAATCGATATGTCAGCGGGCCTCGCCAAGCAAGCCCCGCCTCCGCCGAGCCGAGCCGAGCCCCTCACGACAACGTCGCTCTCATCTCGGATCTGGATTTTTCTCAAAGGTATGATCCCGGGGGCTTGTTCTTGTTCCGCCGCCCCGTGCCGCTCCGTCTCTCTGCCCCTCCCCCGGTTTATCATCTCCGCAGTAACTTTTGCCGCTATCAGGAACCACAGGAGACGCCCGCCCCTCTGCCTGGCTGCCCTGCCTGGCTGCTTTGCGAATCGGAGCGATCCGCCACTCTGGCCCGGCCTGGCGCGGCCACTGCAGCCACCATCGAGCAGCGGAGCGGGGCTGATTTAAAAGATAAACTGCCTCCCCAAATTAACAGCGTTGCCAAGTCGGCGCGTCGCGATTCGGCGTTTGCGCGCGAAAATTCAAACGAAGCTCGCGCTGGCTGGGCTGACGGCAAGCTGGCGCTGCCAGGCGGACCAACTTCACACGCATGCTAATGAATGTTAATGGCTGCGCGCGGCGCGTGCCCTCGCCTCGGTTGGCACCACTGCCTTTCTGACATCTTGTTGGTACAGAGGGAATCCCGTAAGGCGGCGGAGCCCGGCAGAGCCCGGCGGCGGAGCCAGCAACAACAACGCCAGCCATTTCCATTTCTTGCACTGCTGCATGCGAGGTTGGCCACCCTGCCCGCTGTTTTTGTTTTTGTTGCCTCGGTTGGCACGCTTGTGCGGCCGCGAGATATGCCAAGATGTGGTGGCGCGTTTCTCTTCACTGTCCTCGTCGCACTCGGGGCACTCGGGGCCGCCGGGCTGGCTGTGAAAATGCCGAGGCCGCCGAGGCGGCAACGTGTTGCCAACTGCCCGACTGTCGGCCTGCCAGTGTGTCAGTTCGTCCGTCGCGTCCGCCCGATTCCGAAAAGAAAAGCTGCCGCCTGGAGGAATTATGCCGCGACCGCGAGGCGTCCCGACAAGGAGGGAGAGAGAGGAAGAGACAAAGCGAGGGAGAGAGCAGAAAGAAACAAGTGTGATTTTGACGCCATGCGTGCTCCAGTTCCCGGGGCCGGCCCGCCCGACTCGGCACGGCTCGGCACTGCTCGGGGCCAGATAGGAATTGCAAGGATGAAGAAGGAAGAGCCGAGAATGAGTGTGGGAAAGTAGGCCAAGGGTTGCTAGCAGATAATTTCATGGGAAAGTTGCCAGGACTGGGGAAATATGGGGAAAAGGGGGAGAGGGATGGCCGCCGGGACCGGCGTGCATAAATAAACATACATTCTCTAAATAATAATAAACTGTGGCAACATGAAATATCATTTTACGACTATTGGTCTTTTTTCCTCAAAAAGGTAGATATTTTGAGATTTCTCCGGGGCGAAGTATTTTCCTTTTTCCCGCAGGAAGCTCAAGCTCGGCCACACGCACAATAAAGCCGACAGCACTACAGTAGCCAGCGCTGCGAATCCCAGCAGCCCTGCGCCATGCCTGCAGACTCGCGCGGAGGGAGCGAGAGAGAGAGAGAGAGGGAGCTAGCGAGCGGAGCTAGCCGGGGCCTTAAGGAAGCGGAAACGCGCCGCGGTGGGGGAGGGGGTAATGGACCAAGAGGAGGGGAAGTGGGAGGGGGGGGGGGTATGTACTTGTTCCGTACCAAACGGAGTAGAGATGCGGCCCAATATCACCGTAGGGAGCATATCACAATCTCTCTCTCTCTCTCTCTCTCTCTCTCTCTCTCTTTTCTCTCCCTTCTTTTGTTTTTCCCCCCCTCTCTCTCTCTCTCTCTCTCGTGCAAATTAGCGCTCCATTGCTGAGCGAACTCCGACACCTAGGTCAAGATGCCCCTCGACAACGCGATGATGGTGCAGTACCCCCCCATGCGCGCACGATGGCACAACGCCACGCCCTGCCACGCCCTGCCGCGCTCTGCCGCATCATCCAGCAGCGCCAATAATAACGAGCCCGCGAAAAAAATGAAAAAAAGAAAAACAAACAAAGCCAAACAAACGACGAAAAAAGTGATAGAATAATAAGAAACGGATAGCGTTTGATATTGGCAGGCCTGTCGGCGCCGCCACTTAGCTTTCCCCGGGTGCAGATGCAGCGGGGCGGGGCGGGGCGGGCGCGGCGGCAAGATGCTGCAGTTCGGCCAACAGATGGGGCCGGCAAATAAACGGCCGAACCAGCGACCGGCCGGCCAGGCGGCCAGCCGGCCAGCTGGGACGGCCGCAGCGCCGCAGCGGCCCAGCCAGCGACTTGACGCTTCGCTCCAAAAAGGAAAAACGGAACGGCTAATGTTTTTATCGTGTTTCGCCATAGTTTTTCTTTCCGACCCGCGCGCGCACGTTATTGGCTGACGTTTTTTTTTTCGCGTCGCGACAGCGAGGCACTGGCCGGGCTCCCCCAGCCGAGAGTCGTCTCTCGGCTGCGTCTCTGTCGCACTCACGGGGCGCGGTGGAAGTGCGAGAGAGCAACTGCACTCCCGGGGCCACCTCACGCCGCCTGCCATCCAGCGGGTAGGCAACACGCAGCGCGAGGGTGAGTCGCGCGACGGTCGGGCCTC
>NW_023144623.1:7785740-7803240 GCF_012932325.1 Thrips palmi
CACCCCAGCGGCAACACCCCGATGATGATGCGACAGATATCGCCTGACTAATGTTATGGCCGGCCCGGCCTGTCCATCAGCGACGCAGTGATAATTCCGTTTTGCGTGTCACGCGTCGTTTGCGCCGCGAAAAGAATTTCGCCTCGTGTGAGTGCGTACGTGTCCGCCGCGGACATTTTCGAGGCTGACGTTTTTTTTTTTTTAATATTTTGCTCCCTTGGCTTCTTTTCCCTGCGCGCTGTCCCGGCCGCCGCATTGCCCTGTACTCCTTTTATTGGCCACAACTTTGAGCTCTCGCCCTGCGCCCCGGCTTGAACCGCCGCAGATGTTGAGTGCGGCTCCTTGCCGAGCTAGCCGTGCCGTGGCGGGCCGGGCCGGGCCGTGGCGTGCGGGGCCTTGGTGTGCCGGGCCGTGGCGTGCCGGGCCTTGGTGTGCCGGGCCGTGGCGTGCCGGGCCCGGCCGGCGCATATCGGGAGGCTGGTCGAATCATAAGCCGGAGGCCGGAGGGAAGGCCGGCGCCGCCGGGGCCGCCACTGCAGAGGGAGGGGAGGGGGTGGTTGCTCGGACCGTGGAGGTGGGGGGGGGGGACGCCCACCCCGTGCCCACCCCGTGCCCACCGGGAAGGCGCTATCGGATATCTGTCTGAAGGGAATCAGCTGGCCTTCACGAGTTGCTGGCCCGCGCCATTCTGGTGCTTGCTGCTGCTCCACTGCCGCCACACCCTTCAAAACGGACCCGCTAAGCGCCGCCTAGCCTTACTTTGACCGCGCCTCCCTTGCCCCTAATTTTCGCCTTTTTATGCCGCCTCCTTCTTTGACTCGGCCGCCCTTCTCTCTCTCTCTCTTCTTTTTTTCCATTTTTTCTCCTTTTTCTCCTCGCGGCACGCACGGCTGCACTTTCCATTTTAAGGTGCAAATGAGCTGGAGGATGGGGTTATCGGTATTCCTCCGTGCTTCACTTCTCGGCGTCCCGCCCTCCGCGGCCTTGCCGGCCTTCGAGCCTTTTGCTCCCGCTTTCCTTCCATACTCGTGCTTTTGGACCCTTCTTCTAAGCCTTATAATATTTTTTTACGTTTTTTTTTCTGCCAGTGTATACACTGTCAAAAATGTCGTATCCTTCGGTACGGAAACAGAACAGAATATCGGGTACGGGAAAGGCACCGTAGGACCCTACGCAATCAGGCCCGCAAAACAGGTAGGGAACTTTGGTAGTTGGTGAAGTGCGGGCGCCGCGGATAAATTATTGACCGGACTTTTTCCGTACTTTGTCGGTACCTTTGTTCTACGAGTGCAGTACCGGTCACTCTGTTCGCTTCCCGCTCGCGCAATCTGGAAACCCGCGAGGACTCCGCGCCGGGCAGAAATGATTTTGCATATGAAATGACGCGGGGGGTGTAAAAAAAAAACGGGGAGGCGGAGGGGAGGGGCCTGTGGGGACTTGGAGAGGGCGGCGGCGCGGGCCGAAGCGATTTTTCAGAGGACCACACCCCGCGGGCGTTAATGGGATCCAATTCGGGGCGCTGCTCTGCCGAAAAATGACACCTTTGTCCCACAGTTTCACGGTTGCACACACACA
Source organism: Thrips palmi (assembly GCF_012932325.1). NCBI lineage: Eukaryota > Metazoa > Arthropoda > Insecta > Thysanoptera > Thripidae > Thrips > Thrips palmi. The sequence goes on from NW_023144623.1 coordinate 7,787,316, forward strand.
CACACACACACACACACACACACACACACACAGGCGGCGCAGCGAGCTCTCTCCGTTGATACGCCCACTGTGGAACTCCCTCCGCCCACCGCCAACCCCTGAAAAATGTTTGCGTCGCGGAGCTCCGCTAGCGGATACTGCGCGCCGTTCGGCGGCGCTCGGCCTTCGGGAGGCAAAAGGCTCCGTGATTTAGGGCGGGCCCGGAGTGAGGGGCCGTCGCTCCGACACTGTGGAGTACGTCGCCCGGCCGGGGCCGAGGCCGGGGCGATACGGCCGTTCGGAGGAAGGTTTCGTCGTTCCGTCTCTCTCGCACCCATACGGCACACCCCGTGAGTGCGAGAGAGACGAGCGAGGCGGGGCCGGGCTGAACGGCCCCTCATTTGGGGCCATCGAGGATGATCGAGGCGCCGTGCGGCCCTCCCTCTCTCTCGCACTCGCGGGGCGCCGCGGCGGGGCGCGAGGGAGACGGGGGCCCCTCGGGGGGCTGTCTGCTCGTGACTGGAACAAAGTGGACACAGAGGCGGCGCGCCGCGGACTCCATGGACAGGTGAGCAGTTTATGGAGGCCATCTCCGCCAGCGCGCCAGCGGCCCTGCACTGCCCTGCACCCTCGAATGCAAAGCTCGGCCATAAAGTGTGCATTTCGGCTGCGATAAGCGGCAGGGCCCTACACCGTATGCGCGCCGGAGGGTCGCCGCATCCATCCATCGAGACAGGCAGCCCTCGCCACCTTTATTCTTTACACATGTCCCCCCCCCTCTCTCTCTCTCTCCCTCTCTCTCTCTCTCTCTCCCTCTCTCTCTCTCTCTCTCTCTTCTCTCTCTATCTCTCTCTCTCTCTTCTCTCTCTCTCTCTCTCTCTCTTCTCTCTCTCTCTCTCCTCTCTCTCTCTCTCTCTCTCTCTCTCTATCTCTCTCTCTCTCTCTCTCTCTCTCTCTCTCTCTCTCTCCCGGCATATCGCGGTTCGCGCGGTTCGCGCCCCCTGACCGAGCTTACAGAATCAACGGCCGCAACGGCAACTCGAACAACAACAGCAGCCTGCAAGTTTGCGGGCTTTGCGGGGCCCGGCCCGGCCCGCCGGCTCGGTGTCAGTGGAGGGTAAGGTCCCTTAACGATCCCCCAATCCCCAAACCTCGCAGCCCCCTCCCCCCCGAAAACGCCCGCCAATCGGGGGTAGGCAAGCCGGCCCGGCCCCGGCCGACTCGGCCCCGCTGCAAGCAGCAAGGCTATAGTCTCGCAATGCTCCGGGGTAAATATGGACACCGCTGTATCAACTGAACGACATTGCAAATATTTAGCGGTCCACATCCTCGCGAGCGGACGGGGCCAGCGAGATCCACTACTGGTAGCAAAAGGCCGCCGGCCGACACAAAAGTACGGCAAATCTAATTTCTGGCGGCCGCGGCGCGCTGATGCGCACGCGGGAAACTTTTACCTTTTCGGGAGCTATCACCCTGTAAAAACCCGGGAGCTGAAAAAAGGACCCAGTAATTTGGTTACGCTTCGGACCTGGCAGCAGCAGCAGCCGGAAATGAAAATACTAGAAAGTTGGGAGCTGCGGTGCTGCGGCGTTCGCACGCAGCCCGGCTGTAAAAGAATTCAATTATTGGTCCATCAGGCTGTCGGGATGGAAGCACTGCGAAGCACTGTGGGCGTGGCCAGGCCAGGCACTGCAGCCGTGCCGCGCTGCTCCACTGGAAAGCAAACCACTTCCGGTATCCATTCGGCGGCACGGCTGTGACGGCGCGGTGCGTGCGCTTGCTATGCACCATAGCGAGCTGATTCCGAGTGGGAGGTCTGTCTCTCTCGCACTCATGGGGCGTCCCATATGGGTGCGAGAGAGACAGAGCGACGGGACCTCCCCCTCGGAATCAGTCTGCAGGCAGGGACGCTGCGGCCTGTCGCCTCGCGACCCGCTGCACGCGGAGGTGGAGGAGCAGGAGGTGGTGGAGGATGAGGAGGGGAAGGAGGGGAGGGGAGAGGGCGCACGTACTAGCCGCCAGGGTTCGTGCCGGGGAGACTTTAGGCCCCATGAATCTCCTCTCCACCCTCCCCTCCACCCACGATCCCCCTCCGGCTCCAAAGTCCACGCACCCCTTCCTTTCGACAACAACTTGACTTCCCTGCGAAGCACGAACCTGTTGTCTGCCGTGTGGCTTGGCCTGGGCTTGGCCTGGGCCTGGCTTCGACGTTCTTTTGTTCGGCAGTCAGGTGCCAAGGACACGGCTGAGAGAGAGAGAGAGAGAGAGAGAGAGAGAGAGAGAGAGAGAGAGAGAGAGAGAGATGAATCGGAAAATAAATCGGGATTTAGCCCGCTATCGGAGTGCGGTTCGGCAGCGACAACTTCTTAGACTGAGGCTTATATTTTAATCATCTCTTGGTCATGGCCGGTCCTGGTGTTGGGCGAAGCGCAATGCGAAGCGCAATGCGGAGCGCGAGGCGCGGAAGGCGCGGAGAGCTTGCCCGCGATCCGCTTGCCGGATTGGTGTTGACTTCGACCCGCCGCCCCGCCGCCGAGATGGAGCACGGAGTGGCACGGATTGAGTGTTGAAGCCGTGTCAGCCCTGCCTCTTTGCAACTCGGGCCCGGCCGCGTTGATTGCTTTCGATCCCTCAAACGATTATTTACATTTTGGAGCGGGATCCTGATTGAAGTATCCGCGGAGTAATTGGGCGCCAAACTTAAAGGGCCGCGCCACAGTGTGCCTCCAAGCAGTGTGTAGCCCAGGAAACCAAGTCAAAATAGCGTACCAACCCGGAACTAAAACATGTATAAGCGGATTTTGGCTTACATGGTGCAGTTTGACGTGCTGAATCCGATTCCGAAGAGTCCACCTTCCTAACCCGTGTGCGTCCTTCGAAAATTGAACAAAAGGGCCTAAATGCAGAGGTTTGCGGTATTCGCTGCAGCGCCGAAACTAAGAATGCGATTGAGATCGGACTGGTGTCAAAATGTGCGGAATGAAACAAGGAACAAATCCACCGCACAGCGAACGTCGCGCGATAAAAATTTCCAGTCTAAAAGTTGGTTTGAGTGAAAAATATTAAATTTCACAACGGCGTATTCTTAAATATCACTTCATATCTTCCCATCCAGGCGGTGGATCCCAAAATGGTCCAAGTAAACGCTGTGCGCTCTTTCTTCAGCTACGCGCCGGTATCTTTGGTTTTTGAATCCACCGCTCCGTTCGACTTCTAACAGCCTTGAACTGAGGCGGTGCAGATGTCCTCCGCTGCGCGCCGCAGCCGGGGTGCGCGCGGCCCCGCTGCTCCCCCCACCACTCTCGGCCTCGGCCGCGTCTGGAGGCAGGGTGTTGTCTCTCTCGCTCCCTTTGTAAACGCATTAGTGCGGGAACGGTGGTGCATGCCTGCTCTTTCGGAGCCCGGTGGAGCGGCTGGCTCCAATGTTTACAACGCGCGATTCCTACTTCGTAGTTTTAGTAACCAAAACAAATTTTATTGAAGGAATGGTTTGTTGAGCTTTGTAGAACGCGACGCGCTCTACAACCTGGTTTTTCTTCCACAGTTCTCGGAGGATTTCTCACGCATGTTTTGTACGAAAGGGCCTAAGCACGTTCAAAGCCCCTTACCGAAAATGGTGGCACCTAGAAATGCCGGACCAAAGCCAAAATGACCAGAATGCAACAAGGAATCGTTTAAGCTTCCACCGATTGATGTCATTGAAATATTTTGACAGCAATCTCTATTTGACTATTTTTGCTCATTGTTTTCTTCCCAACTTCCTCTGCACTATTGTTTGTAAATGGGGCTGAAATCGCAAAATTGGTCCCGAGAGATCGTCAAGCGCTGGTGTCTCAGCTGCATGTACGTGTTTTCAGAATTTCGCTAAGTGCAACGGTTGCCGAGTAATTTTAGTCGAAAGGCAACAACGCATCGAGCGACGCCGCGCCAAGCGGGGCGGAGCGGCGGTCGCGCGCCCGAGAAATGAGGCCTTGCAGCGTCGCAACGGGGAGGGAATCGAAAAATCAGCTCCGAGGGAACGTCAAGCACTGGTCTTTAACCTACACGTAGATGCCTTTGGATTTGAGCTAGGACAAACGGAAGCGGTGGAAATCTAATAAAGCCATGACCCGACAATGCCGCGCCGAAGTATTCTGCCCGCTGCGCTGCTGCGTGCGCCGCGAACCTTCGCATTCAGTTTCAGCCGCTTCCGTTTGTCCTATCTCAAATCCAAAGGCATCTACGTGTAGGTTAAAGACCAGTGCTTGACGTTCCCTCGGAGCTGATTTTTCGATTCCCTCCCCGTTGCGACGCTGCAAGGCCTCATTTCTCGGGCGCGCGACCGCCGCTCCGCCCCGCTTGGCGCGGCGTCGCTCGATGCGTTGTTGCCTTTCGACTAAAATTACTTGGCAACCGTTGCACTTAGCGAAATTCTGAAAACACGTACATGCAGCTGAGACACCAGCGCTTGACGATCTCTCGGGACCAATTTTGCGATTTCAGCCCCATTTACAAACAATAGTGCAGAGGAAGTTGGGAAGAAAACAATGAGCAAAAATAGTCAAATAGAGATTGCTGTCAAAATATTTCAATGACATCAATCGGTGGAAGCTTAAACGATTCCTTGTTGCATTCTGGTCATTTTGGCTTTGGTCCGGCATTTCTAGGTGCCACCATTTTCGGTAAGGGGCTTTGAACGTGCTTAGGCCCTTTCGTACAAAACATGCGTGAGAAATCCTCCGAGAACTGTGGAAGAAAAACCAGGTTGTAGAGCGCGTCGCGTTCTACAAAGCTCAACAAACCATTCCTTCAATAAAATTTGTTTTGGTTACTAAAACTACGAAGTAGGAATCGCGCGTTGTAAACATTGGAGCCAGCCGCTCCACCGGGCTCCGAAAGAGCAGGCATGCACCACCGTTCCCGCACTAATGCGTTTACAAAGGGAGCGAGAGAGACAACACCCTGCCTCCAGACGCGGCCGAGGCCGAGAGTGGTGGGGGGAGCAGCGGGGCCGCGCGCACCCCGGCTGCGGCGCGCAGCGGAGGACATCTGCACCGCCTCAGTTCAAGGCTGTTAGAAGTCGAACGGAGCGGTGGATTCAAAAACCAAAGATACCGGCGCGTAGCTGAAGAAAGAGCGCACAGCGTTTACTTGGACCATTTTGGGATCCACCGCCTGGATGGGAAGATATGAAGTGATATTTAAGAATACGCCGTTGTGAAATTTAATATTTTTCACTCAAACCAACTTTTAGACTGGAAATTTTTATCGCGCGACGTTCGCTGTGCGGTGGATTTGTTCCTTGTTTCATTCCGCACATTTTGACACCAGTCCGATCTCAATCGCATTCTTAGTTTCGGCGCTGCAGCGAATACCGCAAACCTCTGCATTTAGGCCCTTTTGTTCAATTTTCGAAGGACGCACACGGGTTAGGAAGGTGGACTCTTCGGAATCGGATTCAGCACGTCAAACTGCACCATGTAAGCCAAAATCCGCTTATACATGTTTTAGTTCCGGGTGAAAACCTTCGTTTCCTGGGCTATGTGCCTCCAGCAGTGTGCCTCCAAGCAGCGCGCCGCCGGCGTGGCGCGACTCGGAACGACCAGTAATTGCAAACACAATACACTTTGTCGGCCCGCGCCGCCAGTCGCCGGTCGGCTCGGCTCGGCTCGGCTCGGCTCGGCTCGGCTCGGCTCCGCCAGTTCCATTTTTATACGCCGAATGGGTATGGCGAGGGCGCAGGAAATCATAATGTTGTGGTTGGCCAAAGCGCTTTCCTTTGTCGCTTTCTTTTCCAAAAAAACGCAGCCATTTTTAGGCACGAAGTAGCCTTATTTTTTTTTACTCTTTAAATTTCTGTGTCTTTGTTAAAAATTTCATGTGGTTATTTAGGTGTGGACGGTCATGCCCGTTTAAAATTTGCGACAGCCAACTTTTGAACTTTGTCACCCTCGTGTACTGTGCAACTCGCTTTCAGCTTTTCACAGGTCACTTCTATTATTTTTTTTATTTTTTTCAATTTTGTCTTTTTTTTCGTGTTGCAGCCGGCTCTACGACGCGCAAGTCACCGGTGCTCGTCTTCATCCACGGCGAGTCGTACGAGTGGAACTCGGGCAACCCGTACGACGCGAGCGTGCTGGCGTCTTACGGTGGCGTGGTCGTGGTCACCGTCAACTACCGCCTCGGCATCCTGGGTGAGTCCTGGGGAGTTGCACAGTGATGATTCTCCATATTATGGTGAAAATGTTCCATATTTTGGTGGTGACTTTGTAACATACCAATGAGAATTCACTGTACCTTATAGATATTTTGACGAATATTTTTTTTATATTATGGAGAAAATCTCCATCATATTATGGTGGTGCAGCCTTTCGCCGTAAGACATTTACAGTGAGTCAGTCACTCCCTTATTTCGCGATCGGTCGAGTCAATGGCGCGAGAATAACGCGTTTTGTTCTATTATGCGGCCGGGTCGTTTATTATCGACACGTTGCCCACCTCGACCCATTAGGACCACCAGGGCCGCCGCGGCCGCCAAGCCCACCAAGCCCACCACGCGGCGGCAACAGCCGAGCTTTACGACCGGCACGGCGGTTCACGGCGTGCACGGAGGCGGGGGAGGGGTCCAGCTGTCGTCAATGTTCCCACGGAGGTGGCGGCACGGTACTGCAGGCAAGGCACGCCACTGCAAGCCACGACACTGCTAGGCCGCGCCCGCCGCGACATCATCTGTCCAAGTTTGGGCCGAGAAAGGCAACTTGCGCCGTTAAAAAGGCCACTTAAAGTGTGTGTCGTGGGGCAATATCCCCGAAGCTGCCGCCACCGTTGTTGCTCCGCCTGGAAGAATACGACCTGATGACAGTATATTTTATTCAGACTCTTTTTTTGGCAACTTTTTTTACGGTGTACGGCGATGCGTCCGGCTGCACTCGCTTACCCGTATTGAATGCATCCCGTAGAGTGGTTCGCACGCCGCAGGGGAGCAAGCGGCGGCCTCAAAACAAAACAAAAAACAAAAAGAAAAGAAAAGAAAAAAACAAACACGCGTGAAAAAAATGAACGCGAAAAGCAATATTATTTAGACGCGCGCCCATCCTTATTGTGTTGATTTTTTTAATCTGTTGTTGTTTCTGGCAGCGCAGGCGCGGGCGAGCGGTCTGTCAGTAGCACCGTGTACAATGAGCGCGTTTTAATTGGAAACGTCGCCTCGCCTCGCCGCCTTCGGTTCACGGTAAAAACGGTACCTGGTTTTCCCAGGAAGCCTATGGTAGAGACATAGGCGATATCCAGGGAGTTCCTGCGAACCAGGAACCGTTTTTTATCGTGTTGCCTTTGGCTGCAGTGCACTTTTCCAGTTGCGTTGTTTTCCGGCTCCACGAGGAAAGCAACCGAGAGGGATGTGCCCTGGAGGGCCGAGTCATCGCGGACGGGGTCAGCAGGCGCTGCCGGGCAGGCGGGCATAGACAGGCCGCGTTGGATGTTGGCAGTGGCGAGCCATTTCCTTCGCGCGCAGGGATTTGCAGCGCGAGGCGGCGGCGCTAGGCGTGCCGGGCGTCCAGGGCCGCTGTCGCGTCGTTCATTGTGAGAGTAATCGGCTTACCGAACAAGTATATGGTAGTGCAGGCCTCGTCCTCGGCGTGGCGGGGCGTGGCGGGGCGTGGCGGCGGGGCCGGGCGTGTAGGTAAAGGGCTTACACCTTGTTAAGTGGCGACCCTCGGCCGGGCGCCGGGCGGCCCCGCTGCCCTGCTGGCGCTGGCAGACGGCACCGAGTTGTGATAAATTCGACCGAGCGCGCTGCGCGCTGCGCCGCACGGCGACCCGGAAGAGGGCCGCTTGGGCCGCTTCGGCTCGGCGAACATAACTCTCGACGCGACTTCCACGGTCCCCGGATCGGCCTGGAATCAAGCAAAGGGTAACCAAGGCCTCGTCGGCGTCCTCGTCGTCGGCGTCCTCCTCGTCGACATCCTCCTCGTCGACATCCTCCTCGTCGGCGACCTCCGCGCGGCGCCCCGCCGCTGCAGGGTTCTTGACGGACTCGTGGACGGCGACGTGCAACGCGACGAGCGGCGGCAACAACGTCGTCCTGACATTGCCTGCATCAGCTGAAACTTTGTCACGCGAACTAAGCCGAAGAATGGGAATGCCTTCCAATATGTGGCGTGCGTCGCGCCCCTGGGCCCTTCAAGGGGCCGGAGGGGGAGGGGGCGTGGCGCAGCGTCGCACAGCGTCGCGCCTCACGCGAACCGGCTCAACGGATAATCCCGTCCGCCCTGCCTGCCCTTGCGCGGGGGGGGGGGGGGGAGTAATCCACCACGCCCCGCCCCACCACGCCTCACCTATCGCGAAGCCAGTCGCCCGAACTTTCCTTGCGACTGTGCGTCCTGTTCGACGACTGCCCTGGGCTGGGCGCAACCTGGGGGCCTCGGAGTCGGGCATCCAATCCGGCTAGCTGGCGAAGGCAATGCAGCCCTGCGGGCTAGACGTAGCACAGTGGGCCAGAAGACTCTGGAGCTCGAAACGCGTCTAGAGTTTTGGCCGCCTCCGCCGGTCTTCTGGCCCACTAGGCGCTGCTTGAACTTGAACCGGGCACCGCGAAAGCCGCGCTAATACTGGTAGTGCGCGCCGTCCCGGCCGTCCGGGCCCTTCCTGGCTGCAGTGAGCGCTCCGGAGCCATCTCCATCCTTCTTTTCCCGCCTCCTTCCTGGCCCCCTTCTTCATGGAGCCTGGCGGCGCTGCCTGGCGGTGCTGCCGGGCCAGAGGGCTTGGACTCGTTGCCAAGTGGCTGTCAAGATGTTGAGCCACTTTTTCTTGGGGCTGAGATAAATTAGGGAAGGGCCCCATGCTAAGTACTTTGCGCGGGGCTACCGGTCGGAAGGTTGGTAACCGTGGTGCCACCCAGCGCTCCCCTCCGTATTTTTTTCGTGAGTATTTTCTTCTTTTTTTGCGTGGTGTGTCGATAATTAAGTTAGTCGGGCCACGCTGGCTTCATTTCAAAAGCAAATACCCCCACCCGGCCATCATCTCGCTCCCTTTGCCGCCCGTCAACAGCGAAGCTTATGTGGCTGCGAAGGTACTGATAATTACCATTTTTCTCCGCAAGTCGGTCTGTCTGCCTGCGTCCGTCCGCCCGCCCCCCTCCCCACAGCCATCATCAGAATGGCTGCAGACGGTTGGGTCAGTCAAAGAGCCCCCCCTCCCCTTTTTTTCTCTGTCTTGGAAAAATACTTCTGACCGTGCCCTTCTTTGAGGCTTGCTGCCTTGGCGAGTGCTTTGAGCAGGGAAGGATAAATTTTCGGCGGATAAACGACTCGCGCCTTAATATCGCCAATGCTCGAGAGAGAAAAAAATATATAAACAAAAACACACTCTGCAAAAAAAAAAAACATGGGTGTTAAATTGACGCTAGGCAGTGCAGTGGCGGGGGTGGGAGGGGCGGACCGCGCTGGCTGGAAAATGGGGCTCAAATGCCTTATTTATGCCCTTCATTATTTCCGCGAGCACTGAGGCGCGGAAGGAGGGGTGCGGTGAGAGAGAGAGAGAGAGAGAGAGAGAGAGAGAGAGAGAGAGAGAGAGAGAGAGAGGAGGGGGAAGCCACGGGGCACCCTGCGCGCCGACTCCCCGCGCACTCCGCATGCACCCCCGCCACGCGGCGCCACGCCCATAACACTGACTCCTTGTTGTTCATCTGGCTGAGTCCGCTGAGTCGGCGCCGCGATTCCGTCAAATACATCTCCTATGCCTCCGCCAAAATGCAGAGGCGAAACGGGGAGGAAACGAGAAAAATCGCGCACTTGGTTCCCCCGGCCCGGCCCACCTCGATTCGCGTTGTGTTTTTTTTTTTCGGGGGCGCCGCGAAGAACTTGCCGTCTGGGAGTGTACTTCCCTTCACTTCCCATTACGTCCGTGGAGTTCTCCGCACGTAGCGTTCCGGGCCGCGTTGCCGCGTTTGTGTCGAAATCAACAGCGACGGAGCGCAGCGGGGCGGCACGGAGTGGAGTTGGCCGTAGCGCACACACGCCGTAATGAAACGGATCAAGCCGCCGAACGCTTTTTGTTTGCGAGCTTCCGGGCCGGGAGCGTAATGCGGCGAGAACGGGCGATATTTGTGTGCCCAGGCGGCTGAGCCGCGCCGCCGCGCCGGGCCGCCGTCACCCTCAGTGATGCCTCAGTGAGCAGTGTCAGGTGCACAAACAACCCCGCCGCCGGTCCTGGGTGCAGGCAGTGCCGGGCACGTCACAGCGCCGTCGTGGTTTTCCGCGTTCGCCTGCGGTTTCCTCTGCGGTTTTCCGCATTTTCCCGCGCTTACCCCCACCACTGTGCCCTCCGCGGCGTGAAGTTTGGTGCCCCCTTTGTGTGCGCCGTTTCTCCGCGTAGCGCCGCGTAGCGTGTGCCCCGACCTGTCTGTGTACTTGCTAAACTGGTTGCGTCAACTGTTTTGTCCGTAACCGCGCGGGCCGCCGCGCCGCGCCACGCCGAGGGTCGTGGCGTTGGAAGCAGACGACGGCGGGGCGGCCCTCGCGGAACCAGGCTCGCCGACGACGCGGTCCGCGGAGCGCGAGGGAGATTGCCGAAGGTCGTGCCGCGCCCCGCGCACCGCCTCGGCGTTCGCCGCGCAGCGGGCACAGTGGGCCAGAAGACCGGTGGAGGCGGCCAAAACTCTAGACGCGTTTTGAGCTCCAGAGTCGCTAAACAGGACTCGCACCGAACGTGTGACCCCACCAATGGACTGCTCTCCGAACGCGGAATCCATTGGTGGGGTCACACGTTCGGTTCGAGTCCCATTCAGCGACTCTGGAGCTCGAAACGCGTCTAGTGTTTCGTCCGCCTCCACCGGTCTTCTGGCCCACTGTGCGGAGGCTGGGGCGTCTTTGTCGGGAAGCCGTCCGAATAACGTTTTCCTGACTTACGGAATGACCCTCGCCGCGCCGCGCCGCGCCGCCCGACCGGAGGCTTCCCGGAGGCCCGCCCGGAGGTGGGGCCCGACCGCCCCGGCGGGGACGACGTCCTGGGACGACGTCCTGGGACGTACACACAAAAGAATTGGGCCGCTGTGAAATTTGGCGGCGCTCCAGCCAGGCGGGGCAAGCCGGGCAAGCTGGGCACGGCGGGGCACAGTGGGCCAGAAGACCGGTGAGGCGGCCAAAACTCGAGACGCGTTTTGAGCTACAGAGTCGCTAAACAGGCCTCGAACCGAACGTGTGACCCCACCAATGGATTCCTCGTTCGGAGAGCAATCCATTGGTGGGGTCACACGTTCGGTTCGAGTCCCATTTAGCGACTCTGGAGCTCAAAACGCGTCTGGAGTTTTGGCCGCCTCACCGGTCTTCTGGCCCACTGTGCGGGGAGGTCGCGGGGGCGGGAAGCGCGCGAAAAGCCAGAGCCAGTGGAGCCAGTGGAATCGGGGCGCGATCTCGGCGTCGCCGTCCTCGCCAGGACGGCCGGCAGCCGTCTCTGAAAAATGGATTCCCGACTCGAATCGCGGTTGTCTGTCTGTCTGTCTGTCTGTCTGTCTGTCTGTCTGTCTGTCTGTCCGTCTGTCTGTCCGTCTGTCTGTCTGTCCGTCTGTCTGTGTTCTAATGGGCAGGCGACATGCTGGAGGGCGCGGCGTCGTCTCTCGAAAGAAAGAAGCTCGACGGACAAAAGGGGGACTCCAACAGGTGTAACACTTCCGGGCAGATAATTGCAAGGGGACCCAACACGGCGTGTCACGAATCCAATACGAGGACCAGAGAGAGAGAAGAGAGAGAGAGAGAGAGAGAGAGAGAGAGAGAGACCCACAACCTGTCTCCTTTCACGCCACCGAAAATAAAAATGACGCCTATTTTTCGGAGCAACATCAGCCTTATTAGTTAAATTGCTTATTTATTTATTTTTTTCAAAATTTAAAATAAAACCTAATTCAATTGCTGAACTTAGTGAGCCGCGTTTTTTTTGGGCGTGCTTAATGAGTGCTTGTGCGCGGACACGCGGCCCCACGCGTGCTATCACGCGCCGCGCGGACCATGAAAGGAAGTTACGCCAACTGATGATCTTTTCCGTTCCCTGCTGCTGCTGCTTGCTATCCGAGCCCCATTTCCTGTGAAATTTATTCATTGTTTTGTTTGCGCAGCCATGAAATCTACTCCCTGCAACTCCCACCGCGTGCGGCCCAGCCGCGCGTGCGTGTGTCAGTGTGTGTGTGTGTGTGTGTCAGTGTGTTAACGTGTGCGTGCGTGCCCGCGTTAGCACTCACTGTAAAAGAATCAGCCTCAAAACGGTGAATCGGGCGTGCTCCCCGACAAAGGGAGTCCCTAACTTAACGCAGTGCCGGGCCGCACGTTTAACGCGGGTACTTATTGTTATCTCTCAATTCGACTCTCTTTTTCATCCCCCGCCCCTTTTTCCTGCGTGTAAAATGTTTTACGGCGCCGGCCGTTCAAAGCCGTGGAAACGGGGAGAGAACTTCGACTTTGAATGAATCGTAATCCTGGCGAGCCGTGGCGATGACGAGGACGACGACGTCGACAACTGAATCCCTGTCCGAGTCCGCGCGCATTTTTTTATTATTCCTCTCCCCGCGAGAAGTTTTTATTTTTTCCTCTTCCCTCCGCTTGATTATTATATCGAGGGCCCCAATCTGTCAACGCGTTTCCCGAGATTGTTGGGCCGCACAATTGGCGGCAACGACAAAGCGGCAAAGCAGTGTGTAATGAGAAAGTGTTTCGAGAGCTCGTTCGAGAGCTCGTTCGAGAGATCGATTGTGCCTCGAGAGTCGGCGCTTTGACGACGCCAGCCGCGCCACGACGCGCTAATTTCGGAGGCTAAGCGCGTCGGTACTCCCTATGATTACTTGGCCGGGGTAGCTGGTGGCGTGGCGCCCGGAGGTTGGGGTGGGTGGCCCCCGCAACCCGGTACGGCGGTGCGGTGCGCGGCGGTTCGGCCCCTGGGTCATTATTCAGCTCCAGAGCGCTTGTTTTTCAGCCCGGCTTGTTTTTGGTGATGGCAACTAGCAAGGCGGCGGCGGCGGCGAGGCGGCAAGGGGATTGACCTGACCTCTCTTTTTACGGACCAGGCCGGCTTTCCTCGCGTTGTCGCGTTCTTTCGCGCCTCTGCGCGACAGGCACCCTTTCGCGGCTTCGTCGTCGCGAAGCAGTTTTCGCTCTGGGAAGTCTGTGTTCTCTCGCTGTGTTCTGCGAGCGGACGTCGGGGCGGGTCCACGTTCAAATCCCGCCGGCGCCCCCACTTTTTTGTCCGTCCCTTTTTCCTGGTGGATAGAGAGAGAGAGAGACGGCGACAGCGGCAGGCAGCAGGCAAGCACAGCCCTGCCACCCGCAGGATGCACCGTCTCTTGGCAACACTCGTCTCGCTTCCGGTCACTCTGGCGGCTTCCTGCCGGACTGCTCCAGACCGGGCCGGGCCTTGCCGGGCCACAGTGGGCCAGACGCGGCCGGAAGTGCGGGAAACTGCCTGCGGCCGAGGCCGGGCGAGGAAAAGCGGCCACCCTGGAGGCTGCAGGGCTGCAGGGCCGCGGGGCGGTCCGACAGAGACAAACGCTTTGGTAATGGCACCCAAATGTTTCGCCGCGGCAAACAGAAGACCACAAGCAGTGCGCCGCTGCGTCGCGCCGTGCGCGCGGTCCGCGGCCTGGGCCGGGGCCTGGACCGGGGCCTGGACGGCCACCAGCACCGCCAGCAGCCAGCGGCGGGACGCTCCCGGGGGGAAGACCGCCGGGCAAACACGCTGGCACAGGCTGCCTCCCTCGTCGCGCTGTCTCCCTCGCACCCGGCCGGCGCGCCCCGCGAGTGCGGCAGAGAGCGACGAAGTGGCGGCGCGGAACCGGCCTGCAGGTCGGGGCACTGGCACTGCCGGGCCATGGCCGGGCACTGCGCGCGCTGGATTGCCGGCGATATCAGAATGGCTAACTGCGGACCCTCGCAGCAGTAATGCCGGGTAACTACACCGTGTTGTTGGCAGTGGCCGCAGTGGCGCTGACGCCGAGGGACGGCCACCTTGCTGCTGTTGTTGTTTTTGTTGTTGGTGGTGGTGGTAGTGGTGGTAGAGAGTTCCAAGGGCGAATCGATCGGTACTCGTATGTGCTTGATGCCAGTCCTATTCAGTGGCTGCAAAGCCCACAGCAGCAGCGCTCTGCGCGTGCTGGCCGCCGTGGTGGCCGCCGAGGCCGCCATGGCGATGCGCGGGGCTGGCGGGGCGCTGCGCATTGTGGCGCGCGGAGAGTAAGTGACCCTCATCGGCGAGCAACAACAAGGCCTCGAACAAGGCGCGCTGGAAACGAGGCCAAGCAACACGCCTGCCTTCCGCGCGGCCCATTGTCCCCGACCGGCCACGCGGCCTCTCGAACCAGTCGCAGCAGCGATGCCGTTTCGTCGCTCTGTCTCCGTCACACTCACGGGGATCCCCGTCAAGGCGCGAGAGAGGCGGCGGCGGCGGCCGCTTCTTATTCATTCCGGCCTCGACGCTGTCCGACGCCAAGGAGTGCCTGGCCGTGGCGGAGCGCCGCGACCGCCGTCGTTCGCTCCAACTTTGGAAGGCCTTGCCGCCACCGTGCCGACGCCCTGGCTACTGCCACCGTGACCCATCCCCGCCTCCTCGCCCCGTGTCCCGCTTTCGGGCTTTTGTTGTGTGTGACAGCCCTTCTAACTATGCCATTTTCCCTGGGCATGATCGGTAAACTTTGGCCCGCCTTATACACGCGTCGCGCGGCGGGGCTTTGCGGCCCGGCTTTGACAACTTCCTCCCCCCCCCTCCTCCCGTAGCACCGCGTCACTGGATTGGCCGGGCGGTCATCTCGACATTGCCGACACCCACCCCGAGCTGCTCCCACGCAATTTTCTCTCTCGCTAGTTAGATTTAAAGTTTCCGGGCCGAGATGCGTGCCAGCGGCGCCTGGAGGTCCCCGTCGTCGTCCCCGTACCGCTAGCCGCGCTAGCGGGCCCCGCCGTGCGCCTGGATTTACGGTCCGGGGCGGGGCGGGGCGGGGCGGCAGCGAGACAGAGACATATATCTGGTCAGGCTTATCACTACACTGTGGCAAAAAGCTACGGAAAATTCTGTAAACAGCTTGTGGTAATTCTCCGTAGGCCCCTTATCAATATTCTCCGTAGGCTCTTACAGTATTTTCTGTAGGACCGCACAGTATTCTCCGTAGGACCGCACAGTGATCTCCGTAGGACTATACAGTCTTCGAGGTCCTACGGAGAAGACTGTGCGGATTTACAGAGAATACTGTGCGGCCCTACGGAGAATACTGTAAGAGCCTACGGAGAATATTGATAAGAGGGCTACGGAGAATCCTGGCAAAAAAATTAACAGGATTTTCCGTACCTTTTTGCCACAGTGTACACCGCGCAGCCGTCGTGCGTTCGTTCAACGGCGTGTGGTCCTGGTCGTGGGTTCGAAACCTCTCTAAAGAAACTTTTTTTTTTCTGTTCGCGGTTTTTTTGTCTTGTGGTTCTTGAGATGCCACAGATGGCGACTCCCAACTGCGTCAGCCTGCGGCTCCAAGGTCTTCGCCTCGGTCCGAACGCCTCGCCGGGAGGCGGGCCGGGCGGGCAGGCACGTTCATGAAGCTGTGGTACATGTAAGGAGTGCCGGGCCGTCCCCCTGGTCATGACGAAGGCCTACGCGATTTCCTCTGGGACACTGTGCAATGTATGGCCGCACCTCCCACCCCTTCCCTGCGCCTCCCACCGCCGCCCTGACCCAGCCCTCCAAACCACCCCACCGCCTCCCATATTTTTGGCGCGCAAACCCCTCGAAAGGCCCCGAGGCCCGGCGGCGCGGCGCGGCCCGGTCCGCCACTCCCGGAGGGCGTGCGCTGGAAGAGGGGCGGGCCGGGGAGAGGCCGGGCAGGCCGAGGGTCGATTGGTCGATTGCTCTGCCATAACATACGTTCCAACTAGAACGACTGGGATGACTCATCGCAGCGGTAAATTTGACTTTATTCGCATTCCGTTTCGATCCGAATCGA
>NW_023144623.1:7805740-7826719 GCF_012932325.1 Thrips palmi
ACTCTAGACGCGTTTTGAGGTCCAGAGTCGCTAAATGGGACTCGACCTGAACGTGCGACCCCCACCAATGGTTAGCTCTCCGAACGAGGAATCCATTGGTGGGGTCACACGTTCAGTTCGAGTGACATTTAGCGACTCTGGAGCTCAAAACGCGGCTAGAGTTTTGTCCGCCGGCGCCGGTCTTCTGGCCCACTGTGCTCGGGGACCTTTCTGCGTCCAGAGAGGCGGCCGTGGCGGCTGGAAGGCCGGGAGGCGCGGGCCGGGTGGCCGTCGGCGAGGCTGCTCTCGCTGCCGCCGACAGGTACCTCGAGTTGCCCGGCGACCGCGTGCCTCGGCGCGTCCAAAACGCCAGGACCCCCCTCCGCCTCAGAGGCATTAAGGACCCTGGCTGTCATTTCACCTGTCGGATCGCCGCGCCGTCGCCGTCCGCGGGGCGGGGCTCCGCGGGGCGCTATGGGCCGCTCCGCGGGGCTGGCGGGTCGCAGTGACAAATGTCGCCCCCCGCTAAGCGCCGCGGCGTCGCGGCGAGCAGAGAGAGAGAGAGAGGGAGAAGGAAGAGGAGGGAGGGACGCCGCGGGGAGCACCGTGTCGAATTTGCCGCCAGTAATTTTCGCGCCAACTGAAAAGATTCTCGCTCGCTGCGGCGGCGGTTCGGCGAGGCGTGGCGAGGCGTGGCGCTGCGCAGTCGTGATATAACGGGGGAACTCTTTTATTACGGTGCTGCTGGCTGCTCTGGGCGGCTGCCTGTCGGGGAGGGGGGGGGAGGGGGGAGGACGGCGGTGATCCATCTGATCTGACGCTCTCGGCGTCATTAGAGGTCAGCGGCCGTGCAGCAGCAGGCTCATTCCGAACAGTGGTGCGACGCGGCTGCTCGTCGCTCTGTCTCTCTCGCTCCCTCCTCGGCCCACGAGTGCGCGAGAGAGACGGATAGCGAAGGTCGGCCTGCAGTGGGGTCTTCTCAAAGGGCAGCAGCCTGCAAATACAATCCATTTTAAGTATTCGCAGACGTCCAGAGCTGTGGGGGGCGCTGTGTGTGTGTGAGGGGGGCGTGTGTGTGGTGATACCGCGGGGCCACATTGCTGCCAAACTTGGCTGGAACTCAGTAATGTGGCCACTGTTAGGTCTACACGAAGGTCATGTCACCTCATCCCACCCTCTCACAAAGGCCCCGGGCTCCAGGCCCCTCCCTGTCGCCGCCGCGCCCCGTGCCGCTTTCTGCGACCGCAGGAATTCAGAGGTCAGCCTGAAAGGGGTAGGGCGCCTTGGCTGGGCTGGGCTCCGCCTTGCCTTGCTTCGCCTCGCCTCGGCCCGCCAAGTCACGGCCGGCCCGGCCTCGGCCGCGTCCCCACTCCGCTAGATGGTGTATTGGCTTCGTCTTTGTGACCGTTATAGCAGTATGTATATGGGTCGGCCGCGCCGCCCTGGTCGTGTGATCTCTCTGCCGTGAAGGGCCAGAAGATGAAGGGACAGGACTTTGAGCAATCGCACGGCTCCGCTGGGGCCTTGTCGCCGTGGGCCGGGATGGGGCGGGGCTAGGCTAGCGCGGCGTGCATCGACGCGGCAATGCCTACAAAGGCCTGATAGCACTATCACACGCCTGCGTGCGTCGAAAGATTCCCTCCTCTAACCGTGTCTCGGTTTTCTTCCCCCGCAGGCTTCCTCAACGCCAACTCGGACCCCAACATGCTGTCGCCCTCCAACTACGGCCTCATGGACATCATCGCGGCGCTGCACTGGCTGCAGGAGAACGCGGCGGCCTTCGGCGGCGACCCCGGCAGCGTCACGCTCATGGGCCACGGCACCGGCGCGGCCTGCGTGCAGCTGCTCCTCATGTCGCCGGCCGTGCCCGAAGGTCAGTGGTTCAACTCCCGCTGGGGGCAATTTTTTTTTTTCGCCCTTTTTCTCTTTTTTTCGTGTTGTTGCCGCTATTATGACAGCGAGTGACAATAGGGTGACGCCGGGAGCAAGGGGCAGCCGGCGGGCGGTGGAAACACGGCGACGGCAGCGTCTCGAGGGGGCCCTCTAGATACGGTCCCTCCACTTGGGCGCCGGGTGGCGCGGCAAGGCGGCGCGCACTTGTGACCGCGGGTGACCACTCCCCACGCATCGTCCCATTCTTACACACACACACACACACACACACACACGTGCAGCGTCCTCTTACGATTGCGACACAATAGACAGCGTCCGCGAGGCTCTCAGACTCCTTGAACTGCTGCAGCCACTGCCGGCAGGGCGCTGCTCGCACCGTCCTTCAACTTTTTACCGCACCCCCTTGCGCTATTGTGCGTGTCCTGCGCAGGGCCGGCGGGGCGGGTGGGGCACTCCACACTCCACGACTCCCTCCCTCCGTCCGTCTTCCTCTGCTGGCTGCCAGCCCCGCCAGCCCCGCCAGGGCGGCCGCCCGGCAGGGCAGGCAACACTCCGGCGCGCGGCGCACCGGTGCACGTCGCGTTGCCTACCCTCCGGATGGCAGGCGTCCGGTGCCTCTTTCGCCGCTCCGCGTTGCTCGCTGCGCGCTGCGCTCCGCCTCGCTGGCCTCGCCGCTTCCTACTCCAGAAAGGGATCCGCCACGGGAGACGTCGCGAAGTTCATTCCGCCGGAAAAGGATAATTAACCGAAATTAGGCCGTGATCGTGGGGAATTAGGCAGCTCTCTCTCTCTCTCTCTCTCTCTCTCTCTCTCTCTCTCTCTCTCTCTCTCTCTCTCTCTCTCTCTCTCTCTCTCTCTCTCTCTCTCTCTCTCTCTCTCTCTCTCTCTCTCTCTCTCTCTCTCTCGCTCGCTCTCTGGACAGCCAGAGACAGTAGCGGCGGCGCTGCCCCTCCGTCCCCGCCAACCGCACGCAGTACCAACTTTTCGGTAGTCGCCACCGCCGCTGCCGCCACTGCTGCTGGGCGCGGCGCGGTTCCGTCTCTTTTGATGCACGTTCCCGGAAACTTAAGTTCACGGATTCGCCCCGCGCGCGAGCGCCGAGTGGAGCGGCACTGCCGCCTGCACTGTGTAGGCTGCCCCCGAACGGCATCGCTCTGTCTCTCTCGCACTCCGGGGCGGCACGTCGCGGTGCGAGAGAGACAGAACCGCGTCGAAAATGCTAGTGGGGTTCGCGGAGCGGAAAGTCCTTCCTTTTTCGCAGCGTGGGCTATGCGAGGATTGCAGATGCAGGGCGTGTGCTGCAGGGTCCCTGGCAGCGTGTCGCGGCGGGCGGCGGATCCAGAAGCGGGTTCAGGGGGCGATGTTTAGGTGCGAGAGAGACAGAGCGACGAAAACGACTCTCGGAATCCGTCTGCAGCGCCGCCTCGGTGTCGTTAAGGCCGCGCAACCCTTCCCACGGACGCAGGCCGGCCGGCCTCCAACTTGAGACAATACCAACAACGCAGCCTGTCCCCCTTTTCACTTTTTTTCGCCCATTTTGTCTATTTCCCCGTCTGTCTTCCGTATCTCTCTATCTCGCTCCCTCTCCTCCTGCGGAGGGGCTCGAGGGGCGGCCGTGAATGGGCCCCAGAACAAAGAGCCCCCGCTACCCCCGCCTGCAGGGCCCCAGGACGGCCTGGACCCAGTCGCCGCTCGCTGCTACTGATTGCCGACCGCCGCCATGGTCGCCGCGGTTGCCATGGCCACCATGACTACCAGTGGCATGGCCGGGCATGGCTCAGCGCCACACTGGCTGCCCGGGCCCGGGGCCGCTGGGGTGAGGTGGCGTTTTGGTGAGGTCGGGGTCGCAGCCCTCGTGTCTACACCACCCTTAAAAAAAACTCTTATTTTCTGTAAATATGCGAGTTTTTGACACGGGCAACCCTTCCTTCCAGTGCAGGCACGCCGATGGAGCCGAGACTCTTGCGGCGGCGCGACGGGACGCGTTTTGTACCTGACGAGTTCGTACTTTCGCCGCCCTTGTCTCGAGCGGCGGCGTGGGTGTGGCGGCGTGGTGGCGTTAGTCGGCGCTAGTCCTTTCAAGTTTAGCGGGCCGACACCTGAAGGCCGCTACAATAACTAGCGCCACGCCGTCGCCGCACCGCGCCACCGCAAGGCCCTCGCTGACGCCGTGCCGTGCCGCGCCGTGCCGTGCCACCGGCTGGTTGCGTCCAAAAGAGAAAAGGGCGCCACCAACCAACTAAAAAAAGAGAGAGAGAAAAATGTTTGTGCTGCAAAAGTGAACAGAGTGGCTGGTCCTGGATCAAAGGGTACTCACGCGCGCTGCGAACGAAAAGTTTTTTCTCTCCCCTTTTCTACTTCCCTTCAGCCGCGGCTCCCCCCCGGGGGCAGAAATGGTTTTCTTTTCTTTCATCGAACAGGGACAAGAGCTATCGTAACAAGGCACTGCATGTAGGCCCGGCCGAGTTTTGGGCGGGCCGCTGCGGACCGCAGTCCGATTCCGCACACCGTGCTGCTGTCGTCGCTCTGTCTCTCTCGCACCCCCACGGGCCGCCCCGCGAGTGCGAGGGAGACGGAGCACTGGATTGCAAACGCGAAATTGAATAAGGCGGGTGGGCCATTAACAGCACCAATGCAGCAACAATAAGACGGCTGCCAGCCCCGCCTGCCCCGCCAGCCGGGCCGGCCGCCAGCTCGGGCTGCCGGCCTCGGCCTCTTGGAGGCCACTGCGTCGCTTTCCAATGAAAGAGTGGCCATGATGGATGCTGGGGCCGAGGCAGGCCGAGGGCGGGGCGCGGGGCCACCCTAGGCGCCCCCTGCACAAGGCCTCTGGCAGCTCTGGCCGCCGACCAAATTGCCGTTTATGGAGTGTTTCTGGCTCGTCAGTGAGGGCCTGGCCCCGCTGGCCGTGCCGCCCTGGCTTTCTCGCCGCTAGTCCTGCCCAAGGTGCGCCTCGGCACTGTCCTTGTGCCAGCCAGCCAGGGCTTCTCCCAAAAACGGCAAAAAAACGGGGACGCTCGCTTGGCCGAGTTACGACGCTCGGGCCGTAAAAAAATTGAGGTTCTCGTCGACCGCCACCTCGCCCTGGCTGCAGCGGGGAAGGTGACCACGGCTGTAATGTCCTCCGCAGCAGACCTAGGGGTAACCAACTCACTGTGCGTCTAGTTAGTAATCGATGAAATAATCAACAAAATCACCTTCACTTCTTGACCAACTTTGCGAAACTGGTGCTCCCGAACTATCCGTGGTTAAGGCGTTCCCGGGGTGGGCGTGAAAGAGAAGGAGAGAGTAGCAGGACGTTGAGGGAGGCCGTTAATCAAGCAAGTTTGCACGCATTGGTCGCCCGAAGTCAGCCATTTTAGCTGTTCTGACAACCTTGCGGCCGCAGAAGCGGATTGGTCGTGTTGGAGCTAGGTCGCGTAGTCCGAGCGCGTGGCACTGTGTGGCTCGTCTACGTGGTCCACGTCCCCGGGGACGGTCGGGGTTGGGGTTGGGGAGGTCGGGGTCCATCCAACACGCCCGCAAGCGCACGGAGCACGGCACACGGCCAGCAGACTGATTCCCAGAGTCGTTTTCGTCGCTCGGTCTCTCTCGCACCTGCGCGCGACGCCCCACGAGCGCGAGAGAGAAAGAGCGACGAAAACGATCTCCGTAATCAGCCTCCAGACGCTGCGCACTGATTCCGCGGACCCTCTCGTCGCTCTGTCTCTCTCGCACCTCGTCGGGACGTCCCACGAGTGCGAGAGAGACAGAGAGCAGTGCCATGCTGATGATGCTGTTTGCCGTGATGCCATGATGAATGCCCTGGCCATGGCCGCGCCAAGGACGTCCCGGTCCACCTTCAGCCCGACCTGCGCATCAATCAGGACTCGAGACACCTCCCCTCCCTATGCCATCCATTCAGTCATCAAGCCTCCCGGCGAGGCGCGCTCGCACAAAGACGACCGGGCCTACACGCTAAAAAATTTCTATGGTGGGGGCGGCACGCGCACGCGCCTTGTTTTCGCGGGATCCGGTTTCCGGTTTCCGGTTCCGGTTTCCAAGGCCGGTCCGGTGCTGATCACAGCGGGACGCCGCCTCCCCCTCTCGCGTGCCGCCCGCCCTCGCACGGCCGGATAAAGAGATTCCGTGACCACAGTAACGGTGGCGTTGGCGCCGGACAGCGCGGCCGGACCGGGGTCCGAGGTGGCGGCGGTTTCTGGCGGGGTAGGGCCCTGGTGTTGCAGGCGCGGCCGGTGGGCCCGGCGAGGCCGCAAGGGCCTTGTTCCTCCTGCGCGTGCCTTACTTTGCCTCCTCAAAGACGTGATCTCCATTGACCTCGGCCGTCAAAGGCCCCGGCTTCATCGGGGCCTCCCCGGCCTCCTCCGCGCTTGACCCCACGCGAGGCCCGGCCTCGACCACGCCCACGGTGGGGCGCCCGGAGGCCCGAAGGCCTCACCCGAGGCCCTGCTGGAGGTCCTTAAGGACCTCTCCACCCTGGAATGGGCCCATCATGTCCTGCCACGTCTTCTTTGTCTCCCAAATCACTCTCATTCCGGGGCTTCCCTCCTTTCCCTGTCCACTCGGCCAGGGTCCTCTTAATCTAGCTATCCGTCTTTGTCTGTCACTGATCCTTCCTCCTCCCCTCCTTTTTGCGTCCTCCACTACTTCGCATCCTGCGCCCGTTCCGCCCGCCGGCCGGTGCGAGTCAAACCCGGCGTGAGGCGGGGCCCGGGGGGGGGGGGGGCACCGCGAATTAGAGCAACTCCAGCACGGCTGGTGTCTAGGACGAGTTTTCCAAAGGAACACGCTCGGAAAGTCGTTTTTGGACCAAGGCAGAGCGACGGAGCACTAGGCGCGCACTGGCAGGACTAGAGGAAGGTGAAATTCACAAACACACACACAATCACAAACACACACACACTAATTACGGCGTACGATTGTACGCGTAATGCGACTCGGGCGGAATAACAGCGAAAAAGTGGCGCTGCGTCTCGCTGCTTCGCTGCTCGTTCCGCGCGCCTCGGACAAGGCCGACAAGCCCGACAAGGCCGAGGGCGACTTAATGACCTCCGAGCGCCGTGGCCTGTGGCTGCCTCTGGCTGCCTGCAGGCTGAGTCGTTTTCGTCGCTCTGTCTCTCTCCCGCACCTATTGGGGTGGGGCGAGTGCGAGGGAGGCAGACAGCGACGAAGACGGCTCTGAGTGCGGCTGCCTGTGGCGCTGCGAAGCCAAAGCACGACTCTTCTCTCTCTCCGTGACTACGCTGTAACGCTGTGGCCGCGCGGCGCTGCGCCGAGCCTTGCCCGAATTAAAGCGCGCATAGCCGGCCGGATGTGTGGGACTGTGTGTGTGACCCAAAAGGCGGCCCGGGGCAAATTAAAAAATCTCCTTTCTTTCCCTCTTCCTTGTAATCCGCCTCCCTCTTCTTCCTCTCCTTAATAGCGTGGATAGGTGGGTGGGTGCTCTGGGTCCAATTTGAGCCGCTGAGGGGCCGGGCCGGCCCTGCTGGTGTCCCGGATGGCTGGCGCGGCTGGCCCCAGAGGCTGGCCCTCGGGCTGGCCTGGCCAGCCGGGCCGCCAGGGAAGAAGGGGCCCGGTCGGGGAGGTGTCGGCCGGCTGTACACTGTAGTACGTACTGTACAGTGTAGGCCGCACAAAGGGTGCATCGGTGTGGCGTGTTGCGGCGCGGCCCGGGCTAATCACAGAGCGCCTTGCCAGCCTCGCCTTCCCGAGAGGGTCTTGGCTCGGCCCCGGCCACCCCGCCACCCCGGCCTCGCCGACGCCGTCAGGCGTGCGCCAAGTGATCGGTCTGTCTGCCTGTCCGTCTGTCTGTCCGTCCGCCCTCGTCTCTCAATCAATGTGATTGAACGGAAGTCGTTCCCGGATGTGATGAGGCTTTTAATCGAGTCATGCCTTTCAATGCGCGCTTCCGTAAACGGGCGCCTTTTCTCTGTCTCTCTCGCACCCTTGCGGCACGCCCCACGAGTGTGAGAGGGACAGCGCACATGCCTCGCCGCCGTAACGAACAATCTCAGAGCAGCACGGCGGCGGCACCAAGATGATCCTGCATGCGGTTCAGCGCCGCGCGCCCCCAGTTGATTTAAACGCGCGACAAGGATAACAGATGCTCTGCGGCCCGGCGGGCCCGGCGCCGCGCGCACGCCCCCCTCTGTCTCTCTCCCTCCCTCCGCGCGCCAGCCCGCGCCGCATGACGTCGCCCGTGCTCACTGATTCCGAGATGCCGGGCATGATAAATGCGTGCGCGGTGCCAGTTTAGCGCCCCCCCTTCCACCTCAAACACACTGCCTCCGCTCGACCTTCGCCGCGTTCGGTGATTCACAACGAGAGGAGCTGGAATCTGCATGACGCGCTTCCGCCACACACTATGACTTATCCTCCCCCCCCCCTTTCTGGAGACTTTCTGGAGCCTTGCTGGAGCCTTGCTGGAGCCGCCCCCGGGGACGGCCGGGCCGGGCCAGGCCGCGCCGCCACGCAGTCCGTAAAAGAAGGCACAATTTGTTGCCAAATGGCCCCCTCCCCCTCGGCCTCCCCGCGGTGGCGCGGCGCGGCGCAGTCCTCGCCCCGTGGGGCCGGATCGCCGGATTGAAGCTTTGAATTCGGAAAAGAGGGAAGGAACTGCCTGGAAAATGAGGTGGCCGATTCCTGCAAACACCCCGGCCCTGCTGCTGCGCCACTGCCACGCCACTGCCACGCCACTGCCACCGAGGCCGCCGCCCGGCCCTATCGCCGCTGGCCCCCGAGCCCTCGGCGGCGAACTCGCCCGCGATCTGCTTTTTGCCGCTTTCGCCGCTTTCGGCATGCGTGGGCGTATCCCCTCTCACTTCCGCAAATAAAAGGCACCAATCTAACCCTCTCTCCCGCTTTGACTATGCGCGTGTGTGAGCGAGCGAGAGAGAGAGGGAGAGAGAGAGAGAGGGGGAGAGGGAGGGAGCAGTAAATGAGGCCCGCGGCGGGCTATTCGCGAGGCAGGGGGAACTTTCAACTTTAAGCGCTAATGGAATTTTTAACTTTCCGGTCGACTTTTAATCCGCATGAAGGGGCGTATATCAGGCGCGTGCAGCCGATGCGAAAGGCATTCGAAGAAGAGGAGGAAGGAAAGAGGAAGGGGAAGAAGAAGAAGAAAAAAAGAGGAGGAGGAGGAGGAGGAGGGGAGGGAGGAGGAGGAGGGGGGAGAGAGGAGGAGGAGGAGGAGGAGGGAGGAGAGAGGAGGAGGAGGAGGAGGAGGAGGAGGAGGAGGAGGAGGAGGGGAGGAGGAGGAGGAGGAGGAGGAGGAGGAGGAGGAGGAGGAGGAGGAGGAGGAGGAGGAGGAGGAGCGTTTACAGTGAAATGGTCGTCATCTCCCCGCGGCACCTCGCCATGCCTCGCCGGCATAGGAATTTCATGAGGCCCGGGTGATAAGGGGACGGTGGATATCACGGGCGATGACTGAAACATGGCCTGTGTCTAGAGCTGCCTGGAGCAGCCTGGAGCTGCCTGGAGCGGGCCACGTACTGGCCGCGCGTCTGGACGTGGCTGGACTCTAGGACTTCCAGTGCAGCGGGTCGTACTTCAGCGGCTGAGCCACATTCTCACTGTTTCTATGATTTGGCGGACGGGCGACGCGGCGACGTCACCGCGGGGGGCGCTGACCCAGTGAGCCCCACACGGCTTCCTGGATTAGAAGTCAAGCTGGGCGGTGCGGGGCGGGGCGGGGGCGGGTGGCAGAGCCTCCTCGGGATTCAGTGCTATCATCGAGCCGGGGCCCGGACGCCCAAGACGGCCTGGACGGCCCGTGGACGGGCTGAGCCTCGGAGTGGCGGCCTGCAGCCCGTCGGAAACTCGTCTTATCTGCTTTCCATAATAACTACTACGGCAGCCATCCCGGCAGGCCTCGCCTTCCAGGACCACCCAGGCCGTCCCGGGCCGTCCCGGGCTGCTCTAGGGTCTAGGGCTGGGCGAGCTAGCTGGGCGAAGCCTCGCCCGTCTCGACGGGCGTCTCGAGTAGCCTAAGTGAAAGCCCCCACCCCCACATGTTTGCAGGCCCCGGCATATCTTGGAGGGATTTGAGTTTGCCCGGCGCCCCACCCAGCCAGGCCTCCTAGGTCTGCTAGGTAGCTCCCCGACGGACGGCGCGGCGTTTCGAACCAAACTGATGGCTAAATTGATTACAACGCGAGCGGGCCTGGCCGAGGGCTTGGCGGTGCCCAAGGTCACGCGCCCGAATCCCCGCGCGGCGACAAAAGCCAGGCCCAGGTGATTTTATTTTTTATAAAATTTTATAAAGGTTCTTATAAACATTTATAAATGTTTATTAACTTTTAATTGAAATGTACAAACTTGTATTAAAATTTATAAGGGACCCTGTATAAACCTTTATAAAACCCTGTATAAACTTTTATAAAACCCTTTATAAAACTTTATACACACCTGTATAAAACTTAATACATGACCAATCGCTTCATTCAACCATATACAGATTGCATACCGCTGTATATAATTATATACAGTCATGTATAAGATTTAATAAAGGTGTTTATAAAATTTTATAAAGATCTTTATAAAATGTTATGAAATTTTATACGAATGCCCTTATAAAAGCTTACTTTATCATATAAAACTCCAATAAATTTTTATAAGGACCTTTATAAAATTTAATAAAAAATAAAATCACCTGGGGGGGCTGCTTTCGGAACAGCGCTCCGTCTCTCTCGCACGCATGGGGCCGCCATTAGGCCCGTAGGGGAGCGAGAGAGACAGAGCGATGCAACCCCAAAGGGTCGTCGACCCGGTCGGCCGGCCGGCCAGGCCGCGCGCTGCTGCCGTGGGGAAGGCCGTGGGGAAGGCCGTGGGCCCCGCGGACACGCTGTAATGCGACATGGAGCCCGACCCGCGCGGCCTGTTGCGGAATACACATTTTATTTATTCTCTGTTTGCTTGTTTCCCAGAAAAGTTTGGGGCCCCCGCTTCTTGTTGTTGATTTTGTTGCCGCTGCTGCGGGCCGCTGGGGCACTTGCGACCGGGTTTCCTATATTTTTTGCACCCTTTTTCTCTTTTTTTTTTCCTCCTCCCAAAGCTACCCTCTAAGCCGATGGGCAAACTCTACTTACGGCGGTGCGGCGCGAATACAATACGTTGTCTCGTTTTTCTCGATTCCTCCGCCTCGCGCGCCTCGCGCCGATCCAACCCGAATTACGAGACTGCTTTTCGGGCCGGGGTTTCAACCGGGGTTTTGGTCGGGGTTGGGCTCGAGTTTCGGGTTGGGGTTTCGGGTTGGGGTTTCAGCCGGGGCTTCCGTCAGGGTGTCGAGCGTTTCGGTCGGGGTTTCGGCCGGGGTTTCGGGTCGGGTTTCGCAGTGCGGCGCATCGGCCACTCATTTTCGTTCTTTATTCCCGCCGCAGTGGCTACACTGGTCCACTAAGCCCGGCATGCCGGGCAGCAGGCACCGCTATGGCGGGCAAGCCCCGGAGAAGTAGCCGGCTAGTCGTGCCGCTCGTGTTTCGCAAAGAGGAATAAACAGCGAGATTCGCGCAGCAATGCTGTTTTTTTTGTTTTTTTTTATCTCGAGTTTTCTTCCCCGGCGTACATTTGGCGCGCAATGGGTTTTGATCCGGCCACGCCGCGCTGCTTTCGTCACGGCCCTCTGGAACGCGTTCCGCCATAATGTCGGCTTTGTATAGCAGATCTCAAGTACCCCCCCCCCTCCCCTCTCCATCGCGGTGCTCCAGCAGTCGTGCCAACCTTTGACCCACCCCCTCCCCCCTCCCCTCCCCCTTCCCCCGCCAGCCGCGCTATAACCCATTATTGGCAAACACATAAGCGAGTCCGGCCCCACTTGAGCTGTAACGCGGCGCAACAAATATTAGCGGATACGGCTTGGAGGGGGAGGGGGGCCTCCAGACGGTGTCGCCTCCACTTGGACGACTGCCGTGTGTCCACTCCACCAACTCCACGCCCCCCAGGCCGTGAAATAGCGTCGAGGGCGCCTTCGCCGAACGGCCAGCCCTCGACGATGACTGCTCTGCTCAGTCGGCGCGCGCGGAAGAGAAAAAAATAATCAAATTGCGCGGGAGATGTTTTTTGCGCGCGCGGTTCAAATTTAGCTCATCTCTGGCAGAGTGTGGTGGGGGGGATGGAATGGATGTCGCGGAGACGTTTATGCGATGTCAATGACTGACCGACAACGCGTGTATGCCCGAGTGTGCTGGAACTGGGCCAGGCCCGCCAGGGCCCAGCCAACGCGGCCAGCCCGGCCAGCCCACAGTCGGCCGGCCCCTTGTCCGGTCCGCTTTGCCGTGGATTCATTTCGACACAGCTGTTGAAGCTCTCTCTGTCTCTGTCCCGCTCGGCGGGGGGCGGGGGCCGGACAGAATCGCAGTCGGAGCTAATCTACTTTGCATAGACAGGGCCATGTCCCAAAGGCGTGCCCAAAGTGCGTGCATGTTGCCTGCGGGAGAGAGAGAGAGACACGGCCTCGGATTTAAACGCGGACTGGCGGACTGCTGTTGGGTATGATGCAAGTCAAATGCGGTCCGATTCGGCATTCGACCGAAACGCGCCGACGACCCTCCAGGAAAAACATGCCCTCATTCGTTATTTTGAAAATGGCGGGAATGAATGAAATGATATCGAAAGTTGGCAACAATGCGGCCGAAAGGATGGCGAGGCTGAGGCGGCGCGGCGCGGCTGGCCGAGGCCTGCTGTTGTTTCATCTCGGATTGACACGGCTCGGCCACCAGCTGCTGCGTTTCCCCGCCGACTGGCTTTATGGCGGAAAATGGAACTTTAAAAGAAGTTGGCTCGTCGTGTGTTGCGGCGGCAAAGTGGCGCGTTGGCTGGCGTGGCCTTGCCCGGCGTGGCGGCCTCGACCCGGCGTGGCGGCCTCAACCGGGCGTGGCGGAGACCAGGGCAAGCGGTTCTGGGTTCTGCGGCGGGCAAAGCTAAGATATTCCTTTCCTCCTAAAGAGCTTCTGATTGGCCATTTTGCCAACGCTCCAGACCCCGACCCGAGTGAAACTCAAGTTGTGGGGAGGGGGCGCCAGCGCCACACTACGCCACGCTACGCCACGCCCGACCCAAGTGATTACCAACTTTGCTTAAGGGCGAAACAAGTGCTCCCTGAGAACTTTCCGAGATATCTCACATTAGGAAACGGGACGAAACGAACCTAACGCATCCCCCCTCTCTTCCACACACACACAGACACTCTCACACAAACACACAATTCAAAGCGAAGTTGAATATCCGGCGAAAACAAAGTCGGAGGTGTTCCTCCGAAAAGGGCGACAATGGATGGCGGCCCGCCAGTCGTTTACCGGGAACGGCCTAATAATCTGACCTCATCAAACTAAGTTGGGCTGGCGCGGCCCACGGCGGCCGTCGGCAGCGCGGTGTGGTGCGGGGTCAGCATGATGACGTCACGGGCCCTTCGGAGGATGGCGCCCGATGATGGCCAGGATGACGATGATGGCGCCACTTGGGCCGTGCTTGAATTACGTATCAGATGGCCGCGTCATCAGCAGCTGCACCCGTCTGGAGATGCCATCACGGCGTGGCTGGAGGCTGCAGGACCCAGGGCTGCAGGCTAGGGCCGAAGGATAATGCGTAGAATGTAATGCGAACTGGACGTTTCAAAAGAAACAGCCCAAAAATCACGCAGATAAAACTTATCAGGTTAACGCAATTCATCGCGACAAAAAAAAGAGAGGTTGATCGCCCCGAGAGATGACGACACTTTTATCCGGCTGGCTTCGGCTGGCTTGGGGCTCGCTAATCCCGATGCCAAGCCGGTTCTTTAAACCCCAATCGCCCCTCGGGGCTTCTCGGCTCGCCACGGCCGCTCCGGCAGCGTGTCCAGCCTCACAGCGCAGCCCCCTCATTTCACGCTCTGAGCCTCGCAGCCTCTGTCTCTCTCGCACTCGTCCGCTGAAAGTGTGGGAGGGACAGGGGCACTGCTAGGAATCAGGCCGCCGAGCCGCGTCCACACACTTTCAGAAGAGGGCGACAACATTTTTGGGGACGTCCGGCGCCCGCGGCGTCGCTCTGCGGCCTGGTTTGTGCGGGCCCTGCAGCAGGGACGCCTGTCACACACGCACGCACACACACACTCACACACAGCACCTTTCCGACGCCATCTCCGAAAGGCGCGCTACTCTTTGACGCCAGATTGTCTGCCGGCGCGTCCCCGAGAACACCAAGAAGGGCTCCTGCTTTCATCTCTGCACCGGATCCATCTCGCCGGCCAGGCTCCCTCCCCCTTCCCGCCCTCCACGTCTTTCCCCCTTTCCGGGTATCTTAAACTTAAAGCCACCCCTCCCCCGCTGGACGGCCCGCCACACCATTATCTCTAATCGTTCCCCCCCCCTCCCCCAGGGGCCGGGCCCCCGAGCCACCTGCCCCCGCAACCCCGCCGCCCTCGCCGCTCTCGTGTCCGATCCGTCGCTGAGCCCCGAGGACGCGAGGACGGCCAGGGCTTCCAAACCGTCACCGCCATGCTTGACGCGTTGTGCGAGGTCTGGGCGAGCCCGCTCGAGTAATCTCCACCCCTAGCTGACGGCGTGCCCTGGCTGACGGCGTGCCCTGGCTGACGGCGTGCCCTGGCTGACGGCGTGCCCTGGCTGACGGCGTGCCCTGGCTGACGGCGTGCCCTGGCTGACGGCGTGCCCTGGCTGACGGTGTGCCCCGGCTGGCGGCGTGCCCTGGCTGACGGTGTGCCCTGGCTGACGGCGTGCCCTGGCTGACGGCGTACTCCTGCCCCTGGGCGTGGCCGTTGGCTGACGTGCCGCTGACGGGTCCCAGGCTACGGCGCCTTGACGCTGCCGCTGACGCCGTTGGCTTCGTTGACCAGCGGAACGCCCATGAGCATGACAAAGTTAACATCTAACTTGGCTGTTGATATACGAAGAACATTGCTTCCAGACTGAGAACAAGTTTCAGCCTCACATATCTGCTGAAAAGTCGAATCCATGGCCCTTGCGTGAGACATGGAGGGGAAAATACTGTACCTGCACTGCGGGAGAAGCACAATGGTGGTCTGTGGTCTAAAGACGGGGCGGTTGCTGCGGTGTTCGGTTGTGTTATTTCAACCGACCCCGTTCCATCGCAACACAGGCAGCATGCACTCTCTCTCACGCAAACACACACACACACAAACACACACACAGGGAGCTAAAGGGGGGGCAGAGAGAGAGAGACAGACAGACAGCTGCTGGACCCACGGTGCGGCGGCGCGGCTTGCTGGATCCAAAAACATGCCTGCACCCGCGCGCCGCCGCGCGCAGCCCCCACACACCCCAACCCAACCCAACCCCACGGGGGGATGGTCAGCTGCTGCTGCTGCTGCTGGCCCAAATACTGGTGGACGAACAAGAACACTGTCGCTGGGGCACGGAGGCGAAAATGAGGGGGGAGGGGGAGGGGGAGGGGGGAGCAAGGGTGACGCCTGGAGGGTACACATGTTCCCGCCGCGTGTGTCGAATGCCAGCGGCCCGATTGGCTGCAGCGAGCACATGCACACGCACACACACACGCGCGCACACACACACACACACACACACACACACACACACGCACGCCAACCGCGCAAATCACTTGCACGGCCAATATGGCGCGCATTCCATGCGGCGCGCGCGGACCGCGGGATTCCAAAAGGACAGCGCTCAAAAAAACGTCAGATAAAGAACGTTTCTCGCAATTAGTTATTTGGATGTGTGTTGCGGACATGCCAGGCCGCGTGGGCGGCCGCCGAGTTATGGCGCTGGCGACACTGGAAAGCAAAACTGAAATTGAATGCAGTGGCGTGCCGTGCCGGTGCCGGGCCGGGCCCCTCTGCCTCATCCTCGGCGGGGGGCTGTCCGGCCACTCCGGCCCGCTGTAGTGCCAACTTTGCCCCAATAGGCTGTGAAATAAATCAGTCGCCCATCCTGGAAAGTAGTTAGTTGCCTATATCTCGGGCTATATCTCGTCTCCGCACGCCGGGACCAAGGCCGGGGCCCTGGCTGCGACGCGGCCCATAGGCCACGGCCCATAGGGCACGTCGGCCCGGCCTTCTTATACCAAGACGAGTTTAGTTGTTCTTCACCATCCGCCGCGCCCCGCCCCGCCGCGCCGCGCCCCGCCTCTGGCAACGTCCCTGCAGCGTCCTGGCAGCGCCCTGCAGTGCTGGGCAGCGAGAGGCCCGTATGGCAGTTTGTCGTCCGGTTTCAAAGGCGCCGAGGCCGCCGTCGTGAAAATGAGAGTGGGATCCTGCAGGGGCGGGCCAGGGCAAGGGCCGAAGGGGGGCGGAGGGGGGCGGAGGGGGCAGGAAGTCTTGGAAACGCTGCCCCCGCGCAACCCCGCCCGGCCTCGCCCACGGCCCGGCCCGGCCCCGGGTATTAGGAAGGTGATCCGAGCCAAACTTTGGGCGCAAACTTCGCACGAGTGCGCCCGCGCGCGCGCGCCTGTGTGTGTGTGTGTGTGTGTGTGTGTGGGCGTCCGTGAGTCCCGCAGACGCATACGTTTTCAGAATTTGCTCGCGTGTGTGTGTGTATGTGTGTGTGTGTGTGAGAGAGAGAGAGGAGAGAGAGAGAGAGAGAGAGAGAGAGAGAGAGAGAGAGGACGCGGGAGTTTTCGTGAAGAATGCCTTGATCGAAACCATAGACATGGCGCGTTTGTAGCAGCAGGGAAACCGGGGCGGACTAAGCAAGCCCCACAATCCGGCGAGGAAGGGAAAAGAAAATCGGAGGCGGAACATTTGCCCTGTGTCGCTAAACAGGATGATCTGCCCGCTCCGCGCGCTCCGCGCTCCCCTCAAAGACACGGCGCGGGTCGCGGCGCCGCGGGCGAGGAGGAAGGGCTACCAACCACCAGGAAAAAAAGGGAGAAATCCCAGTCGCGAGATTGGGGGTCATTAATTTCCATTAGGTTGCTAATCATCCCCGGCCGCTCGCCTCGGGCCATATTTCCTGATGACAGAAATATTTTCGATGCGATTTAGCGCCAAACTCGGCGGCCTGGCACGCCGCGGACATGCCGCGTCTCGGCGGCGGCTAATTTTTCTGAATGCGGCCGGTCGGTCGCGCCTCCCGCCTCGCCCGCCGCCCCATTAACCAGTAACTGGGTCCCTCTCTCTCCCTCTCGCGGGGCGCACAGTGGGCCAGAAGATCGGTGGAGGCGGTGTTCTGAGCTCCAGAGTCGCTGAACGGGACTCGAACAGAACGTGTGACACTACCAATGGATTTGTCACCGCTCAAACTGGCTTCGCGCGCGGACGAGGTTCCGCGAGTCGCCGCGAGATGGCGCTGCGCGCGCCGAGCCGCCGCACGCTCGCGGTGGCGACCTAGGTTAGCGTAGTAGTTTGTAAGCAAGCTGGTCGCATTCGGGGAGGACGCTGGTGAGACCTGGTGAGACATTTACTTTCATGTAACACTCATGCGGTGGTCCGGTCAGGTGTGAGAGAGATGAAAAGGTGAAATTGGTTTCAGAAATCGCTCTGCAGGTTACGGCTAGGGGCGGACGCGGATACGCACGGTCTGAGTCGAACCGCATACACACGCACACACTCAGACGCGCATCGCGCGTGGTGGCGGGTTCAGTACCGACGTGACGGCTTCTCAACGCTTCGAGTTAGCGCCGGGTGGTGAGGCAATGCGGCAACGCGCCTTGCCTACGGACGGGCAGACAGACGGTCGGACAGAAAGGCGCAGGCAGCCGCCCGACCGCAATTTGGCTCTAATCCTCGTAAAGGCAGTGCCGCTCGTTTCGCGGGTGGCGTGGCGGCGGGACGGGGCGGGGCGGGGCGTGTGCACCTGGGGCTGCGTGCGGATAGCGGTCGCGGCGTCGTCTACAGACGCAGCCCCGCGGCGCCTTACGGGCCAGACGCGCGCGTGTGTGTGTATGTGTGTGTGTGTGACAGCGCGCGCGTGCAGGCCCGCCAGTGTGGTGCCGACTGGCGGTTCAAACTTGCCGCCCGATGCTCGGTGCGTCTCGCGTCTGCTGAAGGGAAGGGTAGGGTTAGTGTGCAGTAGTTAGTTTGGCGAGCCCAGCCCGGCCCGGCACCGCGGCTTTTGGAAGCGGCATATGTGCTTCGCCGCTTCTCCTCGTTGTTAGTTGACTCTCTCTCTCTCTCTCTCTCTCTCTCTCTCTCTCTCTCTCTCTCTCTCTCTCTCTCTCTCTCTCTCTCTAAAAGAAACCAACAAATGTAAAAATTTAAAAAATCTCTCTAAGTTACAAAATGTAAAACCAGCACCACAAACATCAAAACTTTAAAAAACAGAAACTCTGCATGCATTTTGTGACAAAAATTACACCCCCCCTTTGGGCCCGAATGGAAATCAGAATCCCCCCAATAAATACTGTTAAAAACTAAAAAACTCTCTCTCTCTCTCTCTCTTTCTCTCTCTCTCTCTCTCTCCATCCCTCTTCCGGTTTTCTGCAGGAGTCTCGCTGCCAGCTGGCCGACCCGGGCGGCCGCAGCGCCGCTAGCCGCTGCTAGCGGAGCTCTGCTCGGACAGCTGCTGGGAGTGAAAGAGAGCAATCCCGTGTTTCGCATCAACCCCCACCCCCACCCCCTGTCACTGTCCTTGTGCGTGTTGTCTCTCTCGCACCCCTACGGCGCGCCCCGTGAGTGCGAGAGAGACGGAGCCTCAGCCCGACCGCGCTCTCGGCAGCAACGCCAGCGTGTCGACCTTTAACCTGACCCTGCCACTCCAGCGCGTCTAAAATAGGCCTCCGGTCGATCCTAAGCGGCGGCGCCTCGGTGTAGCCTCTGTGTAGCCTTAACGCGGACTTAACGGGCTGGGGCCGCAGCGCGCAGCGCGCCGCGACCCACAGGGCCGTGGACCACAGGGCCCCGGGGCCACAGGGCCTGCCCAGGGGCCGGGGCCACAGGGCCGTGGCCCCGGGCACCGGGGGGGATCGCGCCCCCCCCTAAGGGGCAACCCCCGGGGTGGGAAAAAGGCCAACCCCGTGGGGCAACTTTCGCACGGGCCCCCCCCAAGTCCCTGGTGTTGCCCGGGCTGGGCCCAGGGCCCCCCTCCCCACCCCAGGGGCCCGGGGGGCCCAAGGGGCGGGCCAGCCCCCAAAAACCATTGGGCCGCCTTTTTTTGGGGAACTCCGCCGGGGGTACCCCCCCAAGGGGGGGGGTGGGGTTTTCTTTTGGGGGGGGACTATCGGGGCGGGGCGGGGCGGGGCGGGGCGGGGGGGGGGCGGGGCGGGGCGCACCAGCTGGCCCGGTGTGCGAGTCCCGTTGTGCGGGGGCCTCCAACCACCGCGGTGCCGCCGTTTCCAATCACAGCCGAGCCGCACCGCCGCCTTATGCGAGCAGAACTTGTGGGCGGGGCGGGGCGGGGCGCGGAGTAGCACTCGACTAACGTAAAAGCGACTAGTACTGTACCCTGCCCGCGCCGCCCCACAAACAAATAGCTGCACCAATTGCTTTGCCGCCAAGACGAAGCCGCATGGCGTCGCTCGCCGCGAGACCGCCCCCGGGGGGTCTTGGTGTCGACCCGGAACACACACATGCGGCCCGCGCGGCCCCGCTCCGCTCCACCGAGGGGCAGATGGGGAACAAGCATCGCGGCGAAATTGGCGCGGAAGAGGAAAGTGTGTTATGTGTTGTGTTCTCTGTCGGCAGGCCTGCTGTTCCGGCGCGCCGTGCTCATGTCGGGCTCGGCGCTGAGCCCCGGCTCGCTGGTGGGCGACCCGCTGGGCTACGCGCACGCCGTGGCACGCCACGTCAACTGCTCCACCGAGCTGCCCGGCCCGTACCTGCTGGCCTGCCTGCGCGAGCGGCCCCTCCACGCGCTGCTCACGGTGCCGCTGGACCCGCCGGACTTCACCTGGGCCTTCGGGCCCTCCGTCGACGGCGTGGTCGTGGACGCCGGGGAGGCGCCGCCCGCGTCGGGGCCGTCGGGCCCGCCGGGGCTGCCCGACCCCGCGCAGTACGAGCACTTCAAGGTGAGTTGAAGGTCGTTGGGGGCCAACGAGTGCACGCCGTTGCACGGTGGGCCAGAAGTCCGGTGGAGGCGGCCAAAACTCAAAACGCGTCTTGGCCGTCTCCACCGGCTTTCTGGCCCACTGTGCGTTGTCATGTGAGCCGCGCCGCGCCAGGCGGTCCGCCAGGCGGTCCGCACTCGCAACACGCGGTGCGACGGTACGGCCTCGCCCGGCCTCGCCGGATTACCTATGGCCATTCACGTGGGCTCAGCCGCGCTCAGCCGCGCCCCCAACCTACAAAGTCCTCCCAGAAAGCGTCTTCCGAAACTCGTACTGAAAGCCATTTTCCCCGCCACTCGGGCCGCGGCACGGGACGCTGCGTCGCGCGCCTCGCCGTGAACCCCGCCGTGCTCCAGCCGTGCTCCAGTGCTAACCAGGCTCCAGGCTTCACTGGCGCAATTAGGCCGCGAAATGACGCAGACTGCAGAAACAGTCGCGACTATGCGCGTGAGTGTGTTTGTATGTGTGTGTGCGTGTGGGCGCGCGCGCCGCGGGGATGTGTGTGCGCTTGTAATGTGTACCTGCTGAGCAAACGCGCGAAAAGCAGAAGGCAGAGTGGGGCTTCGGATTTGAGAGCCTCTCCCTCCGCCTCCGCCCCGCCCGTATTACATCTTCCTCCACATGCGCCCCCCCCCCCCGCCCCGCCCCGCCCCGCCCCGCCCCAACACGCACCTGCCTAAGACAGAGTCGTCGTCGCAGGCAGCTTAGCTTGCCAAGGACGCTGGGAGTCGGGTAAAGGAGAGCCTTGGCGCCCGTGCACGCCCGTGCCGCGGCGCCTAGCAGTGCCCTGGCAGTGCCGTGGTAGCTTGGTGTAGTAGCGTCGACTAATGCCGCGCCCTGGCCGCGCTCGGAGGCGAGGCGAGGCGAGACCCAAAGGTAAACGTAAGACACAACCCCTGCGCCCCGAGGCCAGCCGCCGCTCGCCGCTGTGCCACACACACACTCACTCACACACACAAACTCTATCACACTCGCACGCACACACTCACGCGCCGCGCTCGGCAGAAGATGAATAAACAGCCCTGCAAGGTGAGCATCCCGTCGTCACGGCCCTCCTCGGCGCCCTCCTTGGCCACACCAGTAACACGACGCAAACGGTAAACGGCTTTGCGGGGGCGGCCGGGGGCGGCCGGGGGCGGCGAGGCCCGGCCGGGGGCG